>NC_090902.1:3504967-3832467 GCF_040956055.1 Brachionichthys hirsutus
CTTCATTCCTAATCGCCCTCCCTCTCTCCCCACACACACTTTTACACGTGCTCGGATTGCCGTTTGTGTGTGTGTGTGTTATATTTGGCTCAGTGTCCAGCCGTCATTATCCTCCAGCATGATTCTTTTTTAGATTAAAGCTTTCTATGTTTGTCCGTCAGCCAAGGAAAAGGAAGACGCCAAGAACGACACTCCGGCCTGGGATCATTTCTTACCTGCAAGGATTCAGTTATTACAGTTGTGCTCTTTCTGTCCCGGTGTTTGTGTGATTGTGTGTGTGTGTGTAGAACTGTTCTGTTTGACTCAGCTCTGTGTTTAAAAAAACATAAAAAAGAATGTGCCGATTGAAAGAACGGTCACGTACGAGTCAAAGGTTCCTCCGAGGCAGAGGAAGCATGAATTTGAAGCCAGTGAGGAAGGCTGACAGCGTTCCTATCTGAACGGAGTCCATCCCGTCACATCTGCTCGACGTGCCGCTCTAATGATCTGAGGGTCTTTAGTAGCACTGTGACCTGCCTGCGGGTCCTGAGCCACATGTTGAAACGCCTCAGCATAACTGGTCTGAGCAGCTCCTGGGTATGTGCTGTAGACTGTAGAGTACTCTCTGCTGCTGTCGATCGGAATGCTAAGTTGAGTCGAACAGACCTCAGAGGCTCTTTTTCTTTCTTCTACCCGTTTCTCTTTGTGTCTTTCCCCATCCTATTAAATCTGTCCCACGTTTTTCCCACCCTTGTCCCTCTCATTGTTTCTCACATCTGCCCATGACATTTTTGTCCCTTTTCTACCTCTTCCCTCCATTCTTCTCTCTCTATGTCTGTCCCCCTCTTTCCCACTAACTCTCTGTCTCTGTCTCTGTCTCTGTCTCTGTCCAGGTGCTGAGGATAATGGCTGTCTCCCTGCCTCGGGTTGTCCTGACATCTGCACGTGCTCAGATAGCGTGGTGAGATGCAGCAACAGAGGGCTGCGCTCTCTGCCCAAGGGCATTCCCAAGGACACCACAGAGCTGTGAGTCACACACACACACACACACACACATTTATCGTTGTTCATGCAGTCACACAAAACCTGTGGAAACCAACCTGCAGACTAACAGAAATGGGCATTTTAGTCGATTCTTTTTCATGCACTATTGATGCAGCAGTTTCCCTCTGCAGCTCACAGCTCTTCTCTCTTTCTTCCTCTCGGACTTGATGGCTTAATAGCAAAGCAGGTACTGCAAGTTCACTACATATTAGCTGGTAATCTAAATCATTATGGTCGAGTACATTCTTTCGCCAAACAGAGGCAGATGGAATGATTACCAGGGCGCTTAGGAGCAGCTGCATTCCTTTGATTAATTACTGAAATGCTTTCGAGAAGTCCTTTTTAAAGAAAATTCCAGTTTCCAATGATACTTCTGAAGAAACCAAGGTCCAAGTGAGTTCACATTTCTGCAAGTACATCATGAGTAATTGGTTGAGAATTCTAAATATTAAAAGACGCAACTAATTATTAGGATTCAAACAGATGGCTATATACCCCGCCGTTTTACGGTCAGATATTGGAGATTGAGATTATGTTGTTTAGAAGAAAGTATCAACTGCCATAGAGAATGTGAATATTTGTACACAGAGAACTCCCTCTTGCTGTGGAATCGGCCAGTCCTGCAGGGTCAATAGCAGTGATTATGTATTGATCAGGCTGAAGAAGACACTCAATCATTCTGTCCACATGACCTACCTATAACCTGAGAGAGAGGAGCAGAGAGCAGCAGCTAGTGGAATGTGTGTGTTTCTCATATACGAACACAAAATCATCACCTTTTATCTCAGCATCCTGAGTTCTGATTGGTTGGTTGGTGAGTTAAATCATTTACTTGTGCAAATAAAATGTCGTTTGATCAAATCATTGGAAAAGGTGCAATTTAACACATGAAATTCAGCAATTTTGTTTCATGTAATAATAGAAGACAGATTCAAATGTGAGCATCTCACAGTATGGTGCTATGAGAGGCAGGTAATTAGCTTAGCTTAGCATAAAGACTGGAAGCAATGAAAAACAGCATGCCAGGCTGTTTCCAATGTTATAATATAGACACAGAATTTAAAGATCTCTTCTTATGAAATAAAAATATATATATATATATTTTTGTTTTATCAAACCTTATAGGCTGATAAGGTCCCAGAAGAGCCACTGAGTGATTTTAATCCTTTTTAAACCAAAAATGTTACGTAAGCTAAACTGGTTAAAAAGAAATTAGGTTGTGCATTAATTCCCACACTTAATGTCATAAAACGAAGCGTTTCCATGTTCTAGCCTCACAGAGCGATGTCTATGAATATATCAGGCACACAACATTAACGATACACCTTACCTTGCAGATACCTGGAGGGTAATACGCTGACATCTGTGCCCAAGGAGCTGGCCCTGCTGAAGCAGCTGTCACTGGTGTATGTAGCAGACACACAACCTTGAACTGACAACACCTCTTTGCTGGAGATTAATAAACCTGATTAATAAATGCAGTGTGTTTTGTTCATGTGTATTTGCTCTACTCAGGGACCTGAGCAACAACAGCATCAGCACGTTGGCCCCGTACACCTTCAGCAACATGACGCAGCTGGCCACACTGTAAGTTACCATGGATACACGCATCCACACCCATGTGTTGATATCATGCATGGGTTCTGGTTAAAACCCGTCAGTGCTCCTTTCGCTCCACTAATCCTTGTCATGTTTTTCCCACTTATTTGCACCTCCTCTAAATTAAACTTTATTTATTCAGGAATGTCATACGACAAGGCAACAGAATATATTTTTTCTAATCATCAAAGGGAATAATAAAGTCTTGAGACCTTGTTCTTGTTTTCTGTCTCCCAGCATCCTGAGTTACAACCAGATCCGCTGCATCCCGGTTCACGCCTTCGACGGGCTCAAGGCGCTTCGCTTGCTGTGAGTAGCGAGCTTCAAGTTCAAGTGCTGCACTGATTTAATATTCATACTCTTCCCTAATATAGTACCGAGCTAAATCAAAGATTAATCACTCCCATGGTGCCAGACAGTGCCATGTTAAGACCCAGACCCAAAATGAGTCGCAGCCACCCAATCATTTGTTGTTTCAGGGTACTGAAAGAGATAAAGGTGACGATCTCTCATCTCCTCTTTAATCCTCCCTCTCTCATCGCTCTCTCCGGCCCCTCACGCCCCTCACGCCCCACTGTCTCTCCCCCTCTTCCTTCGATCCATCCCCTCCTCTATCTCGCCCTCTCTTTCGCCCTCCTACCTGCCCTCCTCTTTCTCTCTCCACCCGGTGTTGTGTTTGACGAATCGTCCTTCAACGTCTGTCTCTCTCAGTCGTCCATCTGGTTGTCCACCCTCTGTCTCCCAAGCCCACATGCACACACACACACACGCACACACACACACACGCACACACATACGCACACACATACGCATGTTAATATTGCTGATCTACAAAAGGATTATTTTAGTAGACGAAGGCATCGGCATAAAATAGCATTGTTGCTATTTTATGCCGATTTTGTTGCTCGAGCTTTGCCTATGAGACGTAAAACCACATCATCCATATGCTCTGTTGTTCTTCATCATGAATACGATGCTTTTCTTCCCCGCTTAATGTTATCAGTTATTCGCCCTCCGAGGAGCCATCTTTGTTTCTGCCCCCCCCTGAACGTTGTCCGTTTCTCTTGCGAGGCTTTCACCTTGCTGAGATATTATGATCGTTTCTTCCTACATCCTTTCTTCCTTTCATTTTTGTTGATGTTGCCGTGGGGACCGAGCCCGCTCTGCTCCCGCATAGCAACTGGTTGCCAGGCAGCCATCACTGTCACTTCGTCATTACCCACAACCCCCCTGGGCCAGCCTTACGCGGGGGCTGTGGCACCACTGAACATAGATACGCGCACGCACACACACACACACACACACACACTTTTCCAATCATTGTCTTGATAGCCGTTTCCCACTGCAGACCTTCACTTTAATGAAATGTGAATTCACAGTACATCAAACAGGCAACACACCCAAAACACACACACACACACACACATGCTTATAAGTTTCAGACCAAACTTTCATGCACTATTATCGTACACTAACAGAAATGCCCGAGCTCACTCTCGTACACATCGCAGCCTGCCAGCGGAAAATATTCCAAACTTTTATTTTTGTGTTATTCTCTCATAAATATTTAATGTATTTTCCATTATAGGAGGTGTTAATGGTGTTCCTGGATCTGAGGAACCACAAATATTTATATAAGTTAGCATGCGGCTCATCATGGTTGGTATGTTAGACAGCAGAATTCCTTCTGACATGGCGGATGTGAGGAAGTTGGATTGTTTAAATGTATCATAATTGTATTAATAACATATTAGGCATAAAACAGATCTAAAACAAAACGAGTTAAAGGATAATTACTGTAATAATTACTAGGATGCTGAAGTGAAAGGTCAAAGCGCTGCTTCTTTTATTTTTAATGAGCTGTGGAGGGTTTGCTTGTAAAGAGACAGCGACGAGCCCATCGGATGAATTCCCTTCAAGGTCATGTATCTCTCTCCTCCAGCACTCTCCACGGAAACGACCTTTCCACCATACCAGAAGGAGCTTTCAACCACCTCACCTCTCTGTCGCACCTGTGAGTACGGCCCCGCCCCCCGCCCACCTGCCCGTGTACAGGTGTCTCGGATGTTGCCGGTCATGCTTTTGCTTGTGCGTGTCTGCAGGGCTCTGGGTGCCAACCCCCTGTACTGTAACTGTGACCTGCGCTGGCTCTCTCAGTGGGTCAAAGCCGGCTTCAAAGAACCCGGTGAGATGAACGATCACAATCTAGAGGGCGTGAAAAAAAACCTCAAATGTTGATTGATTTCTCACGTTGCACGTAAGAAATGTTGCTCTAGAGGTCAAACGAGTGTACTTCTGCAGGCATTGCTCGCTGCGCCGGACCTCCTGACATGGCGGACAGGCTCCTCCTCACAACGCCGCTCAACCGATTTCAGTGCAAAGGTAGAAGGTTTCCTCTTTATGCAGTTACTAACCTAACCTATTACTGATCTAATCCAGAAAGCTCTTCAAACGTTCTTTCTTTCCGCAGCTTCTTCGTTTTTCAGTTTCACGTTGATTTAAAATGATCTGTCTGTGCTGATCAATCAGAGGATTCCTGATATTCACAGATAAAGAATGAGCTTCAGAAACACCTTCTGTCGCATTTCATAAAGATCAGAGCCTGCCTGGTGGGAAAAGGAATCACAAAACGCTTTACACACACGGGCGTGGATTCCTGCTCATGTCATCATCACACTGACTCGAGCGCTAGCTTCCTCTTTCTTTAGCCTCTCCATGGCCGGATTATTGATCTCCTCAGCTCTTATTTTTCTATCCTTCCAGGCTCTTTCTCAGCACACCATCCGTGAAATGAAGTTTGTGTGAATGCTGTTCAGCCTCGGATAAATAAATATGTATTCGTCCGGCTTTTATACTTTCTATTTTTCTCACTATATTCCTTTCCAGGCCCAGCAGACATCAGCCTATTGTCAAAATGCGCCCCCTGCCTGGCGGCGCCGTGCCTGAACAACGGCACCTGTGTCTCCGATGCCACTGGATCCTACCGCTGCACCTGTCCGTATGGATTCAAGGTGAGATAAGAGGGTGGGATAGGGTGTCACATTTCAAAAAATGTCAAAGAAGTACTTTGAATTTGCAGAGAACAAATATATCGATCAATCGTACTTGATTATACAAATCTTTGTGGTCTTTCCCAGCCTTGTGCCAGTTTATGTTAACTCTTATGTTACATTTTAAGTGGTAAATATTGGCTACTAAGTTCATTAGCTCCAAAATCATTTCCAACGTCACTCATCAAGAATGAACATTTGTTTTAGCAGCTGTGGAAAAAGTACAAGTCCTTGATCCCTGGCATATTTTATTGTTCTATCGCCTTATGCTAGTCTAGGCTACATATGCTGTCACATAATTTAGCATTTTGTGATTCTTTTTTTTTTTTTTGCTGTTCAATTCATGGAATTTGCTGCATGTGTGAAAGTTATCCCACAGATGGATGGCCGTGCTGAATGAGCTAGTGGGACTAGCGGCCTTATCAGGCTTAGCCTCAACCTGCATGCATAATGTATCTACATGTTTATCAATAGAGTAATTATGGTTGCAGCTGGCTGCCTCCTGAGTATTGATTGATCAGAAGGCAGCGGTGCGATAATTGTCATGACCTCTGCATTTAAGAAGACCTCCACATCTACTGGTGGAGATAATATATGGGTGTGAGCGTATAAATATATATACAGTATGTGTGTAAGCGTATATGTTGTGATTAACTTAAATCAGTTTGTGTGTCAGCACGCTAAATATACACTTCTGGTATCGTGTGTGTGTGTGTGTGTGTGTGTGTGTGTACACATGCCTCACAACCTAACCCTTTTTCTGCAGGACAAAACCTTAATCTCATGCTTTTAATTAAAACATCACTATAGCCAAGGTCACAGACTGGGAAACAGAGCTCTTTGTTTGTCTGAGTGTGTGTGTGTGTGTGTGTGTGTGTGTTTTCCTTTCTGTGAGTCCACTGGGACAAGGTTAATTAAAATGTGTTTAAGGAGTCAAAGAAGGAGCTGCGGAAAACAAAGGGGGGATAGAGAGGAGGTGGACGGAGCGAGGGAATCTTAACATACAGGAGAGAATATTATAAGAGAGATATAAGCTGTACAAAGAGAGTGTGAATAAAACAAATAGCTACAGTGGAAAAAGAGAAGAGAAGAAGAACGATTGAAGGCAGATGGCGAGCGAACACGAGCCTGAACGTCCTTTTCTTGGCGTTGATCTGAGGAAATGGGTGAGAAGCCGGCCAAAGGTTCGGTGAGCCGAAAGTAAATCTGCAGCCGCAGGACTCTGTGTACAAGGGTGTGTGTGTGTGTGTGTGTGTGTGGAAAATGGAAGTTGTGGGTCAGATGTTGGTTGTTGGTGTGAGGAAGAGTGACGCAACGATGAAGAGTCACTGGAAATACTGTATCTTTAATTTAGCCAGCCATTATTAAGACACATTGATTTTCCTGTCCTCCAGGGTCAGCATTGTGAAATACCCATCAATGCCTGCATCAGCTTCCCCTGCTCGAACGGCGGAACCTGTCATATTCACCCCGGCCATGAGGAATACTTCAGGTAAAGAAAAGAAAAGACCAGATGCCAACTACCTGATTTTCTTCTTCCCTCTGGTAGAGTTCCTTTAAATCAACCACACAACCGTCCGTTTGGGTTTTCTTCCCGAACGAAACGACAATCTGAAGCCGGTCCGTTTACGCCGTGGGTCCAACCTTTTTGCTTTTTTATACCCTATTGTGCACACCGATTATTGGAGGCGTCTAAAAAATGCCACCCTCTCTTCTCATCTTAAGGGAATATGAACTTAAGTCTGCCCCAGACGTATAGAGAACGGTATTAGAGCGGACCGCCATGCCTCACTGGACAAAGCATTAACCGAGAAATAAACCTACTCTGCCCTTACGATGTATTTGTGGTCCACTTTGACCTGCCTATTAAATCATTGTGCCCTCTCCTTCTACTCAATATTTATCAGTTTTAAACTGCTGCGCGACCTTAGCCGAAACCCACGGCCCTCCTCCTGCTTCCGTCTTTCCAGGTGCGTCTGTTCCACATTCATTCCCGCTTCACACATTCACGCCTGGGAGCTGCTCAGCGCAATCAGAGGCCGGCTCCGAGCTGTAGAGCTGCTCCTCCGGAGACGCCGGAGGTCAGGGGACTCTCAGTAGCACGTGTTGAACGAGTGGAGACCAGGCTAGCGTCTCACACCTCTGGGCTTCTGTTCTGCTTTGCAGAAGTACAAACGTTTTTTTTTTTTTTTTTTACATTTTCTTTGGCCACAACCTAAAATTCTAAAACCCTACATTCTGTTCTCCCCGTGTTGTCTTACACAGAATTACTTACGGAGCTGGAAGGAGCAAAAGTAATTAAACCTGTTGAAAGTGGCTGATTTTAAATAAAACAGCCCTTAAATCGGAAAAAAAAAAAACATTGAAAAGTGACTATTGTTATTCTCTTTAAAGACTCTGATGGGTCAAGGAAGTAGGATCCCATATATGAGACCTGCCAGTGTCATCAGTGTCTGTAAAAATATCATTCTTTGTCCCGGTCTCATGACAAACAGGCACTTTTATTGACAAAAAAGGGCCATAAATATCTTAACCAGATTTGTCTCCTCCCTGAGTCCCTTAACAAGGACATTGCTTATTTGTAAAGCTTTGATGTGCATCTGGCCTTTAACGTCCTGCATGGTAATACTATTAGGAATCCCGTTAACCTTTGCAGATCTTCGCTTAATGTTAATACCAACACAGGTACGGAAATCTGTGCCTTCAGAAAGAGGACGAGAAAGGGGGGGGGGGGGGGGCTGGGGAGACCAGATCCTCTTGACATTTTACCATATGATATAATCATTTGGGAATATCCAGTAATTACAATTAACCCCGATCCTGAGCAGGAAGCCATTAGTCATATTATGTGCTTTAAAAGTCAAGGAAGGCGATTAGTCGAACGTCTCTGACTCTGTCCGTTCTGCTTGTGTTCCTTTCATTTGTCGTTCGTTTCTCATTTTGAGATGAGGTCAGAGTTTTCATCTCACGTGGGCA
Organism: Brachionichthys hirsutus; assembly: GCF_040956055.1. Classification (NCBI taxonomy): domain Eukaryota; kingdom Metazoa; phylum Chordata; class Actinopteri; order Lophiiformes; family Brachionichthyidae; genus Brachionichthys; species Brachionichthys hirsutus. The sequence goes on from NC_090902.1 coordinate 3,513,616, forward strand.
GAATGAATGTTTTTCATGCACCTTTGTTGCTCCCTTGTGCTGAAACGACTTTCCTCGTGGTCATTGTGTCGGGATGACCTTGTTCCTTTTCATCCAATGCGAGTACTTGAATGGACGGGTCAGTTTCCTGCAGCTGTGGTCAGTTTTCATCAGCCCTCTGTGTATGGACTGTGTTGATATTTGCCTTAAAGGCTGGGAAGAAGGGAGAGAGATGAAAGGCTGGTGGGAAGGTCGGGGAAATAAATGAGCAGAGGAGTAAAGATGAAGCAGGGGGGAGGAGGTCATTTTGATAACTTCTTCACAGTGTCCTCGGAGGAGAGCGTCCGTGTTTCCCTTATGTTAAATGAAATGTCTCAAAGGGTTTAAACATTGAACGAGCAAATGTGCTGTTGTGTTATACATTTAGGCTTGAATGTATTCTTTTTCAAAGGTGAGTCTTTAGTCTTTAGCATAAAAGAGTTGTGCACCAAAGCCTTTAACTTTGTAAACGATTCTTTAAAATTGTGTGTTTTTATTTGACAAATTAGAAAAAGTACTTTTGTCATTTCCATCAGTACAACTTTGATATGTATTTTTTTATTCTCTGGTAATTGTTTTATGTGTGTTTTATGTGTGTGTGTGTGTGTGTGTGTGTGTGTGTGTGTGTGTGCGTGCGTGCGTGTAGCTGCGTGTGTCAGCCGGGTTACGAGGGCCAACGTTGTGAAATAAACCCGGACGACTGCGAAGACAACGACTGTGAGAACAACTCCACCTGCGTCGATGGCGTCAACAATTACACCTGCGTCTGTCCGCCAAATTACACAGGTGCACACGCCCATTCCTGCACTCCGTCATTCCCGTTGCTCCCGAAACCCTCTGCCCGTTTGTTCCCGAGAGACTGGGAGGGTCTGCTACCGCACACACACACACACACACACACACACACACTCGGAAAATCATATTTTCCACTTTGCTGCTTGTTGAGTTCGTAATGGACGGCCTCTCCACGGTGACCTGAAACTGCTCCTGCAGGGAGGCTGAAAGAGGAATCAGACACGAGGGAGGGAGGGGGAGGGGGGGCGGGGAGTTCAGAGAGGAAGTTTGTAGTGGAGGAGAAAGGGAAAACCGAACAGGAAAAGGGAAAGCGGGGAAAGAAAGAGAGGGAGAGCGCTCACTCGGTGGAGTCCAGTAAGCTGAGTTTAAACTGCTGATGGAACGTTTCAGTGCCCTCTAACACACACACACACACACACACACACACACCCGTTCTCCTTTGACACTGGATCTCAGTCAATATACACACAGACACACTCTTCCACACATGCGCCATGTCATTATCATTGTTGGCACAGCTACTAAAACTGCCAGCCACCTTACCAGATACAGCTGTTCAACACACACACACACACACACACACACACACACACGCACGCACACACACACACAGCTGGGTCCACTGGCTCTGAACCTCCTCTCGACTCGGTGAACCGGAGCGCAATCATCAGGTGTCACATTAAGAGGACAGTCTTTCGCTAGTTGCTCAGCTTTCTTCATACTCAGCAGCCAGAGCTGTCACGTAACATTTGCAAGAGAGGAGGGGGGAGGGGGGGGGGGGGGGGGTCAAGACTTAAGGCGAGTCCTTTTAAACAGCTGATATAAGATTTCTACAACCTGCAAGATGAGAGAGCCAACATTTAAAAATGACCCCAAATGTGCTTCGTTCTGTCTCGCAGATTTAGTGATGCAGGATGATGTGTGTCATTTTGATATGTTGGGCGTATTGTAGAGGTCAGGAGGTCATCCAGTCCACCGGCGTTCATCCGGATTATTCTGGAACGCTTCGTCATGCAGAGCTTCTTTTATTCCATTTTATTTCAATTTGCTTGAGGCTCATTTTCCTTCAAATGATTATCATCTACAGTAAGTGTCGAAGGTCTCATCTGTGTATTTTCATTACTCTGAGGTATCGCAGCTAATTCCTCATTAGCACGTCTGTGTTGGCATCTTTGACTGAGTGAGCATCCTGCAGCTCGTCATCGGACAGTCTCTTACACATCGCACGTCTTTCGGAGGCATGCGTTCGCTTTCAGATGCCATTTTGAGGCTGGAGTTCACCTGAGCAAGATGTCTCAAAGTGACCCGGGAAAAGGAGGCGGGTGGAGTAAAGTGATGGCATGAGACTAAAACAATCCCAAAACCTTTTGACTTGCTCCTCAAACATCGACATTATTTATTATTATTATAGAAGTTTGTGCACTTCTTTTCCTCTTTCATTTACGCTGCCTTTCTTTGCAAAGCATTCTGGGAATAGTTTTTCTAGACCTCGATTTTGAGTCTGCAATCTGAAAATAGTTCACTTGAAGGTTTTGGACTAAAGCAGAGCCAGAATGATGGAAACACTGTTGACCTCTACCAATCTCCTCCTTTTCTTCTTCTTGGTATCTTCAACTGTGTGTGCGTATGTGTGTGTGTGTGTGTGTGCATGTGTGTGTGTGTGTGTGTGTGTGTGTGTGTGTGTGTGTGTGTGTGTGTGTGTGTGTGTGGGCGTGTGTGTGTCCTCTGTTCCCCGACTTATTAACCTCATTCTCCATCAGCTCTGAGAAACAGCTGATACGTCTGTTCCCTGTATGTTGCCTGAAGACACACCCTGCGTTATCCAAGGCCTTGAATATACACTCCTTTACACAGAATCTTTCCCACCCCTTTGTTTGCTCCCCCCTCCCCCACTATCATTTGAAGCCGACAGAACGCTTGAAGACGTTTTGTCGGCTTCCTCCTCCGGGCTCTTGTCTCGTTTATATATATATATATGCGGATCTTTCAATTACTGAACACGTGAACGTTTCACTCTCAGGTGACCTGTGCGACGAGGTGGTCGACCCCTGTCTCCATGGATTCGACCCCTGTCAGCACGATTCCAAGTGTGTCCATGTTGGCCGCAGTTACAGGTGAGTGACAGCTTTGCACGAGGTCAGCCCTTTAAGGGGTCAAAGGTCACGTCACTGAAAGTCAGTAAAATAGCGGGTCAAAGAAATACACAAAGCAGCACTCGTTCGGGGCCATTTTGTTCAACACAAATGCAAGTTGACATGTCGTTTAAGCTCTTTTATATATAAGCATTGGGCTGATATTGATCGCTGTAATTCATTTTCTTCCATATTGATTTCTGAGAGATTCTAAATGTGTATTTCCATGACGCCGCAGGTGCGAGTGTTTGCCGGGGTACGTGGGCGGGCACTGCGAGCAGGACTACAATGACTGTCTGGAGAATAAGTGTCAGCACGGCGCCGAGTGCGTGGACGCCGTCAACGGCTACACCTGTGTCTGCAGGCAGGGCTTCAGGTGAGGCTCTCCATTCTCTCTCACAAGGGACAGAGAAATAGAGAGAGGGAAAGTTATGGCTGCGTATGTAGGGAAGAAAAAAATTAATGAAACAAAAAGTGCTATAAAGAATTTAATTTAATGGAGATTTAAAAACAGCTTCAGAGATATTTGAGGCAGAGGATACAGTGGAAAATAATTTCATGCTGATAAAACATGTCCATTTCCTAAACAATAAGTTTTTTCAGGGGAACAGATGTAGAAAATCACCGCACTGGAGTTTGACTGTTATTTCCTGTTGAATCCCGCCTTCCCTCAGTGGGCTGTTCTGTGAGAACCCTCCACCAATGATCTTGCTGCAAACCAGCCCCTGCGACCAATCAGACTGCCAGAACGGTGCCCAGTGCCTGGTGCTTGCTGGGGAGCCCGTATGCCGCTGCATGCCCAGTTTCTACGGCAACAAATGCGACAAGATGGCCACCGTCCACTTCCTGGGGCGAGATGGGTACGTGGAGCTTCCAGGTGCAAAGCTCCGCCCCACAGCGCACATTTCACTCCAGGTATGGTCCAACTTTGACGTGTGCTGGCAGAGCTTTGGCTTTTAAGGTCGCTCGGTGCACAGATTTATAGAAAAGTTAGAAATGTAATTTTCATCACATGCCTGCAAACCATTGCAGACATTGGCCACACCCTCCGTTTCCATTGCACCACTGAACAGTCAAGCATGTCCACACACACACACACACACACACACACACACAGCTTGCTCTTTGAACACCTGAGATTTATAGCCCGATTGAGACATATTTTCCTCCTTTTTGGAAATTAGAGTGTGAGTGGGCGAAAGAGAAACAAGAAGCAGAGCCCGGTCTAATTGATAATTACCACCTGTTGGGTGTGTGTGTTTCCGTGTGTGTGCGTGTGTGTGTCTGCCAGGAGCTTTCAGTGTCAGCGCTAACGCTGTTTAAAATCTACCCAGGGGCCCTGACCGAGAGGAAGAGGGGAATAAAAAAATGAAAAGAAAGGCCACAGCACTTCATAAATCATTGATTGCTTTTTCTTTCTCTTTAATTCTTTTTCCCGTTTCCCAGTTCTCTCTTCACTTCTTGGTTTTACTTCTCCTCTGTTTTTCCAATCCTCGCTCCCTCTTTTCTTCCCAATATTTCATATCTCTCTTTCATTACTCTACCTCGTTCTCTTTCTTTTCCCCAGCAGCTTGTTAGCAGGTGTTGACCCGGCCGTTCGCCATGGAAGTCAGGAGTGCTAAGTGCTCGGCCCCATGGCCCCATTTCCACTCGTTTGTTATTTAGCGCTTAGCGGAACACGCGAGCAAATGTGACACGTCAAGGGTCTCGTGTGGACGGAATCCATGAGTGACCTCTTTTTTTTATATTTTAATATTGGAATAAGCCTTCTTCACGTCTCTTTAATTAGAGCTACAAAAACATTTGCAATGTTAAAATCCAGCTCAGTTTCCGTTAACTTAGCTTCCTATACCGGCTGCTAGCTGATCCAAGAAGGGTTGCCATGTTTGCAAGCTTTTAAAAACAAGTCAAAAGTCCGTAAATGGAAATAAAAGAAATGATGAAAGATCTTTAACCATCAGTATCGTGTTGACGTCCATTTCTCCAGGTGGCTACGGATAAAGACAACGGCATTTTGTTGTACAAGGAGGACCACGACCCCCTGGCTCTGGAGCTCTACCAGGGACACATACGCCTCATCTATGACATCGCTAACTACCCACCAACCACTGTGTATAGGTAGGCAACATGCACACACACTCACACACACGAAAATCATTAACGGTTTACTATAAACTCGTTATATTAGATGCTAAAAGTCAGCTTTAGGGTTACAAACTTACAAATACATACTTGATTCATTTTCTGTATATAGTTTGTCCACTTTTCTCTGAAGTGCTTTAATTACAGACTGTTTATAGCAAAATAATGAAACTTAATTTTTACTAATAAAAATGACATGAGTTTCACACAAGACAAAAAGCCCACTTATTCAAGAGTATGCAGAACATATTCACATTTAATTCTTGCTCTGATCTAACAAGATAAATATGAATAAAAACATGGATTTTGTATATCTATGATGACTTGAGTGTAACTATCGTCCATATAGTGCACGAAAACATATCCGAACACTAAAAGCCTCCAAGGTTTTTAAAAAAGGGTCCTTTAAGGACTTTTGTGCTGATTTGGACACAAATAAACCAGAAAAAATCCCCGTCTGAACACTTAACCATGCAATCAAAGCGAAGGCGGAAGAATTCCTTTGCAGTCCCGACTAGACAGTCGTGTCCTTGAGCGAAACCCACTAAAAGTCTCCCAAGGTAAAACTTCAAACAGCGGAAACAAAAGCCCTCATTCAGCGGGTTGTTCCGCAAAAGCCGTGGGATATTACCAAATCAACTATTCACTGATTCGTAGGAATGGATATGCAGCGGCGCAGTATGATAACAGCAAAGGTAATCCGGGAAACGAGTGTGATAATATTTTCTGTGGTAACTGGGAGGGAGGGAAAAAAATAGTGCGACGTATGCAGAAATTCTGCAAACAGACCGACACAAGTTCCCAATGCAGCGATCAGTCAATGTTACACACAACACGAGGAACATTTAAGAAGATGAAATGATCCTGATTATTAAAAAATAAACCTAAAAACATCTTTATTTAACTCTTTGCCACCCCTGCAATTCATTGTATCTGGAAAACTATGGCTAAGAAAAAGGTTAAAAACAGCTAAACTAAGCCTTACTTTGTTTTTGGCTTTATGCTGGAGTAGAGAGAGAGACAAAGAGTGCATGTCCATCTTCGTCTGGTGCTGATTGGCTCTTATTGATTCTGTCTGTTTCTCTGTCTACACCGTCTGTGGATGAGAGTTAGAGAGAGAGAGAGCGATGTGAGAGAAAAGGATGCATGGAGTCTGCAGAAGTTTCTAGTTTGCAGCTAAAGCGGAAGATCAGTCCAGAATAAAAAGAAACAACACATCTGCACGTCTTTGAATGAAATCCACGACCACTGGAGTAACACCGGGGCGGGCAATCTTCTTGAAATTGATCTCATTTTCATGACAACAATATGTACCCAGTATAGAAAATTGCATGAATGGTCACCAGTGTAAGGATGACAACTGCACATGATGGAGGGGAGGGTGGATAGAGGGAGAGAGATACGTGTAGTTGAGTGAAATGAGACAGGAAGGAGGAGAAATGCACCAGTCTTTCTGTACATTTCGCTCTGTTCTAGTGCGACATCTGGCTTTGTAGTCTTGACTTGTCGATAGAGACAAGGTCACAGAAGGAGGAGGGGGGGGCGGGTGCTTCTGATAATAATACACAGTCAGTTCATAAGAAATTTGACTTTAGGATTAGGATGCAGCTCCATGTAATAGATTCTGCAAGCAGAGGAGCTAAAAGGAAAATGAAGTCAAGGGCGAGAGTGTTTCTGCATAAGGAATATGTGTACACTCAGAAAACTGCACATAATATACATATGTATAATATACATAATATACATGTATATGTCTTTTACATTCTCCAACTTGACTTTGCCCTATTGTGCAATGTTTTCTTTTTATTCCTTACACTCGTGTTTACATGCTTATCCCCTCTGAAAATTGGAATCCAGTCGACCGTTTGATTAATTGATTGACATAATCGAGGTTTATTTCAGTTTGGTGCAACGATACAGCCCAAAACGGGCGTGAACAGCAAGAGAACCCATGTGGTTCTCGTTATGCCGCATTCACAGACGCATGCCGTTCTGCTCAGTCCTTAGATTTCGTCTGCAGGCAGTAGCTCTGCATTGTTGCTGCAGTGCGAGCCACGCCGCGCTGCTGGAGCTGTAATGTGATGAGATAATCAGCGGCGCTGAATAGAGGTCATTCATTATAGAGTAGCATTATTGTTATGATCGCGGTGAAATTTCCATCCTGCCTTTGTTGACCGTTGATAAACTGATGCATTCAAACAGCTTAATTATAACAATAATGTGATGCTGTGTTGAAGCATGCAGGCCGTGACCTGCTCAAAGGAACTTCAGCAGGGCGGATGCATTCCACAAGGCCGTTTGGAGAGATAGCAGCAAATTGGCATCCTTTATTTTTTTTGTTTGTTTGCTTGCTTGCCAACTCTGCAGTGACATTCTGGTTCTTTACATGAAGGACTGTTTTGTGATCTGGGAGGATAGATGTGCAGAAACCACTTGCCCCAAATATAAGTATGTGCTCATGTTCACAATGCATGAAAGGACAAGAGGAAGGAGTGCCGGGGAGGAAGGAAGAATCGAATAAAAGAAGGGAAATGATGGTGTGAATTTAATTAGGCTCTGGCACAGATGGGGGGGGGTGGGGGGGGGCAGCGTTGAAAAGGTTGATTAAAAGAGACAAGAGGAAAGTCAGTGGGACGTATGGATGCATGGCGAGATAGATTGATCCGTTTAGAGGCAACCGCAGATAGGGAAATGGCCTGAAAGACAGATGGATGGCGCGATGTTGGAACGAGGGCGTGTCTGAAAGAGCAGAAAAGGAGATAAAGAGATAACTGAGCAGGATAGGTCGCCCGCCAGAGGAGAAAACGGAAGGGCTAAAACAGATGGATAAAAGCTGTCGGAATGAAAGGAGCACGAGGCATGGCTGAGCGCCGCGATGGATGACAGAGAAGCGAGGGATGACAGAGGGATGGAGTGAAAGTGGGGAAGAGCAGAGGGGAAAAGCAAACCACAGAGTGAGTCAGAGAATTATCGTTGTCTGGTCTTGTTAACTTGACACGGGCCACGCCTGGGAGGGGGTGGGGGGACGACAGTCAGAGTTCATGAAAATGAGAGAATCAGAGAAATAATGTATAAAAGCGAGACAGATTAAGACAGAAGGGGATAAAATAGTCTAGAGTCTGGGATGGAAAGGAAAGATTGAACAAGGGAGCCAGAGCTGGAAGACGAGGAAAGTTAGCAATTGGAAGTGAGAGAAAGAAACGGAGACCATAGAATTGAATTTACTAATGCTAAACGCTAAGTAAACAGTTCTCTCGATGTTATGTTTAGCATTAGCATTCTGGAAAATACAAGGCCCAGCTCCAAGTCTGGGGATCGTTTTACAACGAGCTTCTCTGTATTCGTTGTATGTGCCATTATTTGATTGCATGAGTCTGAGCATTGCAAATGACCTATCTTATCTGCCCTAATTTGGAAATGCGTTGTAAACTGACTCAAACCACATGGCCAGACAGGCCCGGCAGAACCTCCTGCCACCGTTCAACTGATACTCTCCGGGATGGCACAACCGTTTTACCGCGGCAATCTGAGCGCAGCAATTCTGGCAAGATTCAGGACATGGCACCGTCCATACGGTTTCTGCTATTGTGTGACTGCGAGCCAGGGACCGGTGCCATTCCCCGGGATGATTCTAAGTGATTCCCTGGATATCAGCGAGGGAGACTAAACCAGCGAGCCAGGAATGGCATTATGTTCAAGTTGGGTCATGAAAGCGAGCTGAAATGTTGTAATCAAGGCCTCAGAAAGATGACTCATGTCACAATAATGCTTATAAAATGGTAAATTAATGTTTGTTTTAATAATAATCATTTTGGCTTTGAGGTGGAGATTTAGTTTGAGACTATAAATAAATAGTTTTGGAGTCTAACGGGTAGAACAGAGATAAAGACCCAGGTACCAAATACCAGCGCCGTGCTATGACCTTTCTTTTGACTGACGTTTAACATTATCTTACATTTAGAAATATTACATTACAAATATAATGCAAAATTCTCTTATTAAAATATTCTTCAATTCTTCCAAAAGAAATTGTACATCCAAAAGTGAGCAACATAAAATTCACATTCCCATCAAACATGTGGTCCAAACTACTGGGAATTGAGCCAGTCATATGCCCGGATAACGGAGTGGCACGTTGAACGGCCAATCAGATTTCTGCTGAGGCCTGTGTCTCCCCCTTTTGGAAAAAGCCCCCGACCAAATAAACAAACCGAGAGTAATCAACATGCAGAAAGGATACAAATACACCTTGAGACAAACACGCACACGCCTGACCAGATGACGTGTGGACAGGAGGCATGGACCACGCCGGTGGAGAAATCAGATTAGAACACAGGGAACAAAGATAAGAGAGGAAGAGGAGATTGAAGGACGAGAAACAGGGAGAGAGTGACAGAATCAGAGATAGACGAGGACGTCGGAGCCCTTCACTGTGCCCTCATCAGCAGGAGATGGTTATGCATGCCAAGTGTTGTATGAACATGTCTGTGTGTGCCTGAAGTGTCCATCTAATGGATGTCTTGAACGCCAGTAGGTCCCAAAAATCACCCAAATACAAATGTTTTACACTAAAATTCAAAATGAGCCTTTAATAATTACAGTAGTAATGGGTATTATTTCAGAAACAGAAATACTTTGATGATCCCTGCAGGGTAATTGCAGCGTTGCAGTTGTTCACATTAAGTATGAGTGGGAGCGAGTAAGAAAAGCAATAAAATGAATGGGGGCTGTGCGGCAGTGTGAGAGTGGGGGGGGGGGGGGGGGGGGGATGAGCAGCAGAATGAACAGGTGGAAGAAAATGTCCATAATAAAAACGCTGGTTGACGTCTATGGGTTATAGTGCCAAAAACAAAACCTCATCGAAGAAGAAAACATGGTGGAATCTGTCTAAGTATAACCATTCATACTTACGTCACATCATGCATCTCTGTGTAGATCGATGTCTCACAAAATAATTTCATTCATCATGTAGCAGAATAAACACGAATGTCTGACCAGAAACGGCCTCTTTAAAACCACATTACTGTGGTTAAAGCAAACAATCAGACAATCCTTGAGCATTAAGGGTTTAAAACACTCAGAGGCAAGAGTGAAACCTTATAAACCTGAAACGCTGCATCAAAACGCTACGAATCCACGACTGTAAAGCGCACAGTTCATCCGAAGTGGACTGAAAGCTGAAAAAAGAGGTGAAGAAAGCAGGGGAGGAGCTTGGCGTTCTGCAGCTGCCATCTCAGCACTGGCTAATTGAGGTTACCACGGTACTATGGGACTGGGATGCCTGTCTGCTGAACATCAGCTTAATCAGATGGGGCTGCTGAGCACACATTCATGCACAAATAGACACGCAGCTCTCAAACGTGCAGGAACTAATGCATGCAGATGTGCACGCGCACACACACATATAGACAAACACACCTGTATGAACACATGAAGACAAACATGCACGACTACAAGCGTGGCAAGTTTTACTGTGAAGATACCCTCAGTCATGCACATACACACACGCACACACACACGCACACACACACACACACACCGCAAGTGTGGTTAGAGACACTGCAAGTAAATGATAGCGGCGTCTAATTAGATGGACGTTGATCTGCAGAGTTGTTCCTAAGCCAAATGTGTTTTTTCTCAGTTTGACATGCAGCTAACCGCTCTTACCTCAGTTTGTGTTTCATTCAGCTATATTTAAAAAAATAAAGATTACAGTTTCAGTTTTTTAGGAAGTTCTTCTCTTTTGTGTGTGTGTGTGTGGCGGGGGGGGGGGGGGGGGGGGGGTGCATGTGCTCATTCAGGGTTTATATGATTCTAGACTGGAAAGAAAAAGAATTGATGTCCCTTGTGGGTTTGGTCCAACACAAATGTAAGAGGGGCCGTTGAAATCTGTTGCAGCTGCGTGTTTGTTTTTATCCACTTCCACCAAAACGTGTTTTTAATGACACGCGGCGCCAAAACAGCCCGAAAAAAGCTGAAATACTAATATGTGTTTAAATACAGTAGCTTCAAAGCTCTTCCATTCCAGTCGCTCGACATATATATTTATGAAAATGTTCCAGCGCAAATGATGCCGTATTCCTGTTAGATCACACATGCAAGCACGTCGTGTGGTTTCATAATGGAAGCACAAAACACTGATGAGCCCCAGTTCTGACAAACATCAAAAACACACGCGCACACGCACACAAACAGATATGAAAGGGCTGTAACGTTAGTCGTCTACTGCCACCCGGTGGAACTCTGGTGTAATCGCGTGGTTCACCAGACAGTGTGTGTGTTTGTGTGCGTTTGCCCAAAGGAGTGCGCTAAGTTCAAACACGTGCGTGAAATTTGAGAAGGTCGACAGCGATGTGATCCACTTGTTTCGTTTAAAGTGGACGGAGCGCTTTAGAGCGAAAGAGGAGACGCCTCGCAGGAGCAAAGGGCCGTTAGGGAGGAGAAAGTATAGGGAGGAGCGGAACAAAGAGACACCAGGAGCAATCAGGGGATGAAAAGACGCGAATGGGGAAGAGGTGGATGGAGAAGAGACGGAGGGAATGCAGAGTACAGATGGTGGAGGGTTCAGCGGCGCAGAGCTAATCTTACACGTTTAGCAGGACGCCGTTTTGCGTGGTTGCAGCAGGCGTGTTTGCCGTCATTATTAAACGACATGGCTCCTAATGGAAACCAGGCCGAAGCAAGAGCTCTTATTTTATTAACCTGACCAACGGCACGTCTTTAGCCATTTATTTTTATGTGTTAGCCTTCACTACTTGATCTGCTTTTGAAATTCAGATTCCCACATCATAAAATTAATCTGAAGGGTTTTTGTTTATTCGAAGCATTTATGGAATTGTTGATCTTCTATTCCAAGTCATTTCTCTTTTCCTTTCTTCTTCTCCGGCTCCGTCGCCGTTAACCGTAACCCTTTGGCACGATTCCCTCTGCTCCATCACATCTGCTCCGTTCTCTCTATCTGCTCCATCGTGTGGTCAGCATTTACCATGAAAGTCGCTCTGGCCCGCCTCCAGAACTCACAACCTCGCTCCATTGGCTGTTAATGTAACGTCGGTGCGATCGGAACGCCATAAACAACCGGCAGTCAAAGCTCGCTGGAGGCTCCTTGGCGAGTTGCGGCGCGTGAACGGCAGCAAACAAAGAGACGGATTGTCTCGACGTTGAAGCCGAGGGAGAAGACCTCCGACGGAAAGCGGCTTCGCTCCTTCCTTTTGTGTTTTCTCTGTTCCGTTCGGAGACGAACGTGAACTCGGGAGAACGGACACACTGTCAGCTTCGCCGCCCCGCCATCCGCCTCTCTTTCCCTTTCTGACTCTCACTCTTACTCTCTCTCTCCATCTTTCAGCTGTGCCAAACCACTGTCTCTCTAGCTGTCTGTCTCCCCTCCAGCTAAAACCATTTAGTGGGGAATCTCTGACACACACGCTCACACACAAACACACACATTTCTCCACCCCCCCCCCCCCCCGGGGGGGTCGGACGGAGTTCAAAAGGTCGTGATTCCGGTTCACCAATTCTCGCTTTCAGCGGGAACCTTCAGTCGCTCTGTTTCAGGTCCGGAAGCGACCCTCCAGCGCGGATTTCTGTTTGGTCAGATTTGCAAACGCAGCAAAACACGAGAGAAAATTGTTGGGAGTCTGTTTTGAATCCGGCTTTTTCCAATTTGCTCTATTTTTCCTCCTTAATTGCCCCCGTCTGGTGTAGAATTCAGCAGCAATTTATCACAACGTGAACCACAATAAAATAAAACATCTCTCCTTGTTTTTCCCGTGTGTGTGTGTGTGTGTGCGTGTGTGTGTGTGTGTGTGTGTGTGTGTGTGTGTGTGTGTGTGTGTGTGTGTGTGACAGTGTGGAGTCTGTGAATGATGGCCTTTTCCACACGGTCGAGCTGTTGATCCAGAACCGCTCTCTGAGTCTCGTGGTGGACGGCGGTGCCCCGAAGAGTCTGGGCAAGCTGGGACGTCAGCCCTCCGTCGACCACAACACCCAGCTTTACATCGGAGGTACACACACACACACACACACACGCATGTTCTGAACACACACGTTGTTGCTGTTTCTGCCTCGCTTCATTCACGTGGTTGTGATTACATATTTCGTACACAGATATTTTTCCTTTATTTTCTCAGTCCTCTTTCATCTCTTCTTCCTCCTCCTCCTCCTCATCGTTCTTGTCACAGGCGTACCATCTCAGGCGGTGGCCTCGGGTTTGCGAGCCGGCCCTGAACGTTCTTCCCACGCTTTTAACGGCTGCATCCACAACGTCCGCATCAACGGCGAGCCTCAAGACCTCAGTTTCCGAGCAGCTGGAGACGGGCAGCCGCAAGGAGTCGAGGGCAAGGTAATTACCCGAGGAAGGGTAAAAAGAATTCAGCTAGAAAAGCACTCTGAGAGCGCAGACCTCCGCCAAGCAGCTCGTTCCCCTCCTAACTGGATCAACACCGTCCACATGGTGATCTGGATCATCAGCAAAAGGTTCTAGATTGTTCTTGGTGTCTTTATACACTAACCATGAAAAGTAAAAGTGAATCAGAGTTGATGTGTGTTTTTAACTGATTTTTGAATCCATAAATGGGTTTTAATGTTAAAATGTAATATTTTTTCCTGACCTCATTCTGGATCTGATCCGGATGAAATTCAGTGGTGAAGCTGAAGCTCTGCAATGACGAAGATTTCAAAGTGATCTAGAATCCAGGATCTTCTCTGGATCATCACCAAAGTGAAATGAATCACGCTGCTTATCTTTACCTCCCCTTCTCGCTCTGTTGCCAGGGTGACGCCATCCTCGCCGGTTGTCATTCCTGCAGTGTGTGTGCTCAGGGTGGGTGCAGAGAGGGAGGGGAGATGGGAGTCACGTGCGATTGTCCTCCAGGACGCAGCGGGACCCTGTGCGACCAGATGACATCATCGCCCCCCTGTCAGAACAGCAGGTGAGCTGAGGCCGAGAACGGGTAGACGTTCTGGAAGTCACACGCATGGACCGGTGGGACCTGAACCTGACCTTTAACCCCGCTCCAGGTGCCTTCATGGTTCTTGTGTGCCAAAGGGTCAGTCGTACAGCTGCAAGTGCAAAGAAGGCTACCAGGGTCAGTACTGCGACCGGCGGCAGGAACCCTCCGCCTGCAGGGGGAAGCGCTGCGGACGCGGCGAGTGTCGCGTGTCGGAGGCCGGCGAGCCCGTCTGCCACTGTCTGCAGGGGTACTTCGGACCCACCTGCGACACGGGTAGGACGGAGGATGTTAGAATGCTACACATGACGGAGATCAGATGTTGATTTTATTCTACGTCCTGTGCAGAGCTGGCATGTCAAGGGGAGATGATGAGGGAGCAGCTGAAGCGCCACCACCCGATGAGAACGTGCACGTCCACCAACAAGATTCCCCGGATGGACTGTCCCAGGTCCTGCCAGGCAGCAGTCCCCACGGGCGTCTGCTGCGGCGTCACCAAGACCCGGAGGAGGAAGGCGGTGTTCCGCTGCACCGACGGCACCTCCTACTCCGAGGAGATGGAGACCCCTCTGGAATGTGGCTGCTCCACGTGCCCGTTGTAACAGCGCCACGTCTTCCTACTTTGTAGTTTTGCAAAAAACCCACTGCTGCCTTTTTTTTTTGTGAATCCTACGTGCCGCTAAAGGCTGGCGCTCTGGACTTTTACACATCGATGAGCACCTGCCATCACATTCGGTTTGACCGCCGGCGATTTGCTGCCGAGAGAAAACCACAACGGCGACGATTTATTAAAAAAAAAAAAAAAACACAAAGATGGGACATGTGTGACAGAGAGAAAATATATTGTAAGATACAAGTGAGAAAAAAACATAGAACTTATTTTTATTATGGATTTCTTTTCTAAAAGATGATAAAAGGACTGATTTTCGTTTTTTTTTTATATGTTGATTATATATTATTTCGTAATATGAAAAGTTATTTTGTACCTTGTAAGAAAAACAAATAGCCTGCAAAAAATAGATTAACATTCCTTGAAAGTATATGAATTTATATGTATGTATAAATCTATATAAATATTTACCCTAACCCAATGAATTATATATTTTTCCGGTGTATTTGCATGATGTTAATGTGAGGGAAGCTTTGGACATTAGGAGAGGCGGCCGGGGAAAGAAGAGCTCCCTCGTTTCCCCCGTGTGGAACCGGACGCGGTCTTCGGACGCCCATCGCTCTCGGAGGAAACAGGAACTGTACGTGCCTCGCTAACCCGCTTCGCTATATAATTGGACATCTTCCACACAAGATCTAGGAGAAAACATAAGACTCTTTTCCACAGAGATGATTTAACAGTTTGTTCTAATACTGTGTTTTTCTTTATTGGCTCTATTGCACGACATAAAAACCCGAAAGACCTTTCACTTAGAATCGAACATTATGAACCGGGAGAGTCCGTTCAGATCAGCGCTAGCCAATCAGGATGCAGAGATTCAATATGGGGGGTTAAAAAGAAGTAGCTTTTTTTTTGGCAATCCTTGTTAAACTAATAAATTACCACCTACAGGAAGCCACTTTCAATCAAACCCACCCATTTGCATCGTTTTTTTGGATGGACGAGGGCTTTGTCATGTTGCATGTTGACGCCAGCTGATGCGGCGGCCTTCCTGAGCTCCCATTGGACAGACATCCGTCTCTCCTGTGTGGGTTAAAGCCACAGGAATGTGATTTTTAAACAAAATAAATCGTCTTATCTTCTCATGTAGAATGTGAAACTGCAGCCTTTACCCGCCTCTGGCAGTGTCAGTGCGTGATGCATTTAGTGGGCTTTAGGTTAACACTATAACATTATGTAATAATCCTCTGGATCATCATGCGCTCTAAAATGTTTCTTTTCTTTTTTTTTAAGCATCATGGGTGAGAGGTTAAAGAAATGTTCCGGTTTATCGCAGCCAAGCCGCCGCATTAACGACTTGCTGACAGATTTGGTCCGAGGTGCCACAAAACCCTCCAGAGATGACCGACATCAAAGTACAATGGCCCTGTAATGTTACTACTACTGCATTGTTTACTCTAAATGTTGTTGCTTTGTTTACAGCAGGGACAAAGTGTTGTCACACTTTCACAGAGGACTTTCAGCTCTTCAGTTTGGGGTTTGAGACGTATCAGTATTATCCTTCTCTATCAGCAGCACTCTCTTTCTTTCCCTTCCTTTTCCCACATCTCTTCATCCTAAGCTTATCATCGTCTACCTCCTCTTTTCTTCTTTCCTCATCAACTTTTCCTGAGCTTCAAGGTTTGGTTCTCAGTTTTCGGTCATTCGTGACATTCCCATTCTCCAGGTCTTTGGTTGAAAACCATGAATATGTGTGTGTGTGATGATAATTTCTACTCATGTCGAATGTTAAAATTAAAGTATTATTGAAACTACAACATCTCCATCTGAGCTCTTTTGAACTGAATCTTTGAATCCAAATCAGGTTTTTTTTTGCCAGTTTTGCCCTCGTGTTTCATCTCAGCGTTTCTGAATGAAGACTAATACATTTAAATTTTGACAAAAGCAGGTTTTAATTCCAGTTTTCCTGGGATAATACATACATAATACATACATATATATGTTGGCGATTAGTTGAAGGTTATTTAACCCTTAGAATAACAATCCACTTGTTTATCTGACTTTTCTAGAATAACCATTTGCATCCAAAATGTCAAATCAGGCCTTCTGCTTCCCACCAGCAGGGGGCAGCAGTGACCAGACAGAGGCGGAAGAAACATCTACAAGCTCAGGAAATATATGTCAAGTCAATTTGATTCAAACTTTACTCAGACCTTAAACAAATCAAACTAGACACTAGGCTTTCCTCATAGACGATAGGGGAAACATTCATGGGTCTTCATGGAGATGCTGCAGCCGTCTTTCAGGCAGCTCGGACTTCTCGCCCCGTTGATGACCTCTGCGTGTCTTTGACCTTAAGTCTGGCTGGCGTCGACAATCATCCGAGATACGACTCGAGACGGCTGAAAGTTCCCCTCTGTGTTCCGGCTTTGCACGCTGAAATGTAAAGTAAGCCTCGCGTACATTCAATTAGAAAGCCGTCACACTTCGATGTGGGCGGTGTCACAAACAATTTCAGTGTGTCATTTTGTCTCCTCCTGGCAAATCTTTTCAGTTAGAGCCAATCAGAACACTGCATTTGAAAACTGCTCCCCCAATTCTTTATTTCCTCGTTTACTACAGAATCACACAGAGTTTAATCCTCCTGCAGTGCAGTCCAGATTCACGGCAGCCTCCAGCGTTGAGCCGAATATGCGGACCGTGTTTAGCTTTGCGTTCATGCTGGCAGTCTGGGGTAAGTGTTCGTACAAATGTTCCGTTTGGTTCATGTAATAACTTTTCTGTTGTGACTAAATATTGTCTGGGTTATATTTTTTAATGGGTTTTACAGGATGCAGCGGTGAAGGCAGTGTTGAAATAAAGACTGTTTATTCTGGAGACAACCTGACTCTGTCCTGCAAGACTCCGTCTTCTTGGGTAACTTTATTCTGGATGAAACACACTGCTGGAAACTTGCCTGAAGTCTTACTTGGAACAAATCCTTCTACACGTGGGTCAGCTTCTCTGAAAGATTTTGTTCTACACCTCACCAAAGTGCAGCTGAGTGATACGGCGTTGTACTATTGTCAAAAAGTGCATGACGACAAAATAACATATCTGAACAAAACCTTTCTCTGCGTTAAAGGTAAATGGAGCCAATATTCAACTCAATAATCGACTTCATTTTTCAAATGCATGCTCTTCTTTCTTGCTTTCAATGCCGTAACAAATCATTTAAATCATGCAGGAGTTTGCTATGCCTTTAAATCGATGCTGTCTCCTTTGTCCCAGACCCAGAAGCCTTTAATGGATCTGAGCACACATGCACAGAACGCTGTCCTGCGGCCACAGGGGACCAAATGATGGTAACACTTTACTTGATTTTAAGAGTTAAATCTGTAAGCACAGCTTTAAAATTCTTTAATATTCTTCTTTCTAATTCCGTTTTTTATTTATTTATTTATTTTTATGTCAGCAGCAACCTTGGGATGTCCAGATGCTCCACGTGTCTGTTTTTCTGCTGTGTTGCATCTCGGCTGTTGCTCTGATTGTTGCCGCCTCACTGCTGTACTACATCAGGAAGAAGAGGTTGTTTAACTGTCACGGTAAAACATATTTTCTTTGTTCAATTTATCAAGATGTGATGAAATCTACTTTATGCTACCATAGTCAAGATCTGTCATGGTCTAATCCAGGTGCATCTGAAGTGACAACCGGCGGTGAACAACAGCCGGTAAGTTGTTTATTATAAGCAACGGTTTTATTCTGATGTCAGCTCGCCGTGTCCTAATGAGCTTCTGTATATTTCAACAGACGAATGAAGATTCGCTGGTTTATTCTGAGGGAAACTTCAGCAGAAGTCGAGCTGGCAGGACGGCAAGGAGCATCGCCCAGGCTGCCCCGCGAGACACCGTATACTCTGATGTCAACGTTCAGGGTCGCTAAGGCGTTGGCTCAGTGTGGGAGATTTATCCATCTCCACTGGAAGCAATGTGTGAGCTACTTTTTTTTGCTGTTTTTTCACTTTGAGGCAACATCATTCAAGTTACAACAGCACAGGTGAGCTTCCAGGCAAGATGTAACGGGCTCTCGAAGTTCTATGTGGAAAGAAATATTTCGTTTTCCAAAATACAGCAAATAAAAAAATATAAATCATGTAAGCTTGATCTGCTGCCTCAAATGTGTCTGCAATGATTGTGAAATTATAGAAATGATTGAAGTGAAGAATTAGTAATGAGGCAGGAAAGATTTATCAGAATTTATTCTTAAAAATGACGTCAAGTTTTGTGATTTCGGTGTTTCATGCTATCTCTATGTCAATATTTCTTTTTTCTGATCTTCTTAGAAGTGTAAATTCATATAGTTTCTCATTCCCAGGCGCTCTGTACTCTGAGAAAACCTCAAACAAAGTTTTTTTTTTTTTAATGACATGAAAATTCTTATGGAGAAAATACATTTTAATTTGTGTAAATATTTGAAATATTACATATAAATCGTACATTTTCAGACTCACTCACTAATCTGTCTAATTTAAATTAATATTTTATTTAGTGATTCCTAAACATGATTAATTTCACTGTTTGGTTTGAGTATTCTCACAGTTAATGTTAAAAGAAAGAAAAGAAAAAAGGAGAAAATAAACCTCCACCGGTTCGACGTCTCCTCTCCTTCAGTCGCACCACAAAACCTCAAATTTGCATGAAAAAGGGACAGGAAATGTACTCTATAAAAGAGACTATTGTGATAAGCGCAGCAGGAAGTCTGGCCACTCGGCCTTGTCGCATCATCATTCGTTACGCTTGAAAAGAATCAAACATCGGAACCGCAGTACGTGCCGTGGTGATGAAGCTTCCATGGCTGTCAGTGCTTCTTCTTCTTCTTCATCCGGGATGTAAGTTCTCTCTAACGGCATCAAAACATTTTTAAGTAAAAAAAAAAAAAAAGAATAAAAAAAAAAAAACATTTTTAAGTCTGTTTTACGGTGTGGCCGAAGTGTGGCCCTCGTTCTGTGACGTCATAAAGCAGCTTTCGTGTTAATAAGACGGTTTGTAGTTTATTAAAAGTCGTTCATTTCATTCATCTTTGACTTCAGGTGCGCTGATCCCGGTGAAAACAGCTCGACCCGGTGAATCCGTGACCTTCACGTGCTTTTTCCCTAAGTTGCAGCAAAGCAATGCGCGAGTCAAGTGGTACAAGCAGAGCGTTGGTGATGCTCTACAGTTAATCGCCACCCTGATGAAAGCTGCAGTGTATCCCACATTTGAGCCGGGATTCCCGTCTTCCAGATTCAATGCGAGCTATACCGTAATCACCAGCACGCTGACCATTTTGACGATACGTGAAGAGGATGAGGCGATGTATCACTGCGGAGTCACCACGTGGAGCACAGATCAGTGGAGTGGAGTGTACTTATCCTTAAGAGGTAATTATATTTACAACGTTTCAACGCCTATTGGTGGCATTCCCGTTGACTTGGACGGCTGTGTCTTTGGGTACCATCTGGTGAGTTGGTGAACTCGTCAGCCATCTCAACTCAACTTTATTTATAAAGCACCTTAAAGCGGACGCAGTGCCGTACACGCGAAGATCAAAACATAAATAAGAACAATAAATAAACATAGGGAACATAAATATAAACCATAATGCACCTAAGGCCACAGCGTCTCGAATGCCAATGATTAAAAGTGTGTTTTCAGTCTCCTTTTAAAGGCGGAGAGGGAAGGGAGTTTCCTGATGTGCAGGTAATCACCAACTCTTCTTTCTTTTGCCTTTCGTAGGAAGCAATCAGAGAACAACCGGCTACACCGTTGTCCAGTGGCCAACGGCAACCGACCCGGTGTATCCTGGAGACTCTGTGACCTTCCGGTGTTCAGTCCTTGCCGCCTCTGGCCAGGAGTCCTGTCCAGCTGAACGCAGCGTTCACTGGTTTGGATTCACATCGGATCAATCCTTTGGGAGCATCGTTTATACTGACAAACAGGACGGATGTGACAGGAAACCCGCTGCACCTTCTCTTGGTGAGTACTTATTCATTATATTATTGTGGCAGATTAAAAGATTGATAACAAAAGTATCTTTATAAAGTCATTAATTGTTTTTAACAGACTTGAACAGATGCCGTCAAGTCGTAAGTGCTGCCTGCAACATTTAGATTCGACCACCAGGGGGAGTTTTGCTGAATCCTGTTGTCACGTAAAACATCAGGTCCATATAAAGAGCTGTAAGTTAACATACAAGCATTGAACACTGAACTCTCAAGAAGCTTTTCCTCTGCTTCAGATAATATAAAATAATACAGACCCATCAATCACAGCGCTCTAAATTAGCACATCAAAAATAACATTGTTCATCATCACAAAATAAAGTGCTGAAATAACATCAAGCAATCGCTTCTAGTAGGCTACAGAGGACATGGCAGCTCCTCTGACCGTACGCGGGGCTTCGCCTCCAGTTTGACTGCAATACAGAAACAGGCAAGTTAGAGATTAACAATTCGATTAACGCAATGATCTGCCACATAACACGCTAAATAACGCTGTAATAAATTCATCTCAATAATTTGACACCCCTAATACATACATGCATAGTGTAAGGCATCATCATGCAGCAGCAGTATCTTTGTCTGGAAACGAAACACCGTCAGAACGGAAGCTTGTCTGTGGTGGTGTGAAAAAAAGGTGTTAAATACTAGTGTGTCACTTTGGTTGTTTTCATATCATGAAACTGTTGCAAACACAAATGTAACTAATTTCATTGCATAAAACATTATATTTTCTGTCTCAAAAGTTGTGCTCCTTTTTTAATTGATAAGTTTACTATTTACATAAAGAGGGACTGAAACTTTCTTAAAATAGTCATGGATGGATAGATAGATAGATAGATAGATGTGCTCTTCCTTCCTGCACCTTTGCCTCATATCCTTTTAAAACCCGCTTTAACTTTTTTTCTGAGTAACTTCAGAGAAAGACCTAACCCACAAAAAGGTTTTTTTTTTTTTTTTATCACTTTAGGTCTGCATGTGGGTTTGACTTTGACACAATAGATAATCAGATTCTGTTACAGAGGCATGCAGAAGTTAAATATGGAGTTCCACAGGGTTCAGTGCTTGAACCTATTTTCCTCGTGCTATATATGCTTCCCTTAGATAACATTATTAGGAAACACAGCCTAAATGTTATTAGTTATGCAAATAACACACAATTATTCCTGTCAGTTGCACCAAACACCAACCAGTCGGTTAGACTTCAAACATGCCTTAAAGACATTAAATCCTGACTGACCAAGAGATTCCTGTTATTACATGTTTGACTGTACTTGTACTCTAACATTCTATCTAATAAATACATTAATCATCATCATGGTGGACGGCGGTGCCCCGAAGAGTCTGGGCAAGCTGGGACGTCAGCCCTCCGTCGACCACAACACCCAGCTTTACATCGGAGGTACACACACACACACACACACACACACACACACACACGCATGTTCTGAACACACACGTTGTTGCTGTTTCTGCCTCGCTTCATTCACGTGGTTGTGATTACATATTTCGTACACAGATATTTTTCCTTTATTTTCTCAGTCCTCTTTCATCTCTTCTTCCTCCTCCTCCTCTTCATCGTTCTTGTCACAGGCGTACCATCTCAGGCGGTGGCCTCGGGTTTGCGAGCCGGCCCTGAACGTTCTTCCCACGCTTTTAACGGCTGCATCCACAACGTCCGCATCAACGGCGAGCCTCAAGACCTCAGTTTCCGAGCAGCTGGAGACGGGCAGCCGCAAGGAGTCGAGGGCAAGGTAATTGCCCGAGGAAGGGTAAAAAGAATTCAGCTAGAAAAGCACTCTGAGAGCGCAGACCTCCGCCAAGCAGCTCATTCCCCTCCTAACTGGATCAACACCGTCCACATGGTGATCTGGATCATCACCAAAAGGTTCTAGATTGTTCTTGGTGTCTTTATACACTAACCATGAAAAGTAAAAGTGAATCAGAGTTGATGTGTGTTTTTAACTGATTTTTGAATCCATAAATGGGTTTTAATGTTAAAATGTAATATTTTTTCCTGACCTCATTCTGGATCTAATCCGGATGAAATTCAGTGGTGAAGCTGAAGCTCTGCAATGACGAAGATTTCAAAGTGATCCAGAATCCAGGATCTTCTCTGTATCATCACCAAAGTGAAATGAATCACGCTGCTTATCTTTACCTCCCCTTCTCGCTCTGTTGCCAGGGTGACGCCATCCTTGCCGGTTGTCATTCCTGCAGTGTGTGTGCTCAGGGTGGGTGCAGAGAGGGAGGGGAGATGGGAGTCACGTGCGATTGTCCTCCAGGACGCAGCGGGACCCTGTGCGACCAGATGACATCATCGCCCCCCTGTCAGAACAGCAGGTGAGCTGAGGCCGAGAACGGGTAGACGTTCTGGAAGTCACACGCATGGACCGGTGGGACCTGAACCTGACCTTTAACCCCGCTCCAGGTGCCTTCATGGTTCTTGTGTGCCAAAGGGTCAGTCGTACAGCTGCAAGTGCAAAGAAGGCTACCAGGGTCAGTACTGCGACCGGCGGCAGGAACCCTCCGCCTGCAGGGGGAAGCGCTGCGGACGCGGCGAGTGTCGCGTGTCGGAGGCCGGCGAGCCCGTCTGCCACTGTCTGCAGGGGTACTTCGGACCCACCTGCGACACGGGTAGGACGGAGGATGTTAGAATGCTACACATGACGGAGATCAGATGGTGATTTTATTCTACTTCCTGTGCAGAGCTGGCATGTCAAGGGGAGATGATGAGGGAGCAGCTGAAGCGCCACCACCCGATGAGAACGTGCACGTCCACCAACAAGATTCCCCGGATGGACTGTCCCAGGTCCTGCCAGGCAGCAGTCCCCACGGGCGTCTGCTGCGGCGTCACCAAGACCAGGAGGAGGAAGGCGGTGTTCCGCTGCACCGACGGCACCTCCTACTCCGAGGAGATGGAGACCCCTCTGGAATGTGGCTGCTCCACGTGCCCGTTGTAACAGCGCCACGCCTTCCTACTTTGTAGTTTTGCAAAAAACCCACTGCTGCCTTTTTTTTTTGTGAATCCTACGTGCCGCTAAAGGCTGGCGCTCTGGACTTTTACACATTGATGAGCACCTGCCATCACATTCGGTTTGACCGCCGGCGATTTGCTGCCGAGAGAAAACCACAACGGCGACGATTTATTAAAAAACAAAAAAAACGACAAAGATGGGACATGTGTGACAGAGAGAAAATATATTGTAAGATACAAGTGAGAAAAAAACATAGAACTTATTTTTATTATGGATTTCTTTTCTAAAAGATGATAAAAGGACTGATTTTCGTTTTTTTTTTATATGTTGATTATATATTATTTCGTAATATGAAAAGTTATTTTGTACCTTGTAAGAAAAACAAATAGCCTGCAAAAAATAGATTAACATTCCTTGAAAGTATATGAATTTATATGTATGTATAAATCTATATAAATATTTACCCTAACCCAATGAATTATATATTTTTCCAGTGTATTTGCATGATGTTAATGTGAGGGAAGCTTTGGACATTAAGAGAGGTGGCCGGGGAAAGAAGAGCTCCCTCGTTTCCCCCGTGTGGAACCGGACGCGGTCTTCGGACGCCCATCGCTCTCGGAGGAAACAGGAACTGTACGTGCCTCGCTAACCCGCTTCGCTATATAATTGGACATCTTCCACACAAGATCTAGGAGAAAACATAAGACTCTTTTCCACAGAGATGATTTAACAGTTTGTTCTAATACTGTGTTTTTCTTTATTGGCTCTATTGCACGACATAAAAACCCGAAAGACCTTTCACTTAGAATCGAACATTATGAACCGGGAGAGTCCGTTCAGATCAGCGCTAGCCAATCAGGATGCAGAGATTCAATATGGGGGGTTAAAAAGAAGTAGCTTTTTTTTTGGCAATCCTTGTTAAACTAATAAATTACCGCCTACAGGAAGCCACTTTCAATCAAACCCACCCATTTTCATCGTTTTTTGGATGAACGAGGGCTTTGTCATGTTGCATGTTGGCGCCAGCTGATGCGGCGGCCTTCCTGAGCTCCCATTGGACAGACATCCATCTCTCCTGTGTGGGTTAAAGCCACACGAATGTGATTTTAAAACAAAATAAATAGTCTTATCTTCTCATGTAGAATGTGAAACTGCAGCCTTTACCCGCCTCTGGCAGTGTCAGTGCGTGATGCATTTAGTGGGCTTTAGGTTAACACTATAACATTATGTAATAATCCTCTGGATCATCATGCGCTCTAAAATGTTTCTTTTCTTTTTTTTTGAAGCATCATGGGTGAGAGGTTAAAGAAATGTTCCGGTTTATCGCAGCCAAGCCGCCGCATTAACGACTCGCTGACAGATTTGGTCCGAGGTGCCACAAAACCCTCCAGAGATGACCGACATCAAAGTACAACGGCCCTGTAATGTTACTACTACTGCATTGTTTACTCTAAATGTTGTTGCTTTATTTACAGCAGGGACAAAGTGTTGTCACACTTTCACAGAGGACTTTCAGCTCTTCAGTTTGGGGTTTGAGACGTATCAGTATTATCCTTCTCTATCAGCAGCACTCTCTTTCTTTCCCTTCCTTTTCCCACATCTCTTCATCCTAAGCTTATCATCCTCTACCTCCTCTTTTCTTCTTTCCTCATCAACTTTTCCTGAGCTTCAAGGTTTGGTTCTCAGTTTTCGGTCATTCGTGACATTCCCATTCTCCAGGTCTTTGGTTGAAAACCATGAATATGTGTGTGTGTGATGATAATTTCTACTCATGTCGAATGTTAAAATTAAAGTATTATTGAAACTACAACATCTCCATCTGAGTTCTTTTGAACTGAATCTTTGAATCCAAATCAGGTTTTTTTTTGCCAGTTTTGCCCTCGTGTTTCATCTTAGCGTTTTTGAATGAAGACTAATTTAACTTTTTACAAAAGCAGGTTTTAATTCCGGTTTTCCTGGGATAATACATACATAATACATACATATATATGTTGGCGATTAGTTGAAGGTTATTTAACCCTTAGAATAACAATCCACTTGTTTATCTGACTTTTCTAGAATAACCATTTGCATCCAAAATGTCAAATCAGGCCTTCTGCTTCCCACCAGCAGGGGGCAGCAGTGAACAGACAGAGGCGGAAGAAACATCTACAAGCTCAGGAAATATATGTCAAGTCAATTTTATTCAAACTTTACTCAGACCTTAAACAAATCAAACTAGACACCAGGCTTTCCTCATAGACGATAGGGGAAACATTCATGGGTCTTCATGGAGACGCTGCAGCCGTCTTTCAGGCAGCTCGGACTTCTCGCCCCGTTGATGACCTCTGCGTGTCTTTGACCTTAAGTCTGGCTGGCGTCGACAATCATCCGAGATACGACTCGAGACGGCTGAAAGTTCCCCTCTGTGTTCCGGCTTTGCACGCTGAAATGTAAAGTAAGCCTTGCGTACATTCAATTAGAAAGCCGTCACACTTCGATGTGGGCGGTGTCACAAACAATTTCAGTGTGTCATTTTGTCTCCTCCTGGCAAATCTTTTCAGTTAGAGCCAATCAGAACACTGCATTTGAAAACTGCTCCCCCAATTCTTTATTTCCTCGTTTACTACAGAATCACACAGAGTTTAATCCTCCTGCAGTGCAGTCCAGATTCACGGCAGCCTCCAGCGTTGAGCCGAATATGCGGACCGTGTTTAGCTTTGCGTTCATGCTGGCAGTCTGGGGTAAGTGTTCGTACAAATGTTCCGTTTGGTTCATGTAATAACTTTTCTGTTGTGACTAAATATTGTCTGGGTTATATTTTTTAATGGGTTTTACAGGATGCAGCGGTGAAGGCAGTGTTGAAATAAAGACTGTTTATTCTGGAGACAACCTGACTCTGTCCTGCAAGTCTAAATCTTGGGGAACTTTATTCTGGATCAAACACACTGCTGGAAACTTGCCTGAAGTCTTACTTGAAACAAATCCTTCTAGACTTCGGTCAGCTTCTCTGAAAGATTTTGTTCTACACCTCACCAAAGTGCAGCTGAGTGATACGGCGTTGTACTATTGTCAAAAATTGAATGACTACAAAATAACATATCTGAACAAAACCTTTCTCTACGTTAAAGGTAAATGGAGCCAATATTCAACTCAATAATCGACTTCATTTTTCAAATGCATGCTCTTCTTTCTTGCTTTCAATGCCGTAACAAATCATTTAAATCATGCAGGAGTTTGCTATGCCTTTAAATCGATGCTGTCTCCTTTGTCCCAGACCCAGAAGCCTTTAATGGATGTGAGCACACATGCACAGAACGCTGTCCTGCGGCCACAGGGGACCAAATGATGGTAACGCTTTACTTGATTTTAAGAGTTAAATCTGTAAGCACAGCTTTAAAATTCTTTAATATTCTTCTTTCTAATTCTGTTTTTTTTTTTTTTTTTATGTCAGCAGCAACCTTGGGATGTCCAGATGCTCCACGTGTCTGTTTTTCTGCTGTGTTGCATCTCGGCTGTTGCTCTGATTGTTGCCGCCTCACTGCTGTACTACATCATGAAGAAGAGGTTGTTTAACTGTCGCGGTAAAACATATTTTCTTTGTTCAATTTATCAAGATGTGATGAAATCTACTTTATGCTACCATAGCCAAGATCTGTCATGGTCTAATCCAGGTGCATCTGAAGTGACAACCGGCGGTGAACAACAGCCGGTAAGTCGTTTATTATAAGCAACGGTTTTATTCTGATGTCAGCTCGCCGTGTCCTAATGAGCTTCTGTATATTTCAACAGACGAATGAAGATTCGCTGCTTTATTCTGAGGGAAACTTCAGCAGAAGTCGAGCTGGCAGGACGGCGAGGAGCGTCGCCCAGGCTGCCCCGCGAGACACCGTATACTCTGATGTCAACGTTCAGGGTCGCTAAGGCGTTGGCTCAGTGTGGGAGATTTATCCATCTCCACTGGAAGCAATGTGTGAGCTACTTTTTTTTGCTGTTTTTTCATTTTGAGGGGACATCATTCAAGTTACAACAGCACAGGTGAGCTTCCGGGCAAGATGTATCGGGCTCTCGAAGTTCTATGTGGAAAGAAATATTTCGTTTTCCAAAATACAGCAAATAAAAAAATATAAATCATGTAAGCTTGATCTGCTGCCTCAAATGTGTCTGCAATGATTGTGAAATTATAGAAATGATTGAAGTGAAGAATTAGTAATGAGGCAGGAAAGATTTATCAGAATTTATTTTTAAAAATGACGTGAAATTTTGTGATTTCTGTGTTTCATGCTATCTCTATGTCAATATTTCTTTTTTCTGATCTTCTTAGAAGTGTAAATTCATATAGTTTCTCATTCCCAGGCGCTCTGTACTCTGAGAAAACCTCAAACAAAGTTTTTTTTTTTAATGACATGAAAATTCTTATGGAGAAAATACATTTTAATTTGTGTAATTATTTGAAATATTACATATAAATCGTACATTTTCAGACTCACTCACTAATCTGTCTAATTTAAATTAATATTTTATTTAGTGATTCCTAAACATGATTAATTTCACTGTTTGGTTTGAGTATTCTCACAGTTAATGTTAAAAGAAAGAAAAGAAAAAAGGAGAAAATAAACCTCCACCGGTTCGACGTCTCCTCTCCTTCAGTCGCACCACAAAACCTCAAATTTGCATGAAAAAGGGACAGGAAATGTACTCTATAAAAGAGACTATTGTGATAAGCGCAGCAGGAGGTCTGGCCACTCGGCCTTGTCGCATCATCATTCGTTACGCTTGAAAAGAATCAAACATCGGAACCGCAGGACGCGCCGTGGTGATGAAGCTTCCATGGCTGTCAGTGCTTCTTCTTCTTCTTCATCCGGGATGTAAGTTCTCTCTAACGGCATCAAAACATTTTTAAGTAAAAAAAAAAAAAAAAGAATTAAAAAAAACAAAACATTTTTAAGTCTGTTTTACGGTGTGGCCGAAGTGTGGCCCTCGTTCTGTGACGCCATAAAGCAGCTTTCGTGTTAATAAGACGGTTTGTAGTTTATTAAAAGTCGTTCATTTCATTCATCTTTGACTTCAGGTGCGCTGATCCCGGTGAAAACAGCTCGACCTGGTGAATCCGTGACCTTCACGTGCTTTTTCCCTAAGTTGCAGCAAAGCAATGCGCGAGTCAAGTGGTACAAGCAGAGCGTTGGTGATGCTCTACAGTTAATCGCCACCCTGATGAAAGCTGCAGTGTATCCCACATTTGAGCCAGGATTCCCGTCTTCCAGATTCAATGCGAGCTATACCGTAATCACCAGCACGCTGACCATTTTGACGATACGTGAAGAGGATGAGGCGATGTATCACTGCGGAGTCACCACGTGGAGCACAGATCAGTGGAGTGGAGTGTACTTATCCTTAAGAGGTAATTATATTTACAACGTTTCAACGCCTATTGGTGGCATTCCCGTTGACTTGGATGGCTGTGTCTTTGGGTACCATCTGGTGAGTTTGTGAACTC
This sequence comes from Brachionichthys hirsutus, assembly GCF_040956055.1. Taxonomy (NCBI): domain Eukaryota; kingdom Metazoa; phylum Chordata; class Actinopteri; order Lophiiformes; family Brachionichthyidae; genus Brachionichthys; species Brachionichthys hirsutus. The sequence goes on from NC_090902.1 coordinate 3,542,734, forward strand.
GTCAGCCATCTCAACTCAACTTTATTTATAAAGCACCTTAAAGCGGACGTAGTGCCGTACACGCGAAGATCAAAACATAAATAAGAACAATAAATAAACATAGGGAACATAAATATAAACCATAATGCACCTAAGGCCACAGCGTCTCGAATGCCAATGACTAAAAGTGTGTTTTCAGTCTCCTTTTAAAGGCGGAGAGGGAAGGGAGTTTCCTGATGTGCAGGTAATCACCAACTCTTCTTTCTTTTGCCTTTCGTAGGAAGCACTCAGAGAACAACCGGCTACACCGTTGTCCAGTGGCCAACGGCAACCGACCCGGTGTATCCTGGAGACTCTGTGACCTTCCGGTGTTCAGTCCTTGCCGCCTCTGGCCAGGAGTCCTGTCCAGCTGAACGCAGCGTTCACTGGTTTGGATTCACATCGGATCAATCCTTTGGGAGCATCGTTTATACTGACAAACAGGACGGATGTGACAGGAAACCCGCTGCACCTTCTCTTGGTGATAGAAGGTGTGATTATCGCTTTTCTAAGAATGTCAGTTCCTCTGATGCCGGGACGTATTACTGCGCTGTGGCCGTGTGTGGACGGCTCATATTTGGAAATGGAACACGGCTGGGCATTGAAGGTAATTTCATGGTTGTTCGTATAGTTTTAAATGATGGGAAATTCAATGGAGATAAATGATATTCCATCTGATATTGTTGGGGGGGGAAAACATATGTTCCATTCTAGCTTTGGACAAAGCTGCGCCCGCTGTGGAAAACTAAATATTTAAAAGGAAATAGTACTTATAAATAAAAGAAATCATGCTAATACATAAAGCTTGAGTTGAAGCAGCACTTCCTGGTGAGTAAGGACCGCCTTGTTGCTTCATTCCATTTGACTAAAAGTCATTGTGTTATTTTTTAAATGCAGATGCCAGCTTGTGGACCTTTGATATCACACATATGCAGGATGTAATTACACTCCTGCTGTGTGCTGTCTTGGCCATAAGTGTGATTGTCATAGCCGTCCTCGTTTATATCATCAGTAATAAAGGTGACACACATTAACAGTCATATTTAGATCATGTATTCCAATCCAATTTCAACCAATTGCCCTTTCTTTTTTTTATTGCAGCTTCTTTTTCCCTGCAAGAAAATGTAACAAAAAGAGACTTAAAGGTATGAATAAGTCACAAAAGTTATGCTTTTTCTTGGTTGTTGTTGTTGTTTTTTTTGCATAATTTTTGCAGGACTTCCACAGGGAGGTGGAAACATGGGAATTTATTCTGCTGCCATCTTCACTGCAATGAAAACTGAAAGAAGTGGGAAGAGGGGGGTGAAGACGACGGCGAGAGAGAGGATCTACGCTGCTGTTGAGGCTTTAGGGTTAGATTAGTAACTCGACCAACCATTTGAGTTGATGTTATCCTCTCGAAGCTCAAGGCTTTTATTAAATACGATCAATACATCACCAGTAATATAGTGTTAAATAACTTAGATAACAAATAATCCAATCTCTCTCTCTCTCTCTTTATATATATCATTGCTGTCAAGCGATTTAAATAAACATTTGAGCGATTAATTATAATCTGTAAATAATTAATCTAATTAATCATCTTTTTTTAATCTTACTGAAAAATTGCTGAGAAAAGCCCTCAAATTGAGGCATTTTCATTTAAATTCATTATATTATTGTGGCAGATTAAAAGTTTGATAACAAAAGTATCTTTATAAAGTCATTAATTGTTTTTAACAGACTTGAACAGATGCCGTCAAGTCGTAAGTGCTGCCTGCAACATTTAGATTCGACCACCAGGGGGAGTTTTGCTCTGTCCTGTTGTCACATAAAACATCAGGTCCATGTAAAGAGCTGTAAGTTAACATACAAGCATTGAACACTGAACTCTCAAGAAGCTTTTCCTCTGCTTCAGATAATATAAAATAATACAGACCCATCAATCACAGCGCTCTAAATTAGCACATCAAAAATAACATTGTTCATCATCACAAAATAAAGTGCTGAAATAACATCAAGCAATCGCTTCTAGTAGGCTACAGAGGACATGGCAGCTCCTCTGACCGTACGCGGGGTGTTCGCCTCCAGTTTGACTGCAATACAGAAACAGGCAAGTTAGAGATTCACAATTCGATTAACGCAATGATCTGCCACATAACACGCTAAATAACGCTGTAATAAATTCATCTCAATAATTTGACACCCCTAATACATACATGCATAGTGTAAGGCATCATCATGCAGCAGCAGTATCTTTGTATGGAAACGAAACACAGTCAGAACGGAAGCTTGTCTGTGGTGGTGTGAAAAAAAAGGTGTTAAATACTAGCGTGTCACTTTGGTTGTTTTCATATCATGAAACTGTTGCAAACACAAATGTAACTAATTTCATTGCATAAAACATTATATTTTCTGTCTCAAAAGTTGTGCTCCTTTTTTAATTGATAAGTTTACTATTTACATAAAGAGAGACTGAAACTTTCTTAAAATAGTCATGGATGGATGGATGGATGGATGGATGCATGGATAGATAGATAGATGTGCTCTTCCTTCCTGCACCTTTGCCTCATATCCTTTTAAAACCCGCTTTAACTTTTTTTCTGAGTAACTTCAGAGAAAGACCTAACCCACAAAAAGGTTGGGTTTTTTTTTTATCACTTTAGGTCTGCATGTGGGTTTGACTTTGACACAATAGATAATCAGATTCTGTTACAGAGGCATGCAGAAGTTAAATATGGAGTTCCACAGGGTTCAGTGCTTGAACCTATTTTACTCGTGCTATATATGCTTCCCTTAGATAACATTATTAGGAAACACAGCCTAAATGTTATTAGTTATGCAAATAACACACAATTATTCCTGTCAGTTGCACCAAACACCAACCAGTCGGTTAGACTTCAAACATGCCTTAAAGACATTAAATCCTGACTGACCAAGAGATTCCTGTTATTACATGTTTGACTGTACTTGTACTCTAACATTCTATCTAATAAATACATTAATCATCATCATCACATCTAATTTAAACTGAAGTCCTGGTTCTTGGCCCAAAGCATCTCAGAAATGTTCTCGTGTTGTAGTTGACCTAGATGGTGTTGTCGTGTCCACCAGCACCACTGTCCAGAATCTGGGGGTTATCTTTGATCAGGACCCGTCCTTTCATTCCCAGATTAAGCATATTTCAAGGACTGCGTTCTTTCACCTTGGAATTATTTTTTTTAAATCAAGCACATATTAACCCGAAAAGATGCAGAAAAGATTTTGTAACTTCCAGGCTGGATTACTGCCCGGTTGCCCCAGCAACTCTATTTTCCCTGTTCTGGCATCGCTGCATTGGCTTCCTGTTAGAGCACAAATATAATGTATATGTGTTGGTTGTAGATATATATATGAAATTATCTTCATCTGAAGGTCATTTTGGGGCTGGAATAAAGTTCATGGCCAATCAAAACAGTTTAAATAATAGATAGTCTTCATAATTCATTAATTATTTAATAACAGGCACAAACTGCAAAAAATGCCAATATCTTTATTTTTATTTTTTTTATCTATAGTATAAATCAGTGTCTCAGGTCTCTGTTTCTAATTTGACCTGAAGTGTTTTTATACAACAAACATAGAAAGGTTGATAAAAGTTATTTATTCACTATGATGGACAAAGCATTGCTCCTTCTACAGCCTCTATTGCTGTTTTCGCATTTCATGATTGCAGACGGACAAAACAAACAGAAATGAAGAAAAGAAAGTGTGACAAAGAATCCATCAGAAAAAGTGGAAAAACTCTGACGTGGTTTTAGAGATGCATTCCTTAAACGTGAAACTTTCAGGCAATCAGTCAAGTGTGCTTCATCCATGAAGCACACTTGTTCTGAGATGGTTTTCAGAACAAGGAGTTGAAACGTCTTGGAGACAATCAACAGATTTCATCCAAACTGGTGGCTCATCTTTGCTCCTGGTGTCTCTTTTTCCCTTTTGTTGACCAATCCAGTGATAGCATTCAATCTGCACCACAAAAATAATAGTTTAGACTTTAAAAATGATGTAAAGACTCACTGCAACAAATGACGCAGACACGTAGATATAAGTCCTTAGATGTAAAACTTTTGATTTAATATGAATGGTGTTTTTTATTTATTTATTTGCACCCAGTTTCAACACAACTTTGACATCAGTGAGGCTCCTTTTCACATCCCAAATCTGTGTCCTGGATATTGTAGTGACTTAATCAGAAATCTCTGCGTGTAATTAAATGTCCGTGTTCCATCTCTGCGTTGTTTGTTAAACTCACCTTCAATCTCTTGAGCAAATAAGGATAGCGATGACGATCACACACAGACCCAATAGACTCCCGAAAACGGTGGAAATTGGATTCCATTCTTGTTAGAAATGAAAAAAAGAAAATGTCCGTAGACGTTTAACTACTTCGTTCCTCTTTGAGTTATTTAGTTCATTAAATACTGCATGACTTGCAGAAAAAAAATCATTATTTTAATGCAGCTCTACTGTGTGCACCTACGTGTTTCCGCTAGCATGAAGAATCCGGTGCTCCAAACCGCCTCTAAAGATTTCGCCTCATCTGTGATTCACAAAAGGCCGACGATGACTTAATGATTTGCTTGCATGTTGACAAAGCAGACATGACACTGAAATGATCATACTTTACCATTCACAGTCAAAATGGTGCCATTTGTGACCTGCATGAAATACGCTGCCCCCGACTGACAGAAGTACGTCGCTTCGTCTTCTTTGCTTATATTCCTGATGTCAAGCAAATACAAAGATTCCCTTTTGGCAATGCTCAATCTGGAGCTGGCAAAATCTCCTTGAAGTGTGATTTTGAAAGAAGTTCCTGCAGCAACAGTTTGGAGCATATATCCAAATTTCATCTTGTGCCAGTAAAACAACCAGACTTCGACCTCGGAGGCTGGACAGGTCAGGGTGACATTATCCCCAGGATCAGCCGCGATCACGGGGAAGCGGTGAGGAACGTCTGTGCTTCGAATCAGCGCTGAGCAAAACAGAGTGGCGACAGCATCACAAGAGTTCAAAAACGAGCTCTGCTTTAGAGCTGGGCCAGCTTAAAGGCGATCAATGGACTTACACAAAGCGCCGAGAAGAGTCAACGCAGCCAGTCTTCCGATCATTGTGTTGCAGCAGCCTCACAGGCTCCACATCAAGGTCTGCAAACTAGAAGTTGTACTGATTCGTTGGTTTGCAGGCAGCCATACATTTTAAGAAATCGTGACTAAACTACATTCATGTACGACTAATATGCAAAAAAGAAAAAAAAAAGCTCTTAAAGCAGTCAGTCAGAAAATTCAATTCCTCCAAAGAACAGAAACAACAAGAGCATCGAATCGAAGGAATGTCATCCTTACCCGTCTGAAGGTGCATCTTTAGCATCTTTAGCGTATCGTTCACAAATCAGCGAGAGAGCGAGAGAGAGAGAGCATTATTCACCTCTTTTCTCACCTGCCCGTCAGATATGAGTCTATTCGAAACGCCAAATAGAGGAAGTAATCATTAAACAAAGAATTGTTCAGATGAGTGATGCTCATACGTGCACAGATATTGTCCAAAATCTACATGTGCTGTATATTTGTGCTTATTTTATTTTATTTTTTAAATCAGTAGGTAGCGTTGTGAAAAGACATGTTTGCATCTCTCTCTCTCTCTCTCTCTCTCTCTCTCTCTCTCTCTCTCTCTCCTGACGCTGCTTTCAACACCTCCCTTCATATTTTTACAGTAATGCCATTACAGCTAACATCATGGCTGCAGTTCAAAACTCAGCAGGAGCAGAATGGAGCCTTTAGCTCAATGTTTTGGGAAGATCTGTTTAGAGACAGACTTACACAAAAGGATGTTCTGTTACCGAGACCCGGTGGAATTACTCGTGGGCAAATGGATTTGTTGTATCTTCAAAAGCTCTGGATCCAGATCCAGAAGAATCCCCAATTACTAAAAGTGTGCTTTCAGTGAATAACTTCTAAACTAATACTGATATCAATCTGAATCCGATTGCTAAAGGTTTGTTTTTCATGGTTAAGAAATCTGAAAATATAGATCTAAAAAATGTAGAGCCAATATTTTAGTTCTCGTCTTTAGAATGTTTTTTTCCCTCCATGCTGATGAAACAGCAACGTCTTTTACTGATCGCTGAAGCTGCTTGTTTGAAGAGACCTCAACAGGATGCGTAATGTGGTCAGAGGTGCCAGAAGGGAAGAGATAGCAGTGTGACCCAAACCCTAGTTTTACCTTAGCCCCTATGCCTTCTTTAATTCTTATTTTGGACGATATCTGTGCACGTATGAGCATCACTCATCTGAACAATTCTTTGTTTAATGATTACTTCCTCGATTTGGTGTTTCGAATAGACTCATATGTGACGGGCAGGTGAGAAAAGAGGTGAATAATGCTCTCTCTCTCTCGCTCTCTCGCTGATTTGTGGACGATACGCTAAAGATGCTAAAGATGCACCTTCAGACGGGTAAGGATGACATTCCTTCGATTCGATGCTCTTGTGTTGTTTCTGTTCTTTGGAGGAATTGAATTTTCTGACTGACTGCTTTAAGAGCTTTTTTTTTTCTTTTTTGCATATTAGTCGTACATGAATGTAGTTTAGTCACGATTTCTTAAAATGTATGGCTGCCTGCAAACCAACGAATCAGTACAACTTCTAGTTTGCAGACCTTGATGTGGAGCCTGTGAGGCTGCTGCAACACAATGATCGGAAGACTGGCTGCGTTGACTCTTCTCGGCGCTTTGTGTAAGTCCATTGATCGCCTTTAAGCTGGCCCAGCTCTAAAGCAGAGCTCGTTTTGGACTCTTGTGATGCTGTCGCCACTCTGTTTTGCTCAGCGCTGATTCGAAGCACAGACGTTCCTCACCGCTTCCCCGTGATCGCGGCTGATCCTGGGGATAATGTCACCCTGACCTGTCCAGCCTCCGAGGTCGAAGTCTGGTTGTTTTACTGGCACAAGATGAAATTTGGATATATGCTCCAAACTGTTGCTGCAGGAACTTCTTTCAAAATCACACTTCAAGGAGATTTTGCCAGCTCCAGATTGAGCATTGCCAAAAGGGAATCTTTGTATTTGCTTGACATCAGGAATATAAGCAAAGAAGACGAAGCGACGTACTTCTGTCAGTCGGGGGCAGCGTATTTCATGCAGGTCACAAATGGCACCATTTTGACTGTGAATGGTAAAGTATGATCATTTCAGGGTCATGTCTGCTTTGTCAACATGCAAGCAAATCATTAAGTCATCGTCGGCCTTTTGTGAATCACAGATGAGGTGAAATCTTTAGAGGCGGTTTGGAGCACCGGATTCTTCATGCTAGCGGAAACACGTAGGTGCACACAGTAGAGCTGCATTAAAATAATGATTTTTTTTCTGCAAGTCCTGCAGTATTTAATGAACTAAATAACTCAAAGAGGAACGAAGTAGTTAAACGTCTACGGACATTTTCTTTTTTTCATTTCTAACAAGAATGGAATCCAATTGCCACCGTTTTCGGGAGTCTATTGGGTCTGTGTGTGATCGTCATCGCCATCCTTATTTGCTCAAGAGATTGAAGGTGAGTTTAACAAACAACGCAGAGATGGAACACGGACATTTAATTACATGCAGAGATTTCTGATTAAGTCACTACAATATCCAGGACACAGACTTGGGATGTGAAAAGGAGCCTCACTGATGTCAAAGTTGTGTTGAAACTGGGTGCAAATAAATAAATAAAAAACACCATTCATATTAAATCAAAAGTTTTACATCTAAGGACTTATATCTACGTGTCTGCGTCATTTGTTGCAGTGAGTATTTACATCATTTTTAAAGTCTAAACTATTATTTTTGTGGTGCAGATTGAATGCTATCACTGGATTGGTCAACAAAAGGGAAAAAGAGACACCAGGAGCAAAGATGAGCCACCAGTTTGGATGAAATCTGTTGATTGTCTCCAAGACGTTTCAACTCCTTGTTCTGAAAACCATCTCAGAACAAGTGTGCTTCATGGATGAAGCACACTTGTTCTGATTGCCTGAAAGTTTCACGTTTAAGGAATGCATCTCTAAAACCACGTCAGAGTTTTTCCACTTTTTCTGATGGATTCTTTGTCACACTTTCTTTTCTTCATTTCTGTTTGTTTTGTCCGTCTGCAATCATGAAATGCGAAAATAGCAATAGAGGCTGTAGAAGGAGCAATGCTTTGTCCATCATAGTGAATAAATAACTTTTATCAACCTTTCTATGTTTGTTGTATAAAAACACTTCAGGTCAAATTAGAAACAGAGACCTGAGACACTGATTTATACTATAGATAAAAAAAAAAAAATAAAGATATTGGCAATTTTTTCAGTTTGTGCCTGTTATTAAATAATTAATTAATTATTAAACTGTTATCTATTATTTAAACTGTTTTGATTGGCCATGAACTTTATTCCAGCCCCAAAATGACCTTCAGATGAAGATAATTTCATATATATATCTACAACCAACACATATACATTATATTTGTGCTCTAACAGGAAGCCAATGCAGCGATGCCAGAACAGGGAAAATAGAGTTGCTGGGGCAACCGGGCAGTAATCCAGCCTGGAAGTTACAAAATCTTTTCTGCATCTTTTCGGGTTAATATGTGCTTGATTAAAAAAAAAAATTCCAAGGTGAAAGAACGCAGTCCTTGAAATATGCTTAATCTGGGAATGAAAGGACGGGTCCTGATCAAAGATAACCCCCAGATTCTGGACAGTGGTGCTGGTGGACACGACAACACCATCTAGGTCAACTACAACACAAGAACATTTCTGAGATGCTTTGGGCCAAGAACCAGGACTTCAGTTTAAATTAGATGTGATGATGATGATTAATGTATTTATTAGATAGAATGGTAGAGTACAAGTACAGTCAAACATGTAATAACAGGAATCTCTTGGTCAGTCAGGATTTAATGTCTTTAAGGCATGTTTGAAGTCTAACCGACTGGTTGGTGTTTGGTGCAACTGACAGGAATAATTGTGTGTTATTTGCATAACTAATAACATTTAGGCTGTGTTTCCTAATAATGTTATCTAAGGGAAGCATATATAGCACGAGTAAAATAGGTTCAAGCACTGAACCCTGTGGAACTCCATATTTAACTTCTGCATGCCTCTGTAACAGAATCTGATTATCTATTGTGTCAAAGTCAAACCCACATGCAGACCTAAAGTGATAAAAAAAAAAAACCCAACCTTTTTGTGGGTTAGGTCTTTCTCTGAAGTTACTCAGAAAAAAAGTTAAAGCGGGTTTTAAAAGGATATGAGGCAAAGGTGCAGGAAGGAAGAGCACATCTATCTATCTATCTATCTATCTATCCATCCATCCATCCATCCATGACTATTTTAAGAAAGTTTCAGTCTCTCTTTATGTAAATAGTAAACTTATCAATTAAAAAAGGAGCACAACTTTTGAGACAGAAAATATAATGTTTTATGCAATGAAATTAGTTACATTTGTGTTTGCAACAGTTTCATGATATGAAAACAACCAAAGTGACACGCTAGTATTTAACACCTTTTTTTTCACACCACCACAGACAAGCTTCCGTTCTGACTGTGTTTCGTTTCCATACAAAGATACTGCTGCTGCATGATGATGCCTTACACTATGCATGTATGTATTAGGGGTGTCAAATTATTGAGATGAATTTATTACAGCGTTATTTAGCGTGTTATGTGGCAGATCATTGCGTTAATCGAATTGTGAATCTCTAACTTGCCTGTTTCTGTATTGCAGTCAAACTGGAGGCGAACACCCCGCGTACGGTCAGAGGAGCTGCCATGTCCTCTGTAGCCTACTAGAAGCGATTGCTTGATGTTATTTCAGCACTTTATTTTGTGATGATGAACAATGTTATTTTTGATGTGCTAATTTAGAGCGCTGTGATTGATGGGTCTGTATTATTTTATATTATCTGAAGCAGAGGAAAAGCTTCTTGAGAGTTCAGTGTTCAATGCTTGTATGTTAACTTACAGCTCTTTATATGGACCTGATGTTTTATGTGACAACAGGACACAGCAAAACTCCCCCTGGTGGTCGAATCTAAATGTTGCAGGCAGCACTTACGACTTGACGGCATCTGTTCAAGTCTGTTAAAAACAATTAATGACTTTATAAAGATACTTTTGTTATCAATCTTTTAATCTGCCACAATAATATAATGAATTTAAATGAAAATGCCTCAATTTGAGGGCTTTTCTCAGCAATTTTTCAGTAAGATTAAAAAAAGATGATTAATTAGATTAATTATTTACAGATTATAATTAATCGCTCAAATGTTTATTTAAATCGCTTGACAGCAATGATATATATAAAGAGAGAGAGAGAGAGATTGGATTATTTGTTATCTAAGTCATTTAACACTATATTACTGGTGATGTATTGATCGTATTTAATAAAAGCCTTGAGCTTCGAGAGGATAACATCAACTCAAATGGTTGGTCGAGTTACTAATCTAACCCTAAAGCCTCAACAGCAGCGTAGATCCTCTCTCTCGCCGTCGTCTTCACCCCCCTCTTCCCACTTCATTCAGTTTTCATTGCGGTGAAGATGGCAGCAGAATAAATTCCCATGTTTCCACCTCCCTGTGGAAGTCCTGCAAAAATTATGCAAGAAAAACAACAACAACAACCAAGAAAAAGCATAACTTTTGTGACTTATTCATACCTTTAAGTCTCTTTTTGTTACATTTTCTTGCAGGGAAAAAGAAGCTGCAATAAAAAAAAGAAAGAGCAATTGGTTGAAATTGGATCGGAATACATGATCTAAATATGACTGTTAATGTGTGTCACCTTTATTACTGATGATATAAACGAGGACGGCTATGACAATCACACTTATGGCCAAGACAGCACACAGCAGGAGTGTAATTACATCCTGCATATGTGTGATATCAAAGGTCCACAAGCTGGCATCTGCATTTAAAAAATAACACAATGACTTTTAGTCAAATGGAATGAAGCAACAAGGCGGTCCTTACTCACCAGGAAGTGCTGCTTCAACTCAAGCTTTATGTATTAGCATGATTTCTTTTATTTATAAGTACTATTTCCTTTTTAATATTTAGTTTTCCACAGTGGGCGCAGCTTTGTCCAAAGCTAGAATGGAACATATGTTTCCCCCCCCCCACAATATCAGATGGAATATCATTTATCTCCATTGAATTTCCCATCATTTAAAACCATACGAACAACCATAAAATTACCTTCAATGCCCAGCCGTGTTCCATTTCCAAATATAAGCCGTCCACACACAGCCACAGCGCGGTAATACTCTATGGCCGCAGGACAGCGTTCTGTGCATGTGTGCTCAGATCCATGAAAGGCTTCTGGGTCTGGGACAAAGGAGACAGCATCGATTTAAAGGCATAGCAAACTCCTGCATGATTTAAATGATTTATTACGGCATTGAACGCAAGAAAGAAGAGCATGCATTTGAAAAATGAAGTCAATTATTGAGTTGAATATTGGCTCCATTTACCTTTAACGTAGAGAAAGGTTTCGTTCAGATATGTTATTTTGTAGAGATACACGTTTTGACAATAGTACAACGCCGTATCACTCAGCTGCACTTTGGTGAGGTGTAGAACAAAATCTGACCGAGGACTAGAAGGATTTGTTTCAAGTAAGACTTCAGGCAAGTTTCCAGCAGTGTGTTTCATCCAGAATAAAGTTCCCCAAGATTTAGACTGAATCTTGCAGGACAGAGTCAGGTTGTCTCCAGAATAAACAGTCTTTATTTCAACACTGCCTTCACCGCTGCATCCTGTAAAACCCATTAAAAAATATAACCCAGACAATATTTAGTCACAACAGAAAAGTTATTACATGAACCAAACGGAACATTTGTACGAACACTTACCCCAGACTGCCAGCATGAACGCAAAGCTAAACACGGTCCGCATATTCGGCTCAACGCTGGAGGCTGCCGTGAATCTGGACTGCACTGCAGGAGGATTAAACTCTGTGTGATTCTGTAGTAAACGAGGAAATAAAGAATTGGGGGAGCAGTTTTCAAATGCAGTGTTCTGATTGGCTCTAACTGAAAAGATTTGCCAGGAGGAGACAAAATGACACACTGAAATTGTTTGTGACACCGCCCACATCGAAGTGTGACGGCTTTCTAATTGAATGTACGCGAGGCTTACTTTACATTTCAGCGTGCAAAGCCGGAACACAGAGGGGAACTTTCAGCCGTCTCGAGTCGTATCTCGGATGATTGTCGACGCCAGCGACAATCATCTCACCCATGATGCTTTAACCTCTCACCCATGATGCTTAAAAAAAAAGAAAAGAAACATTTTAGAGCGCATGATGATCCAGAGGATTATTACATGTTATAGTGTTAACCTAAAGCCCACTAAATGCATCACGCATTGACACTGCCAGAGGCGGGTAAAGGCTGCAGTTTCACATTCTACATGAGAAGATAAGACGATTTATTTTGTTTTAAAATCACATTTGTGTGGCTTTAACCCACACAGGAGAGACGGATATCTGTCCAATGGGAGCTCAGGAAGGCCGCCGCATCAGCTGGCGTCAACATGCAACATGACAAAGCCCTCGTCCATCCAAAAAACGATGAAAATGGGTGGGTTTGATTGAAAGTGGCTTCCTGTAGGCCGTAATTTATTAGTTTAACAAGGATTGCCAAAAAAAAAGCTACTTCTTTTTAACCCCCCATATTGAATCTCTGCATCCTGATTGGCTAGCGCTGATCTGAACGGACTCTCCCGGTTCATAATGTTTGATTCCAAGTGAAAGGTCTTTCAGGTTTTTATGTCGTGCAATAGAGCCAATAAAGAAAAACACAGTATTAGAACAAACTGTTAAATCATCTCTGTGGAAAAGAGTCTTATGTTTTCTCCTAGATCTTGTGTGGAAGATGTCCAATTATATAGCGAAGCGGGTTAGCGAGGCACGTACAGTTCCTGTTTCCTCCGAGAGCGATGGGCGTCCGAATGAATGATGATAGTTTTTCATATCATGCAACTCAGAGAGCTGATTTGAAAAATGGCATCAAACCAGTTTTTGCTGTGCATTTCCACCAGTGTGACATTATTATTTGTGATATGTTGTAAAAGAATTCTGATGAATAACTTAATGTATTTAATTTGAATGGTATTGTATAGCTTTCCTGTAATTCCTCTGCGACCTTAGGAATTGAGTCGATAAAGCATGCTTGGCTACCTGAAGCGTATGTCTATGGTTTCTTAATTTCATCCTAACTTGCCTGTATTCATGTTTTTATCAATACGATTTGGGGATTTAGCACAGTCTTTTCAGTCGCTAAAGGTTAAACTTAATGTGCGTGACGTGTCCGGTCTGCCGAAAGCATGATGCTGGTAAGTCCCGGTAGATTTGCTTCACTCTCCACCAGCAAACAACAAAACTTCTGTTGAGTGTCTGGACAGACAGGCAGACTGGCAGTCAAATACTAATGATAATAATAATAATATAATATTAATAACAATAAATTGCACCTTGTATGAAAAAGCTATGCATAATGATGGATATGTGACGTGTGCGCATCCACTGAGTTCCAGTGCAGCACACCCATGTGTGCTGCACTGGAACTTTTCAGTTAAATACATGTGCTTTCAGTGAATAACTTCTAAACTAATTCTGATATCAATCTGAATCCAATTGCTAAAGGTTTGTTTTTCATGGTTAAGAAATCTGAAAATATAGATTTAAAAAATGTAGAGCCAATATTTTAGTTCTCGTCTTTAGAATGTTTTTTTCCCTCCATGCTGATGTAACAGCAACGTCTTTTACTGATCGCTGAAGCTGCTTGTTTGAAGAGACCTCAACAGGATGCGTAATGTGGTCAGAGGTGCCAGAAGGGAAGAGATAGCAGTGTGACCCAAACCCTAGTTTTACCTTAGCCCCTATGCCTTCTTTAATTCTTATTGTAAAAGCAATTTGTATTCATTGAAGATTTGTATCTTGTTTTTTTGTTTTTTTTGGGGGGGTGAGGAAACATTTGAGTCGACCGGGTTCATCTCTTATCTTCGAGGTTCTCAGAGGGCCATGATGTGTCTGCAGGAAAGTTTCTAGAGAACATCGTCTGAGAACATCCGTCGCTGTTTCGTCCAGTGTGTGCCAAAAGACTCGCCACTCACTGCATAAGCTATTGGTTTGAATGTTCATCACCATGTGGATTCCTAAACACTTAAATCCATTGGAATGTGAACTTGTGAGAAGCATCATCATGTAATTTGCCACCTTCTCCTTTCAAGCCTTTTGCTTCTTAAGTGTTCTTATTTTGCAGTCTCCAAAAAAGACATTACTCTTCCGCATGTAATACAGCCTGCAGCCCATAGGAGACCCGTGAGTGATTCCGTGCGCTCATCAGCTGATCCGCTCCTTAGAGACGGGCTTGTAAACACGGAAGCGCTGGCTGTCTGGATGTCTGGACGTCAAGCAAGAACCCGTGTTTTCTGCTTTTCCTGCCTTCTTTTCTCAACTTCTGAAGATGTCTGGACTCGGATGGGATATTGCGACATGAAGAATTTACCGAGAAGCCTCCAAACACGAGCAGCGACCGCGCGTATTCATGGTCAAATTGTGGGACCGATTCGAGCAGAACCGCGGCGGACTGGGCCTGACATTGTCCATTAGATGGGAATGAGTGTTCTGTAACGTTCTAGAGAACATAAGCTGTCAAATGAAGCCCAGCTTTTCCTCCGATATCGCTCGTATATCTGTCGGTCTGCGCTCTCTCTCTCTCTCTCTCTCTCTCTTTCTCCCTCACCCACTCACTTGCTCCGTGTCGGGGAGCAGCGTGTCCCTGTCCCAGCGGACAGGGACACACACGCACACCCCCTCATCCACACACAGACACGCCTCGGAACATGTGTTTAACAGTTAAACATCAGTTAAACTTTAACTGATCAACACACACGCATCCACACACATTCAACGCTGCACGCACACTGATACGCAGAGTTGAATAATTTCATTAAATGTCTTGTAGATACGCAGATTATGTGTGGTCTCCCCTTTTTGTCATAAACTGATGAGCCAGGTTTGTGACAGTATGTAAAAAATGCTGGTACGAATTTTTAAACAAAACACGTTAAATGTTGCCAATCAAATGATGAACAAGCCGTAGGTTCATTTATTTGTAAATCTGACTGTGCCTCACCAGACATGAACCCCACCGCACGTCACTGTCGCTGATGATGCAGAGAGAGCGACATGCATTCAGTTCAGTCTCACGTTCTCACCCACGCAGACGCCGACGTGGTGAAACGTCTGGACTTGAAGCCAGCGCACTCTCATTGTGTAGGCTAAAGTGCAAACCACTGGGCAACCGTGGCGCCCATAAAGTTTCCATACAGAGGAAGAAGCAAAAAGAGCGTCTAGCATACAGCTTAGCAGAGATATTTAGAACGTCACATGATGCTGTAAACGACAGCGCCGTCTCAGGAAAGCTCGCTCGGTACTGCTCGGACTCTAGAGTTCGGATATGATGTTCATCTCTGTCCAGTAAGAGTGTAAAAGATGGCCGCTTCCCACACAGGTGATGCGTGTCTGTGAAACTCTGAAGGATTTCCTCTCACAACGAGATTCATATGCAACTGTAATGAATTCAATATTGTCAGCAGAGGCTGCACGTTTGTGTTTATCTGTGCTTATTTGTGTGAAAGTCCAAATCGATTGTGATTGGGTGCAAGTCTGATCCCTGCGGCCGCGACGCTTGCTTTGTGGTTGACCTCACGAGGAGCGTTCTCACGTCGCCGTCACGCCATCACTGTTGAAACGAAGCTGCTCTGCTGGATTTGTGTCATGTGGTTGGTTCTGAACATCGTTGGCATCATTTCCGCTGTGGCCAAACTATGCCAACAACGCAGGAGACCAATCAGATTCACATTGTTTGTTTATATGTCAATAACATGAAGCGGCTTAAATAGGAAATGAATCTATGTTCACGTAAATCCACGCATGTATATGTAGCGGTAACATTAACGCAGAACAATAGCGCACAACGTTGGAATTGAATGGCACACTAAAATTTAATTCGCCGTGTTATAAAATATAAACTTCCTGGTGTCAATAGGGACGATTCTTAGCGTAAGCCAATCAAATAAGGCCAACGTTCACGTGCTTCTCACCATTGGTTTGCAGCGTTACCCTTATTAACCAATTGAAGTACTCAATGTTTCTCGTACGGATACTACAGTATATGCTAATTTTCCGATTTATTTAAACAGGCCATTTCACAAATTTACTTTGGCCAGAATTTAAAATGAGCATATCGTCCACGACTAAAATGTTGCATGTCAAAAAACAATAAATACAAATTTCACACATTCAAAAATTACATTCCAAAGCCCATCCTTCCTTCACTGAATGCAGTTTATACTGCAGCAGGGGACACCACAGGGTGAATGTGCCGGAGGCCACCACAGGGTGTCGCCCTCTCCTGGGCCACTTAAAAAGGGAGCGGCTGTTTGCCGAGATGATGCCAGTTTCCTGTCGGGTGACCAAAGTGTTTGCTGGGCCCACATGCATGGTTGGGAAGCGTCTGATGAGCTACCGGTAATCTGGTGAATATTTTAACAGGTTGATTTTTCATATTATGGTTTAGGTTTTAAATGTGTTTTGTCTGATATTATGGTTTAGGTTTTAAATGTGTTTTATCTGATATTATGGTTTAGGTTTTAAATGTGTTTTATCTGATATTATGGTTTAGGTTTTAAATGTGTTTTATCTGATATTATGGTTTAGGTTTTAAATGTGTTTTATCTGATATTATGGTTTGGGTTTTAAATGTGTTTTATCTGATATTATGGTTTAGGTTTTAAATGTGTTTTATCTGATATTATGGTTTAGGTTTTAAATGTGTTTTATCTGATATTATGGTTTAGGTTTTAAATGTGTTTTATCTGATATTATGGTTTAGGTTTTAAATGTGTTTTATCTGATGGGGTCTGTTATTGAAGACCGGGGTGATTATAGATCTTGATCTTAAGGAATGAATGACTGGGCGTGGGAGAACGACGCCTCAGGTATGCGGCCTTTTAAAGTTTTAGACGTATCTTATTAAATGTGTTTTAACAAATAATAATGTTGTATTTGTTTGTTTATTTCAGTGTTCATGTTACCGCTGCCTGCTGTCTTTTGTATTAAGTTTAGTTCAAGTTTAGTTTTGAGTTGGTCCGCTCCGTGTTGTACATCTGTGTTGTGTTTATTGTGTAAACTTGTACGAGTGGACTAACTCTCTTACCTATTGTTATTTTTATTCTTTTGTTTCATTCTTTTCTTGTTTTTTATGTCACTTCCCTCCCTTATATCCCGTTGACACTCCATACCCGATCTTATTTTTACGTGTGGTTTTATTAGTGCATGTGTTTGTGGTGTGTTGCTTTTAGGTTTGCAGTGAATTGGGGTGTTGCTGTTGTGGGTTTTTTCCACCTTGTAGTGCGGTGCTATTCGGGGTGGACTGGGGACTGGCAGGCAATACGTGATGAAGGTGAAGAGTGACTTTCCGTCTGTCATTGTTTAATAAATACTTGTAACCCTTCGTTATTGTGCGTGTCCCTCTGCGCTCCCCGTAGCAATACTTTACAGACTTCATAAATCATTGTTTCATTGCTCCTCTTTTGGAATAGTTGAGATTGGTCAGTCCACATACCAACACATACATTGATTTTAAATAAATGAATAAATAAATGTTGCCTCAGAGCACTGCTACTAAATATATTCCCTTTTTAGACAACCGGTGTCGTGCTTTTGCTTTTGCTGCCAGTAGTCTGCTATTATGAAATTATTTGTGCAATAATAAAGTTGATATGCTGGCAAGTGGCAACTCCATTGCGCCACCTGAAATTATAATTTTCCAATCCTATGCCATTTTACACCAGTAGAGTCTGCACACGAGCAGCTGCCGCTGTTGAAACAGCAAGGCGGTGAACAATGCCTTTTAAGGGCATGAGCCTTTTGTGATTGCTCTGGGATGGGTGTGCTGCACTGGAACTCAGTGGATGCGCACACGTCACATATCCATCATTATGCATAGCTTTTTCATACAAGGTGCAATTTATTATTATTAATATTATATTATTATTATTATCATTAGTATTTGACTGCCAGTCTGCCTGTCTATCCAGACACTCAACAGAAGTTTTGTTGTTTGCTGGTGGAGAGTGAAGCAAATCTACCGGGACTTACCAGCATCATACTTTCGGCAGACCGGACACGTCACGCACATTAAGTTTAACCTTTAGCGACTGAAAAGACTGTGCTAAATCCCAAAATCGTATTGATAAAAACATGAATACAGGCAAGTTAGGATGAAATTAAGAAACCATAGACATACGCTTCAGGTAGCCAAGCATGCTTTATCGACTCAATTCCTAAGGAATTACAGGAAAGCTATACAATACCATTCAAATTAAATACATTAAGTTATTCATCAGAATTCTTTTACAACATATCACAAATAATAATGTCACACTGGTGGAAATGCACAGCAAAAACTGGTTTGATGCCATTTTTCAAATCAGCTCTCCATGAGTTGCATGATATGAAAAACTATCATCATTCATTCGGACGCCCATCGCTCTCGGAGGAAACAGGAACTGTACGTGCCTCGCTAACCCGCTTCGCTATATAATTGGACATCTTCCACACAAGATCTAGGAGAAAACATAAGACTCTTTTCCACAGAGATGATTTAACAGTTTGTTCTAATACTGTGTTTTTCTTTATTGGCTCTATTGCACGACATAAAAACCCGAAAGACCTTTCACTTAGAATCGAACATTATGAGCCGGGAGAGTCCGTTCAGATCAGCGCTAGCCGAATAGGATGCAGGGATTCAATATGGGGGGGTTAAAAAGAAGTAGCTTTTTTTTTGGCAATCCTTGTTAAACTAATAAATTACAGCCTACAGGAAGCCACTTTCAATCAAACCCACCCATTTGCATCGTTTTTTGGATGAACGAGGGCTTTGTCATGTTGCATGTTGACGCCAGCTGATGCGGCGGCCTTCCTGAGCTCCCATTGGACAGACATCCGTCTCTCCTGTGTGGGTTAAAGCCACACGAATGTGATTTTAAAACAAAATAAATAGTCTTATCTTCTCATGTAGAATGTGAAACTGCAGCCTTTACCCGCCTCTGGCAGTGTCAATGCGTGATGCATTTAGTGGGCTTTAGGTTAACACTATAACATTATGTAATAATCCTCTGGATCATCATGCGCTCTAAAATGTTTCTTTTCTTTTTTTTTAAGCATCATGGGTGAGAGGTTAAAGAAATGTTCCGGTTTATCGCAGCCAAGCCGCCGCATTAACGACTCGCTGACAGATTTGGTCCGAGGTGCCACAAAACCCTCCAGAGATGACCGACATCAAAGTACAACGGCCCTGTAATGTTACTACTACTGCATTGTTTACTCTAAATGTTGTTGCTTTGTTTACAGCAGGGACAAAGTGTTGTCACACTTTCACAGAGGATTTACAGCTCTTCAGTTTGGGGTTTGAGACGTATCAGTATTATCCATCTCTATCAGCAGCACGCTCTTTCTTTCCCTTCCTTTTCCCACATCTCTTCATCCTAAGCTTTTCATCCTCTACCTCCTCTTTTCTTCTTTCCTCATCAACTTTTCCTGAGCTTCGAGGTTTGGTTCTCAGTTTTCGGTCATTTGTGACATTCCCATTCTCCAGGTCTTCGGTTGAAAACCATGAATATGTGTGTGTGTGATGATAATTTCTACTCATGTCGAATGTTAAAATTAAAGTATTATTGAAACTACAACATCTCCATCTGAGTTCTTTTGAACTGAATCTTTGAATCCAAAGTAGTTTTTTTTGCCAGTTTTGCCCTCGTGTTTCATCTCAGCGTTTCTGAATGAAGACTAATTTAACTTTTTACAAAAGCAGGTTTTAATTCCGGTTTTCCTGGGATAATACATACATAATACATACATATATATGTTGGCGATTAGTTGAAGATTATTTAACCCTTAGAATAACAATCCACTTGTTTATCTGACTTTTCTAGAATAACCATTTGCATCCAAAATGTCCAAAATGTAAAATCAGGCCTTCTGCTTCCCACCAGCAGGGGGCAGCAGTGAACAGACAGAGGCGGAAGAAACATCTACAAGCTCAGGAAATATATGTCAAGTCAATTTTATTCAAACTTTATTCAGACCTTAAACAAATCAAACTAGACACTAGGCTTTCCTCATAGACGATAGGGGAAACATTCATGGGTCTTCATGGAGACGCTGCAGCCGTCTTTCAGGCAGCTCGGACTTCTCGCCCCGTTGATGACCTCTGCGGGTCTTTGACCTTAAGTCTGGCTGGCGTCGACAATCATCCGAGATACGACTCGAGACGGCTGAAAGTTCCCCTCTGTGTTCCGGCTTTGCACGCTGAAATGTAAAGTAAGCCTTGCGTACATTCAATTAGGAAGCCGTCACACTTCGATGTGGGCGGTGTCACAAACAATTTCAGTGTGTCAATTTGTCTCCTCCTGGCAAATCTTTTCAGTTAGAGCCAATCAGAACACTGCATTTGAAAACTGCTCCCCCAATTCTTTATTTCCTCGTTTACTACAGAATCACACAGAGTTTAATCCTCCTGCAGTGCAGTCCAGATTCACGGCAGCCTCCAGCGTTGAGCCGAATATGCGGACCGTGTTTAGCTTTGCGTTCATGCTGGCAGTCTGGGGTAAGTGTTCGTACAAATGTTCCGTTTGGTTCATGTAATAACTTTTCTGTTGTGACTAAATATTGTCTGGGTTATATTTTTTAATGGGTTTTACAGGATGCAGCGGTGAAGGCAGTGTTGAAATAAAGACTGTTTATTCTGGAGACAACCTGACTCTGTCCTGCAAGACTCAGTCTTCTTGGGTAACTTTATTCTGGATGAAACACACTGCTGGAAACTTGCCTGAAGTCTTACTTGGAACAAATCCTTCTACACGTGGGTCAGCTTCTCTGAAAGATTTTGTTCTACACCTCACCAAAGTGCAGCTGAGTGATACGGCGTTGTACTATTGTCAAAAAGTGCATGACCACAACATAACATATCTGAATGAAACCTTTCTCTACGTTAAAGGTAAATGGAGCCAATATTCAACTCAATAATCGACTTCATTTTTCAAATGCATGCTCTTCTTTCTTGCGTTCAATGCCGTAACAAATCATTTAAATCATGCAGGAGTTTGCTATGCCTTTAAATCGATGCTGTCTCCTTTGTCCCAGACCCAGAAGCCTTTAATGGATGTGAGCACACATGCACAGAACGCTGTCCTGCGGCCATAGAGTATTACCGCGCTGTGGCCGTGTGTGGACGGCTTATATTTGGAAATGGAACACGGCTGGGCATTGAAGGTAATTTCATGGTTGTTCGTATGGTTTTAAATGATGGGAAATTTGATGGAGATAAATGATATTCTATCTGATATTGTTGGGGGGGGAAAACATATGTTCCATTCTAGCTTTGGACAAAGCTGCTCCCGCTGTGGAAAACTAAATATTAAAAAGGAAATAGTACTTATAAATAAAAGAAATCATGCTAATACATAGAGCTTGAGTTGAAGCAGCACTTCCTGGTGAGTAAGGACCGCCTTGTTGCTTCGTTCCATTTGACTAAAAGTCATTGTGTTATTTTTTAAATGCAGATGCCAGCTTGTGGACCTTTGGTATCACACATATGCAGGATGTAATTACACTCCTGCTGTGTGCTGTCTTGGCCATAAGTGTGATTGTCATAGCCGTCCTCCTTTATATCATCAGTAATAAAGGTGACACACATTAACAGTCATATTTAGATCATGTATTCCGATCCAATTTCAACCAATTGCCCTTTCTTTTTTTTTATTGCAGCTTCTTTTTCCCTGCAAGAAAATGTAACAAAAAGAAACTTAAAGGTATGAATAAGTCACAAAAGTTATGCTTTTTCTTGGTTGTTGTTGTTTTTCTTGCATAATCTTTGCAGGACTTCCACAGGGAGGTGGAAACATGGGAATTTATTCTGCTGCCATCTTCACCGCAATGAAAACTGAATGAAGTGGGAAGAGGGGGGTGAAGACGACGGCGAGAGAGAGGATCTACGCTGCTGTTGAGGCTTTAGGGTTAGATTAGTAACTCGACCAACCATTTGAGTTGATGTTATCCTCTCGAAGCTCAAGGCCTTTATTAAATACGATCAATACATCACCAGTAATATAGTGTTAAATAACTTAGATAACAAATAATCCAATCTCTCTCTCTCTCTCTTTATATATATCATTGCTGTCAAGCGATTTAAATAAACATTTGAGCGATTAATTATAATCTGTAAATAATTAATCTAATTAATCATCTTTTTTTAATCTTACTGAAAAATTGCTGAGAAAAGCCCTCAAATTGAGGCATTTTCATTTAAATTCATTATATTATTGTGGCAGATTAAATGATTGATAACAAAAGTATCTTTATAAAGTCATTAATTGTTTTTAACAGACTTGAGCAGATGCCGTCAAGTCGTAAGTGCTGCCTGCAACATTTAGATTCGACCACCAGGGGGAGTTTTGCTGAGTCCTGTTGTCACGTAAAACATCAGGTCCATGTAAAGAGCTGTAAGTTAACATACAAGCATTGAACACTGAACTCTCAAGAAGCTTTTCCTCTGCTTCAGATAATATAAAATAATACAGACCCATCAATCACAGCGCTCTAAATTAGCACATCAAAAATAACATTGTTCATCATCACAAAATAAAGTGCTGAAATAACATCAAGCAATCGCTTCTAGTAGGCTACAGAGGACATGGCAGCTCCTCTGACCGTACGCGGGGTGTTCGCCTCCAGTTTGACTGCAATACAGAAACAGGCAAGTTAGAGATTCACAATTCGATTAACGCAATGATCTGCCACATAACACGCTAAATAACGCTGTAATAAATTCATCTCAATAATTTGACACCCCTAATACATACATGCATAGTGTAAGGCATCATCATGCAGCAGCAGTATCTTTGTCTGGAAACGAAACACCGTCAGAACGGAAGTTTGTCTGTGGTGGTGTGAAAAAAAAGGTGTTAAATACTAGTGTGTCACTTTGGTTGTTTTCATATCATGAAACTGTTGCAAACACAAATGTAACTAATTTCATTGCATAAAACATTATATTTTATGTCTCAAAAGTTGTGCTCCTTTTTTAATTGATAAGTTTACGATTTACATAAAGAGAGACTGAAACTTTCTTAAAATAGTCATGGATGGATGGATGGATGGATAGATAGATAGATGTGCTCTTCCTTCCTGCACCTTTGCCTCATATCCTTTTAAAACCCGCTTTAACTTTTTTTCTGAGTAACTTCAGAGAAAGACCTAACCCACAAAAAGGTTGGTTTTTTTTTTTATGGGTTTGACTTTGACACAATAGATAATCAGATTCTGTTACAGAGGCATGCAGAAGTTAAATATGGAGTTCCACAGGGTTCAGTGCTTGAACCTATTTTACTCGTGCTATATATGCTTCCCTTAGATAACATTATTAGGAAACACAGCCTAAATGTTATTAGTTATGCAAATAACACACAATTATTCCTGTCAGTTGCACCAAACACCAACCAGTCGGTTAGACTTCAAACATGCCTTAAAGACATTAAATCCTGACTGACCAAGAGATTCCTGTTATTACATGTTTGACTGTACTTGTACTCTAACATTCTATCTAATAAATACATTAATCATCATCATCACATCTAATTGAAACTGAAGTACTGGTTCTTGGCCCAAAGCATCTCAGAAATGTTCTAGTGTTGTAGTTTATCTAGATGGTGTTGTTGTGTCCACCAGCACCACTGTCCAGAATCTGGGGGTTATCTTTGATCAGGACCCGTCCTTTCATTCCCAGATTAAGCATATTTAAAGGACTGCGTTCTTCCACCTTGGAATTTTTTTTTTTTAATCAAGCACATATTAACCCGAAAAGATGCAGAAAAGATTTTGTAACTTCCAGGCTGGATTACTGCCCGGTTGCCCCAGCAACTCTATTTTCCCTGTTCTGGCATCGCTGCATTGGCTTCCTGTTAGAGCACAAATATAATGTATATGTGTTGGTTGTAGATATATATATGAAATTATCTTCATCTGAAGGTCATTTTGGGGCTGGAATAAAGTTCATGGCCAATCAAAACAGTTTAAATAATAGATAGTCTTAATAATTAATTAATTATTTAATAACAGGCACAAACTGCAAAAAATGCCAAAATCTTTATTTTATTTTTTTTATCTATAGTATAAATCAGTGTCTCAGGTCTCTGTTTCTAATTTGACCTGAAGTGTTTTTATACAACAAACATAGAAAGGTTGATAAAAGTTATTTATTCACTATGATGGACAAAGCATTGCTCCTTCTACAGCCTCTATTGCTATTTTCGCATTTCATGATTGCAGACGGACAAAACAAACAGAAATGAAGAAAAGAAAGTGTGACGAAGAATCCATCAGAAAAAGTGGAAAAACTCTGACGTGGTTTTAGAGATGCATTCCTTAAACGTGAAACTTTCAGGCAATCAGTCAAGTGTGCTTCATCCATGAAGCACACTTGTTCTGAGATGGTTTTCAGAACAAGGAGTTGAAACGTCTTGGAGACAATCAACAGATTTCATCCAAACTGGTGGCTCATCTTTGCTCCTGGTGTCTCTTTTTCCCTTTTGTTGACCAATCCAGTGATAGCATTCAATCTGCACCACAAAAATAATAGTTTAGACTTTAAAAATGATGTAAATACTCACTGCAACAAATGACGCAGACACGTAGATATAAGTCCTTAGATGTAAAACTTTTGATTTAATATGAATGGTGTTTTTTATTTATTTATTTGCACCCAGTTTCAACACAACTTTGACATCAGTGAGGCTCCTTTTCACATCCCAAATCTGTGTCCTGGATATTGTAGTGACTTAATCAGAAATCTCTGCGTGTAATTAAATGTCCGTGTTCCATCTCTGCGTTGTTTGTTAAACTCACCTTCAATCTCTTGAGCAAATAAGGATGGCGATGACGATCACACACAGACCCAATAGACTCCCGAAAACGGTGGCAATTGGATTCCATTCTTGTTAGAAATGAAAAAAAGAAAATGTCCGTAGACGTTTAACTACTTCGTTCCTCTTTGAGTTATTTAGTTCATTAAATACTGCAGGACTTGCAGAACAAAAATCATTATTTTAATGCAGCTCTACTGTGTGCACCTACGTGTTTCCGCTAGCATGAAGAATCCGGTGCTCCAAACCGCCTCTAAAGATTTCGCCTCATCTGTGATTCACAAAAGGCCGACGATGACTTAATGATTTGCTTGCATGTTGACAAAGCAGACATGACCCTGAAATGATCATACTTTACCATTCACAGTCAAAATGGTGCCATTTGTGACCTGCATGAAATACGCTGCCCCCGACTGACAGAAGTACGTCGCTTCGTCTTCTTTGCTTATATTCCTGATGTCAAGCAAATACAAAGATTCCCTTTTGGCAATGCTCAATCTGGAGCTGGCAAAATCTCCTTGAAGTGTGATTTTGAAAGAAGTTCCTGCAGCAACAGTTTGGAGCATATATCCAAATTTCATCTTGTGCCAGTAAAACAACCAGACTTCGACCTCGGAGGCTGGACAGGTCAGGGTGACATTATCCCCAGGATCAGCCGCGATCACGGGGAAGCGGTGAGGAACGTCTGTGCTTCGAATCGGCGCTGAGCAAAACAGAGTGGCGACAGCATCACAAGAGTTCAAAACGAGCTCTGCTTTAGAGCTGGGCCAGCTTAAAGGCGATCAATGGACTTACACAAAGCGCTGAGAAGAGTCAACGCAGCCAGTCTTCCGATCATTGTGTTGCAGCAGCCTCACAGGCTCCACATCAAGGTCTGCAAACTAGAAGTCGTACTGATTCGTTGGTTTGCAGGCAGCCATACATTTTAAGAAATCGTGACTAAACTACATTCATGTACGACTAATATGCAAAAAAGAAAAAAAAAAGCTCTTAAAGCAGTCAGTCAGAAAATTAAATTCCTCCAAAGAACAGAAACAACAAGAGCATCGAATCGAAGGAATGTCATCCTTACCCGTCTGAAGGTGCATCTTTAGCATCTTTAGCGTATCGTTCACAAATCAGCGAGAGAGCGAGAGAGAGAGAGCATTATTCACCTCTTTTCTCACCTGCCCGTCAGATATGAGTCTATTCGAAACACCAAATAGAGGAAGTAATCATTAAACAAAGAATTGTTCAGATGAGTGATGCTCATACGTGCACAGATATTGTCCAAAATCTACATGTGCTGTATATTTGTGCTTATTTTATTTTATTTTTTAAATCGGTAGGTAGCATTGTGAAAAGACATGTTTGCATCTCTCTCTCTCTCTCTCTCTCTCTCTCTCTCTCTCTCTCTCTCTCTCTCTCTCCTGACGCTGCTTTCAACACCTCCCTTCATATTTTTATAGTAATGCCATTACAGCTAACATCATGGCTGCAGTTCAAAACTCAGCAGGCGCAGAATGTAGCCTTTAGCTCAATGTTTCGGGAAGATCTGTTTAGAGACAGACTTACACAAAAGGATGTTCTGTTACCGAGACCCGGTGGAATTACTCGTGGGCAAATGGATTTGTTGTATCTTCAAAAGCTCTGGATCCAGATCCAGAAGAATCCCCAATTACTAAAAGTGTGCTTTCAGTGAATAACTTCTAAACTAATTCTGATATCAATCTGAATCCAATTGCTAAAGGTTTGTTTTTCATGGTTAAGAAATCTGAAAATATAGATTTAAAAAATGTAGAGCCAATATTTTAGTTCTCGTCTTCAGAATGTTTTTTTCCCTCCATGCTGATGAAACAGCAACATCTTTTACTGATCGCTGAAGCTGCTTGTTTGAAGAGACCTCAACAGGATGCGTAATGTGGTCAGAGGTGCCAGAAGGGAAGAGATAGCAGTATTGTAAAAGCAATTTGTATTCATTGAAGATTTGTATCTTGTTTTTTTGTTTTTTTTGGGGGGGTGAGGAAACATTTGAGTCGACCGGGTTCATCTCTTATCTTCGAGGTTCTCAGAGGGCCATGATGTGTCTGCAGGAAAGTTTCCAGAGAACATCGTCTGAGAACATCCGTCGCTGTTTCGTCCAGTGTGTGCCAAAAGACTCGCCACTCACTGCATAAGCTATTGGTTTGAATGTTCATCACCATGTGGATTCCTAAACACTTAAATCCATTGGAATGTGAACTTGTGAGAAGCATCATCATGTAATTTGCCACCTTCTCCTTTCAAGCCTTTTGCTTCTTAAGTGTTCTTATTTTGCAGTCTCCAAAAAAGACATTACTCTTCCGCATGTAATACAGCCTGCAGCCCATAGGAGACCCGTGAGTGATTCAGCGCGCTCATCAGCTGATCCGCTCGTTAGAGACGGGCTTGTAAACACGGAAGCGCTGGCTGTCTGGATGTCTGGACGTCAAGCAAGAGCCCGTGTTTTCTGCTTTCCTGCCTTCTTTTCTCAACTTCTGACGATGTCTGGACTCGGATGGGATATTGCGGCATGAAGAATTTACCGAGAAGCCTCCAAACACGAGCAGCGACCGCGCGTATTCATGGTCAAATTGCGGGACCGATTCGAGCAGAACCGCGGCGGACTGGGCCTGACAGAGTCCATTAGATGGGAATGAGTGTTCTGTAACGTTCTAGAGAACATAAGCTGTCAAATGAAGCCCAGCTTTTCCTCCGATATCGCTCGTATATCTGTCGGCCTGCGCGCTCTCTCTCTCTCTCTCTCTCTCTTTCTCCCTCACCCACTCACTTGCTCCGTGTCGGGGAGCAGCGTGTCCCTGTCCCAGCGGACAGGGCCTGACAGCGGACAGGGACACACACGCACACCCCCTCATCCACACACAGACACGCCTCGGAACATATGTTTAACAGTTAAACATCAGTTAAACTTTAACTGATCAACACACGCATCCACACACATTCAACGCTGCACGCACACTGATACGCAGAGTTGAATAATTTCATTAAATGTCTTGTAGATACGCAGATTATGTGTGGTCTCCCCTTTTTGTCATAAACTGATGAGCCAGGTTTGTGACAGTATGTAAAAAATGCTGGTACGAATTTTTAAACAAAACACGTTAAATGTTGCCAATCAAATGATGAACAAGCTGTAGGTTCATTTATTTGTAAATCTGACTGTGCCTCACCAGACATGAACCCCACCGCACGTCACTGTCGCTGATGATGCAGAGAGAGCGACATGCATTCAGTTCAGTCTCACATTCTCACCCACGCAGACGCCGACGTGGTGAACCGTCTGGACTTGAAGCCAGCGCACTCTCATTGTGTAGGCTAAAGTGCAAACCACTGGGCAACCGTGGCGCCCATAAAGTTTCCATCCAGAGGAAGAAGCAAAAAGAGCGTCTAGCATACAGCTTAGCAGAGATATTTAGAACGTCACATGATGCTGTAAACGACAGCGCCGTCTCAGGAAAGCTCGGTCGGTTCTGCTCGGACTCTAGAGTTCGGATATGATGTTCATCTCTGTCCAGTAAGAGTGTAAAAGATGGCCGCTTCCCACACAGGTGATGCGTGTCTGTGAAACTCTGAAGGATTTCCTCTCACAACGAGATTCATATGCAACTGTAATGAATTCAATATTGTCAGCAGAGGCTGCACGTTTGTGTTTATCTGTGCTTATTTGTGTGAAAGTCCAAATCGATTGTGATTGGGTGCAAGTCTGATCCCTGCGGCCGCGACGCTTGCTTTGTGGTTGACCTCACGAGGAGCGTTCTCACGTCGCCGTCACGCCATCACTGTTGAAACGAAGCTGCTCTGCTGGATTTGTGTCATGTGGTTGGTTCTGAACATCGTTGGCATCATTTCCGCTGTGGCCAAACTATGCCAACAACGCAGGAGACCAATCAGATTCACATTGTTTGTTTATATGTCAATAACATGAAGCGGCTTAAATAGGAAATTAATCTATGTTCACGTAAATCCACGCATGTATATGTAGCGGTAACATTAACGCAGAACAATAGCGCACAACGTTGGAATTGAATGGCACACTAAAATTTAATTTGCCGTGTTATAAAATATAAACTTCCTGGTGTCAATAGGGACGATTCTTAGCGTAAGCCAATCAAATAAGGCCAACGTTCACGTGCTTCTCGCCATTGGTTTGCAGCGTTACCCTTATTAACCAATTGAAGTACTCAATGTTTCTCGTACGGATACTACAGTATATGCTAATTTTACGATTTATTTAAACAGGCCATTTCACAAATTTACTTGGGCCAGAATTTAAAATGAGCATATCGTCCACGACTAAACTGTTGCATGTCAAAAAACAATAAATACAAATTTCACACATTAAAAAATTACATTCCAAAGCCCATCCTTCCTTCACTGAATGCAGTTTATACTGCAGCAGGGGACACCACAGGGTGAATGTGCCGGAGGCCACCACAGGGTGTCGCCCTCTCCTGGGCCACTTAAAAAGGGAGCGGCTGTTTGCCGAGATGATGCCAGTTTCCTGTCGGGTGACCAAAGTGTTTGCTGGGCCCACATGCATGGTTGGGAAGCGTCTGGTGAGCTACCGGTAATCTGGTGAATATTTTAACAGGTTGATTTTTCATATTATGGTTTAGGTTTTAAATGTGTTTTATCTGATATTATGGTTTAGGTTTTAAATGTGTTTTATCTGATATTATGGTTTAGGTTTTAAATGTGTTTTATCTGATATTATGGTTTAGGTTTTAAATGCGTTTTATCTGATATTATGGTTTAGGTTTTAAATGCGTTTTATCTGATGGGGTCTGTTATTGAAGACCGGAGTGATTATAGATCTTGATCTTAAGGAATGAATGACTGGGCGTGGGAGAACGACGCCTCAGGTATGCGGCCTTTTAAAGTTTTAGACGTATCTTATTAAATGTGTTTTAACAAATAATAATGTTGTATTTGTTTGTTTATTTCAGTGTTCATGTTACCGCTGCCTGCTGTCTTTTGTATTAAGTTTAGTTCAAGTTTTGTTTTGAGTTAGTCCGCTCCGTGTCGTACATCTGTGTTGTGTTTATTGTGTAAACTTGTACGAGTGGACTAACTCTCTTACCTATTGTTATTTTTATTCTTTTGTTTCATTCTTTTCTTGTTTTTTATGTCACTTCCCTCCCTTATATCCCGTTGACACTCCATACCTGATCTTATTTTTACGTGTGGTTTTATTAGTGCATGTGTTTGTGGTGTGTTGCTTTTAGGTTTGCAGTGAATTGGGGTGTTGATGTTGTGGGTTTTTTCCGCCTTGTAGTGCGGTGCTATTCGGGGTGGACTGGGGACTGGCAGGCAATACGTGATGAAGGTGAAGAGTGACTTTCCGTCTGTCATTGTTTGATAAATACTTGTAACCCTTCGTTATTGTGCGTGTCCCTCTGCGCTCCCCGTAGCAATACTTTACAGACTTCATAAATCATTGTTTCATTGCTCCTCTTTTGGAATAGTTGAGATTGGTCAGTCCACATACCAACACATACATTGATTTTAAATAAATGAATAAATAAATGTTGCCTCAGAGCACTGCTACTAAATATATTCCCTTTTTAGACAACCGGTGTTGTGCTTTTGCTTTTGCTGCCAGTAGTCTGCTATTATGAAATTATTTGTGCAATAATAAAGTTGTTATGCTGGCAAGTGGCAACTCCATTGCGCCACCTGAAATTATAATTTTCCAATCCTATGCCATTTTACACCAGTAGAGTCTGCACACGAGCAGCTGCCGCTGTTGAAACAGCAAGGCGGTGAATAATGCCTTTTAAGGGCATGAGCCTTTTGTGAATGCTCTGGGATGGGTGTGCTGCACTGGAACTCAGTGGATGCGCACACGTCACATATCCATCATTATGCATAGCTTTTTCATACAAGGTGCAATTTATTATTGTTAATATTATATTATTATTATTATTATCATTAGTATTTGACTGCCAGTCTGCCTGTCTATCCAGACACTCAACAGAAGTTTTGTTGTTTGCTGGTGGAGAGTGAAGCAAATCTACCGGGACTTACCAGCATCATGCTTTCGGCAGACCGGACACGTCACGCACATTAAGTTTAACCTTTAGCGACTGAAAAGACTGTGCTAAATCCCCAAATCGTATTGATAAAAACATGAATACAGGCAAGTTAGGATGAAATTAAGAAACCATAGACATACGCTTCAGGTAGCCAAGCATGCTTTATCGACTCAATTCCTAAGGTCGCAGAGGAATTACAGGAAAGCTATACAATACCATTCAAATTAAATACATTAAGTTATTCATCAGAATTCTTTTACAACATATCACAAATAATAATGTCACACTGGTGGAAATGCACAGCAAAAACTGGTTTGATGCCATTTTTCAAATCAGCTCTCTATGAGTTGCATGATATGAAAAACTATCATCATTCATTTGTGGCAGAAGATAAAAGACAGTCGGTGACTTTAGTTAGTGGACACTATTAATCCAATATAAATACTCAAAATAGTGTGATTATGGACTGAATGTAAATGAGACCACAAATGTCTTATGGTAAATAAATATAAAACTATTTTAGGGGACTCTTTGGATTTTTCTCATTTTTAGTAAGAAAAAGAAAAACATGTCACAATTGTAAAACTCTAAACTGTCCAATTCACAAGTCCTTGAGTGAGAATCAAGAGGTGACATTAGATTGCAGTCGATTCTCCACTTTGGCAAGGAGGACGTGGACGGATGAGGTTCAGAGGAGGCCTCAGGAGGAAAACTTACTGCTATTTGTCTTTTTTTCTTTTGTCCTGGAGCACAAACAAATCATTAATCAGGGGCGTGGCACGTTTCATGTCATTGAACCACATTGTCCCCCCCACCCTACATGTTTGAGGCTGACCTGTGTTTCTCGCTGGTGCTGAACTCTCTCATGAGCTGTTGTGCTGGCGGGGGACACCTGACCCCTTGATGTTGGTGTGTGTGTCGTACACGAAAGGCTCGCTGCTCAGCTCAGACTGCTTTTTCCTTAGCTGGCTGGAAGAGGAGTACAGCTCCTCCTCTGCTCTCTGAACCACAAGAGTCAATAGAGTCAATGGTGACAATCGGGAATTACCTCCATACTGAAGTCAAACCCTAGAAACAAATGAACACTGACGTGCGCTGCGTGCGTTCGCTCACCCCTGCTTGCCTGATGTCGATGTGAACGAGCAGAGAGGCTAGCTCTAAGTTTTCACTGTAGCCGTTTTTTAGTGGAACAGAGCGATAACCTGTTGATGCAACAGACATTCAATCAGCTCTCAGCTAATCCTTTTATTGTTGGCAAAATGTGAATCAGACTTTCAGATCTGGATCCAGTCGTACGTGCTGTTAGAGCATCACAAGCTGTTGTTGTTTTTCATGATAATGGTAAAAAATAAAATAAAACATGAAGAAAGTCATGTGTAGACAATAGGTAGATACAATTATAATAATATAATCATAAACGTTTAAAGCCTCCTCCCTGTAACATAACCTCCAAACTGCTCTTGACAAAGGAAAGAGCATTAAAAGCAGACCAAGTGTTAAATGTGAACAGCACCACAGTATTTGTTGGGAAACATGAATACTTCAGAGTATGAAGTAGTGACAGTTTTTACACTAGCTGTGTCAAATAAAGGAAGAAATATTTGACAAAAATGTATCTGAATCACTTCAACAGAAGAAGAAGGCGAGTTAAAACTGAATTAAAGCGTAAAAGTATTGAATTAAATTAAACGGTGTAAAACAATCGGCTCTGGCCTCTGCGCTGAACCGCTGCTGTGCTTCCCCACCTGAGCGGATGCCTTTGACAGGAAAGGTGGCCTGAGCCAGGAAGTTGGGGTCTGAGAACATGTCCTCCTCGTTGACCACAAAGCGCAGAAAGGTGAGTTCAGGCTCGTACACGCTGAAGGTTATAGGCTCTGTTGGGGCTTTCCACACTGGATTCAGGCCATTATCACCTGCAGCAGCCAGGACGACAGCAATAGTTGGACAATCTCAAAAAGAAATACTTTGTCACCCGTTTCTCCCTTCCACCATCTCACAGGTTTCCCCCCCCCCCCCCCATCCTCCTGCATCCCTTCTCCTTACGATAGACAACAGTCTTGAACTTCTCTTCTGTATATCCACAAAGCTCAACCTCCACAAACGGACTGGTGATGCTGCGGCCGGGCTTCGGAAGGTGTCTGGCAGCAATAACCTGCAGGAGACAAATACTTTGATAAACTTCCATCTCAACAAAGAAGCTTTCTGACAATCGTTGAGCTTGTTCGGTTTCTTTTTTTTTTTTTTTGTCTTTGCCGCATGCTGCAGTTTGTCTGTCACAATCTTTCCCTTGACACTGCCCTGAATGTTGCCAGCTGCAATTACAAGCACGTGTGTTTGCATACAGCCATACCTTAAGGTCAATGTAGTACTTGACCGTTTTCTTCTCCTGCTGTGGGTCGTAGCTGTCGTGGCGCATGAGCTCTGGCTGCAGCACGTAACCCGCACGTCCATTTAGGCTGAAGAGGGCGCTGTTCAGATGGGTGTATTTATCTGGTTGGAGGCAAATATAACACAAATCTAAGCGATGATGGAGATCGTTGAAACAGCTTCTTTTAGGAGAACGAATAAACTCCTGTGAATCCTCCCGCTCTGCCTTTCCCACCTCAGGACCCCACTCTTCACCTTGGCTTAGTGTCGCATGTTCATGAAAAACCTCTATTATTCATCATCATAAATAAACTTCAATACCCCCAATTTTGTTTTCTGTGGATAAACTGTAGTATAAAGTATAGAAAATGAGTAATATTAATGCAAAGCTATACCTCAATGTTTTTTCTTTGTAAGATCTTGGCCCTGAAAATGAAATATACCTGCTGTCTGGAAGTTGAGAGCCACCATGTGACATCCCACAGCCCACAGCGGGTAAGGGTCATAGTTGGAGGACTCCACACGCTGACCTTTTGGGTAGATTCGACTCAGTGCTCTGCGGTTGTACTGCAGGAAGTCTTTCATGCGACTCTTTCCTGGCATCTTGTTTTCCACAAAGGATCGGATCTCTTTGTGGCTGTAGCTGTCTGGAAATGGAGCAGAGCAGTGCCATGCAGCAATAAAGTCATCTCAACAAAACTGTGAAAGTGGAAGCAACACACCCATCTCTGCCAGGCATGTATGCATATATTATTTCATAATTAATTTCAATTTCCTGTGTGCAGGATTTAGGGACAGAAATGGCATAAAATGTTGCGTATAATAAATTGAAATGAAGTTGAGGTTGAAACTGTTGTGCCTTCGTTTATTCTGATTGATAACGTTTGTCCCTGG
This sequence comes from Brachionichthys hirsutus, assembly GCF_040956055.1. NCBI lineage: Eukaryota > Metazoa > Chordata > Actinopteri > Lophiiformes > Brachionichthyidae > Brachionichthys > Brachionichthys hirsutus. Next base: position 3,577,086 of record NC_090902.1, read on the forward strand.
TGACACAATCACGCTGCTTGTGTTCACAAGTCTTGTGGGTCATGTGAACTTCATGTGTTTACCAAAGCGGTCCTTCTCCTTGCTGCGTGGCTGGCAGTAGACCACCAGGTCTGACATCTCCATGGCGACCTCTGCCTTCTTCTCCACTTCCATCTGCTGTCTGATCTGAGATGGGACAGTAAAACAACCGCTTTACGTGTGCCCAATCATGCTTGCAGACCCCCCCCCCCCCCTTACTGCAAATCTCATGACATGCGACGGCCTATTAACCTCGTGTTCTCTGTTGTACTTCTTGCTAATCTCTCTTTGCGTAACGTCCCAGGCCACCTGGTACCATTCAAACAGCTCCTCCAGAGAGCCTGCTGCCAGGTCAAACTGCAGCGTGCCCTGATCCTTGTCTTGCAGCGTCAACACGTGGGGCTTCCCGTTTTTACCATTCTTTACTAGAAACAAGAAGGTGGTAAAGAGGTATCAGTGTTGTCATTGAGGTAGTTATTAAAAACTGTTATTGTGTGTGAAACTGGATTCAATCCACAGTACCCACTACTGACAAAGGTTTTAATATGCTGCACCTGTCCACAGACGAAGGTGGACAATTTGCCAGAAATTGTAAAACATTTGTGAGATTTAGTTTTGGTTAACTGGTCCCTTTTTTTTCCCTCAAACAGTCACAATTAGAGTTTGTCTCATCTAAAAAGTAGCAGCACAGTGAAAACTAACATCTGCACCCAACCTCAGTGGCTTTTCAATATCAACCGTGTGTAACCGGATGATTGGCGTTAATTGGGCAGGCGTGTGTGGGAGGGAGCACCTGTGGCCCATTTGCCACTGATTGGGGGGGGGGGGGGCGTATATAGGTGCTTCTCCTCCCCCGCGTCCTCATTTGTGTCCCTCTGCGCTCCCCGTAGCAATACTTTGCAGACTTCATAAATCATTGTTTCATTGCTCCTCTTTTGGAATAGTTGAGATTGGTCAGTCCACATACCAACACATACATTGATTTTAAATAAATGAATAAATAAATGTTGCCTCAGAGCACTGCTACTAGATATATTCCCTTTTTAGACAACCGGTGTCGTGCTTTTGCTTTTGCTGCCAGTAGTCTGCTATTATGAAATTATTTGTGCAATAATAAAGTTGTTATGCTGGCAAGTGGCAACTCCATTGCGCCACCTGAAATTATAATTTTCCAATCCTATGCCATTTTACACCAGTAGAGTCTGCACACGAGCAGCTGCCGCTGTTGAAACAGCAAGGCGGTGAATAATGCCTTTTAAGGGCATGAGCCTTTTGTGAATGCTCTGGGATGGGTGTGCTGCACTGGAACTCAGTGGATGCGCACACGTCACATATCCATCATTATGCATAGCTTTTTCATACAAGGTGCAATTTATTATTATTAATATTATATTATTATTATTATCATTAGTATTTGACTGCCAGTCTGCCTGTCTATCCAGACACTCAACAGAAGTTTTGTTGTTTGCTGGTGGAGAGTGAAGCAAATCTACCGGGACTTACCAGCATCATGCTTTCGGCAGACCGGACACGTCACGCACATTAAGTTTAACCTTTAGCGACTGAAAAGACTGTGCTAAATCCCCAAATCGTATTGATAAAAACATGAATACAGGCAAGTTAGGATGAAATTAAGAAACCATAGACATACGCTTCAGGTAGCCAAGCATGCTTTATCGACTCAATTCCTAAGGTCGCAGAGGAATTACAGGAAAGCTATACAATACCATTCAAATTAAATACATTAAGTTATTCATCAGAATTCTTTTACAACATATCACAAATAATAATGTCACACTGGTGGAAATGCACAGCAAAAACTGGATTGATGCCATTTTTCAAATCAATTCTCTCTATGAGTTGCATGATATGAAAAACTATCATCATTCATTTGTGGCAGAAGATAAAAGACAGTCGGTGACTTTAATTAGTGGACGCTATTAATCCAATATAAATACTCAATAGTGTGATTATGGACTGAACGTAAATGAGACCACAACTGTCTTATGGTAAATAAATATAAAACTATTTTAGGGGACTCTTTGGATTTTTCTCATTTTTAGTAAGAAAAAGAAAAACATGTCACAATTGTAAAACTCTAAACTGTCCAATTCACAAGTCCTTGAGTGAGAATCAAGAGGTGACATTAGATTGCAATTGCGATGATCAATTCTCCACTTTGGCAAGGAGGACGTGGACGGATGAGGTTCAGAGGAGGCCTCAGGAGGAAAACTTACTGCTATTTGTCTTTTTTTCTTTTGTCCTGGAGCACAAACAAATCATTAATCAGGGGCGTGGCACGTTTCATGTCATTGAACCACATTGTCGTCCCCCCCACCCTACATGTTTGAGGCTGACCTGAGTTTCTCGCTGGTGCTGAACTCTCTCATGAGCTGTTGTGCTGGCGGGGGACACCTGACCCCTTGATGTTGGTGTGTGTGTCGTACACGAAAGGCTCGCTGCTCAGCTCAGACTGCTTTTTCCTTAGCTGGCTGGAAGAGGAGTACAGCTCCTCCTCTGCTCTCTGAACCACAAGAGTCAATAGAGTCAATGGTGACAATCGGGAATTACCTCCATACTGAAGTCAAACCCTAGAAACAAATGAACACTGACGTGCGCTGCGTGCGTTCGCTCACCCCTGCTTGCCTGATGTCGATGTGAACGAGCAGAGAGGCTAGCTCTAAGTTTTCACTGTAGCCGTTTTTTAGTGGAACAGAGCGATAACCTGTTGATGCAACAGACATTCAATCAGCTCTCAGCTAATCCTTTTATTGTTGGCAAAATGTGAATCAGACTTTCAGATCTGGATCCAGTCGTACGTGCTGTTAGAGCATCACAAGCTGTTGTTGTTTTTCATGATAATGGTAAAAAATAAAATAAAACATGAAGAAAGTCATGTGTAGACAATAGGTAGATACAATTATAATAATATAATCATAAACGTTTAAAGCCTCCTCCCTGTAACATAACCTCCAAACTGCTCTTGACAAAGGAAAGAGCATTAAAAGCAGACCAAGTGTTAAAAGTGAACCGCACCACAGTATTTGTTGGGAAACATGAATACTTCAGAGTATGAAGTAGTGACAGTTTTTACACTAGCTGTGTCAAATAAAGGGAGAAATATTTGACAAAAATGTATCTGAATCACTTCAACAGAAGAAGAAGGCGAGTTAAAACTGAATTAAAGCGTAAAAGTATTGAATTAAATTAAACGGTGTAAAACAATCGGCTCTGGCCTCTGCGCTGAACCGCTGCTGTGCTTCCCCACCTGAGCGGATGCCTTTGACAGGAAAGGTGGCCTGAGCCAGGAAGTTGGGGTCTGAGAACATGTCCTCCTCATTGACCACAAAGCGCAGAAAGGTGAGTTCAGGCTCGTACACGCTGAAGGTTATAGGCTCTGTTGGGGCTTTCCACACTGGATTCAGGCCATTATCACCTGCAGCAGCCAGGACGACAGCAATAGTTGGACAATCTCAAAAAGAAATACTTTGTCACCCGTTTCTCCCTTCCACCATCTCACAGGGTTCCCCCCCCCCCATCCTCCTGCATCCCTTCTCCTTACGATAGACAACAGTCTTGAACTTCTCTTCTGTATATCCACAAAGCTCAACCTCCACAAACGGACTGGTGATGCTGCGGCCGGGCTTCGGAAGGTGTCTGGCAGCAATAACCTGCAGGAGACAAATACTTTGAAAAACTTCCATCTCAACAAAGAAGCTTTCTGACAATCGTTGAGCTTGTTTGGTTTCTTTTTTTTTTTTTTTGTCTTTGCCGCATGCTGCAGTTTGTCTGTCACAATCTTTCCCTTGACACTGCCCTGAATGTTGCCAGCTGCAATTACAAGCATGTGTGTTTGCATACAGCCATACCTTAAGGTCAATGTAGTACTTGACCGTTTTCTTCTCCTGCTGTGGGTCGTAGCTGTCGTGGCGCATGAGCTCTGGCTGCAGCACGTAACCCGCACGTCCATTTAGGCTGAAGAGGGCGCTGTTCAGATGGGTGTATTTATCTGGTTGGAGGCAAATATAACACAAATCTAAGCGATGATGGAGATCGTTGAAACAGCTTCTTTTAGGAGAACGAATAAACTCCTGTGAATCCTCCCGCTCTGCCTTTCCCACCTCAGGACCCCACTCTTCACCTTGGCTTAGTGTCGCATATTCATGAAAAACCTCTATTATTCATCATTATAAATAAACTTCAATACCCCCAATTTTGTTTTCTGTGGATAAACTGTAGTATAAAGTATAGAAAATGAGTAATATTAATGCAAAGCTATACCTCAATGTTTTTTCTTTGTAAGATCTTGGCCCTGAAAATGAAATATACCTGCTGTCTGGAAGTTGAGAGCCACCATGTGACATCCCACAGCCCACAGCGGGTAAGGGTCATAGTTGGAGGACTCCACACGCTGACCTTTTGGGTAGATTCGACTCAGTGCTCTGCGGTTGTACTGCAGGAAGTCTTTCATGCGACTCTTTCCTGGCATCTTGTTTTCCACAAAGGATCGGATCTCTTTGTGGCTGTAGCTGTCTGGAAATGGAGCAGAGCAGTGCCATGCAGCAATAAAGTCATCTCAACAAAACTGTGAAAGTGGAAGCGACACACCCATCTCTGCCAGGCATGTATGCATATATTATTTCATAATTAATTTCAATTTCCTGTGTGCAGGATTTAGGGACAGAAATGGCATAAAATGTTGCGTATAATAAATTGAGATGAAGTTGAGATTGAAACTGTTGTGCCTTCGTTTATTCTGATTGATAACGTTTGTCCCTGGTGACACAATCACGCTGCTTGTGTTCACAAGTCTTGTGGGTCATGTGAACTTCATGTGTTTACCAAAGCGGTCCTTCTCCTTGCTGCGTGGCTGGCAGTAGACCACCAGGTCTGACATCTCCATGGCGACCTCTGCCTTCTTCTCCACTTCCATCTGCTGTCTGATCTGAGATGGGACAGTAAAACAACCGCTTTACGTGTGCCCAATCATGCTTGCAGACCCCCTCCCCCCCCTTACTGCAAATCTCATGACATGCGACGGCCTATTAACCTCGTGTTCTCTGTTGTACTTCTTGCTAATCTCTCTTTGCGTAACGTCCCAGGCCACCTGGTACCATTCAAACAGCTCCTCCAGAGAGCCTGCTGCCAGGTCAAACTGCAGCGTGCCCTGATCCTTGTCTTGCAGCGTCAACACGTGGGGCTTCCCGTTTTTACCATTCTTCACTAGAAACAAGAAGGTGGTAAAGAGGTATCAGTGTTGTCGTTGAGGTAGTTATTAAAAACTGTTATTGTGTGTGAAACTGAATTCAATCCACAGTACCCACTACTGACAAAGGTTTTAATATGCTGCACCTGTCCACAGATGAAGGTGGACAATTTGCCAGAAATTGTAAAACATTTGTGAGATTTAGTTTTGGTTAACTGGTCCCTTTTTTTCCCCTCAAACAGTCACAATTAGAGTTTGTCTCATCTAAAAAGTAGCAGCACAGTGAAAACTAACATCTGCACCCAACCTCAGTGCCTTTTCAATATCAACCGTGTGTAACCGGATGATTGGCATTAATTGGGCAGGCGTGTGTGGGAGGGAGCACCTGTGGCCCATTTGCCACTGATTGGGGGGGGGGGGGGGCGTATATAGGTGCTTCTCCTCCCCCGCGTCCTCATTTGTGTTTTCCCCATCTCGAAGGCAGGTTGGCCGTAGACTGTCACTGCCTTGTTTCTCCTTTTCTTTTGTTAGTTTTGTTTGATTAATTGGTTTTTAAGGAAGTTTATTAGAGTGTTAAATAAATATTTTACATTATTAATGCCGTGCTGGTTTTCACTGTGAGCGGACCTGTGGGTGGGAAACCCGCTTAAACGAGCTGGGGACCAAAGGAACGAAAAAATAGATCTTTAGGTTGAAAGTCCTACAGTGGCGTTGTTGGCAAAGACCCGATCGTGTAGCCCCATATTCCCAACGTCACACGTGCAACAGATATTGAAATGACTCACAGTGTCGAATGTTGCACTTGGAGATGTCCACAACATCCTGACATAGTTCACCGAGTGGATTGTCTTCCATGGCCTGTTTTAATACACATCATAAACACACACACTTTATTTTCGCCATACTTATGAACTTCCAATTAAACTGTGGCCAAACCTTTAAGCTTCACCTCGTCTTTGGTATCAGTTTTGGCGTCGTCGCAAACTTCCTCTACGTAGTTCGATGGGAAAAACAGCTGCAGTTTTCCAGCGTGGTCGCCTTTCCACCTGTAGGGAGTAGAATATAGATGGTTGCAGTTGGTGTGTGTGTGCGTGTGTGTGTGTGTGTGTGTGCGTGCGGACTCACCATCCAGTGTTCTCTTTGGAGACATTGTGTATTAAAGCTCCTTTACTGAAACTGAGCTCATCGGGCCTTGTCGCTTTGTAGCAATAAGAAGCTCTAACTGTCTGTTGAGGCTGAGAGAGACAAACACACAATCAGAAATGTATCCATCGGTTCGGCTGAAGCTGCCGGAGCACAGCGGTGCACACAAACCAATGAGGGTTCAATCTCGTTGGGCTCCACGTATGCCTTCACTGCATACAGAGAAGCACAGTCTTCCCCCTGTGAATGGAATATTTCAACATCGGTGTAACTTAATGAGCATAAAACATTGTCGATTCATGTTTCCTACATTATTACTACTAGATTATACTACTAGATACTAGACTATGAGTATAAATAACTTTAGTGATCCACTAAATTAAAATCGAGTTTGGAGGGAACTATTTCGCCATCCACATCCAAATTTTGGCTGTCTCTGATTTCCTTTGTCCGTCTCGTACAGTGACTCACCCTGCTAAAGCGATCCACCAGCTCTGGGGTGGCTGGGTAACGAAGCTTGATCTTGCGATACAGCGGCCTCTTCCTGTAGTAGCTGACCAGCTCAACCAGGCTCTCAAACTCTGTGGTGGTGCCGAGCAGGTACATGTTGCCCTCCCTCTCGATCCGGCAGTGCTTGACCTTACCATCACCTCTGAAAGACAGAGAACTTAGGGGGTAAAAAAAAAAACTCCCAGCCGGAAACAGGGAAAGTAATGCAACATTTAGCAGCACACCTGAATGTGATAGCGAAGGAGACCGGTACTCCTTCTCTCTGTCGGATGAGGAAAGCTCCATCTCTGGGAATACGCAGCAGATACTCTTCTGCCTGACCTCTGCTCAGGTTACTATAGAACCACCTGCACAACACAATCATTAGCTGGCATGCTATAGCGCTTTTAAGCACGTATACATGCATGTCGCATGGCGAACCCTTCGTATTGATGTGGGTCGGGCTGCGGTACGGGATCGTTGAGGCGCAGCTCAAAGTCTTGGCAGCGCAGCGGATTTTCTCTGTAGTGCTGGATCAGGGCATTTACGCTGGGAAAGTGCAGGTTTGGCGTCAGGTAGAAGTACGTGTGCGTCCCATCCGAATACGATCGAATACGACAGTGCTGGACCCTTCCACAGCGCCTGGGATGCGTACAGGAGATTTTCTTTACAAATACAGCGTCAGACAAATAGTACGACACAAAATACTCGATGGAAACACATTCTAAAATCGGAACCTTTTTTTTTTTCTCCGTCCTTCACTTGTGAGGGGTTGTGCTTCGTTTAGGAATTCAAATATTACAGAAACAAACTGATTTGTCATTTCGAATTGGACTTTTTTCATTGTTTGACACAATTGGGGGGGGGGGGAGTCCTGCCACACACAAATAAACTACAAGATTGAGTTTGCCATGGGATTAAGAACTTGGATTTGGTACCAGAAGGAGAGGGTGAAGTCTGCCACGCTGACAGCGCTCTTGCGGACCAAGAAGTTGCCGGCACTTCCTGTGGTTTCTGCACAGTAATCATGGATCAGGCGCTCAGCCATCCGCCTGCCCTCCTTCATGTTACCATGAAACCATAGCTCTGAACAGTGCTGGTCCTGGTACTGAGAAAGACAAGGATGGTTTTTAACTTTAAAGAGACTTTTGTTTTGGACATCACATATTCAACACACACACACACCAATTAAGGATTACTTTTGAGAACACGGAATACACTGGACGGAGGGATACATCCCCCAGCCTGACATGGAAAATGTTTCTTGTGGGGGAAGGGTTTCTGGGATATGCTGCTACGCCTGCTACTGTCATGACACGCGACAGAAAATGGGTGGATGTTGGGACGTTCACATCATATACCACTTGATCACTGACTAATGTTCTTATTTTATTGACATTATTCATACCTAGCTGGTTTATCTGGTGAATTACTGGTTCTATCTGCCACATGTGTGTCTTTATCAACTGTCAGTGGTCCTAACAAGGATCCCTGGAACAGGCTACCGTTCTGCCTTGTCTCAAGGCAGCCGCCATCGTTCCGGTCCCCAGAAAAAGGCATGTTGTACCTCTTGTCTGCTTCTCCTTTACCTTCTTGAGATCTTCTTCCTCCTGCTCGTACTCCTCTGCGTAGTACAACTTGTCATCAGATATCACACAGTAGTGCTTGTTCCACCGCTGAGAAAGGGAAATGGAATGTTACATGTTAACCTCAAATGTAGACCAGCAGGTAAAATGACGCTTTTCAAGGCGCCATGCAAACCTTTAATTTCTGAAATGACTATTTTTTTATTTATCAGTTTTTGCTGATGGTGTTTCTTTGGTGTATTGTGTAGTTGTAGTGCATCACAGGCAATGCACTGTAATTCACTTCTTGTTTATTTTATTAAATGCCCTCAGAGACATCTCATTTCATATAAAATAACCCAGTCATGGTCTTGGAATGATGCTTTTGTATTGGCTTGTAATTTAGATCCCTTTCATGAGAAAATAGTCAAACTGGTTCATATCTAAATTGATCACAAAGCAGTATTGTGATGCAGGCTACATGTGTGATGTAAAGCTGTTTCTACCAGTTCAGAAGTAAATGTTATTAAATAAATGCATTCCTGGAGGTAAAGACGTTTCGGTTATGATGTCATATCCATCTGACCCCGGTGCCAGTACCTGGTCCACAGGATCCCAGATGTCCAGATCGCCCTGTTTCTGCCCCTTCCTGAAGTCTTTGCTGATTTCTGCTCCCTCCACACTGAGCTTCTTGTGCTGCACAATGACAACAATCAATCAATGAAATCTTTTCACGCAGATTTCACTGACACATCAGTGTCTAGACACGCACATATGCAAACACCCAGTACCTTAAGAATGATCTTGCCTTTGAGTTGTGTCGGTGAAGGCAGCTGTTCGGCCATCTGCTCTACCGGTTCGGTCAGCAGTTTGTCTCCAAACACTTCTCTGAATATGCGAGCCATCTGACGCTGCTGCTCTATCGGGCAGTGCTCCTCTATGGACAGGATCACGGGGAATCTGAGGGATGGCAACTGTCATCACAACCAGGAGAAGCTGACATTTATTTCAGAACGTAAAAGCATGGCGCAATTAAAATTTAAAGGACAGTCAGCATGATGGGGAATTACAGTAAATCCCCATTAAGGAAATAATGCTACTCGACAGAATTAACCAATGAATCAAAGGATGTGTGTGTGTGTGTGTGTGTGTGTGTGTGTGTGTGTGTGTGTGTGTGTGTGTGTGTGTGTGTGTGTGTGTGTGTGTGTGTGTGTGTGTGTGTGTTTCATGTGATTCTCACTCTGAAGTGACAAACGCGTGCTCATTAATGACTTTCACCACATCCTCAAACTTGATCTTGGTCGTCCTGGTCCAGCCGTGGTAGATGATTGGCTCCCCAGGTCCTTCCCAGCAGTCCACTGAACACACAAATCACCAGGCGTTGTAGATTTGACAAAAAAAACTTGCCACTGTCCTTTTGCGCTGGGAAACATTTCCAAGATGATGCTAGATATGATTCTAGCCACAACAGGAGACCTTCGTACGTGAGAAGAGGCTGGTCTATACTAACGTTCAACACAGCGACATCCGAGGCGCAGACAGCGAACGTAAGCCTCTGTGGACGACTCGCTGCGAAGCTGGTCACCTGTCAGGTATCTGATGAACAAGCAAAACAGGAAACTAAGTTACTGCGTGCTGAGAGTGTTTTACAAAGCCGAATCCTCGGCTTTTGATTTGGTTCTGTTTGGAACAATTATGATCTCAGGATGTGGTCGCACAGTTAGAAGAAGCCATTCAGCGGTCGACGAGATCACAGATGTATCTGGAAGGCATTGACAACATTTCAGAATGAAATGTACATTTCAGACTGAATTCCTCCTGCTATAGGGGAGTGGAACGGCAAAGATGAAAAATGCATTAAAGCTGTTCAGTTTTAAAGATGTGTTGAGATTGTTTTTACATGAATTGGTCAATAATATTTAAATATGGCTTTGATTTTACAAAAGACAAGCAAAAGAGAAATGTGAAAAAATAAATATTATTTGCTACTATTTACAACCACGGCCCTTCTTCTAATCTGCTGGACACAAGGATGTGTGTGGGTGTGTGTGTGTGTGTCATCCTGACGTGTTGTGTGACGAGCTGATCCAGTAATGGGACAAAGGGTAGTTCAAGTCCAGGTTGCTGATTTCAGAGAACGTCTCATCCCACACAGAGTTCTCTTTGGAAAACAGGAAACTGAGGAACTAGACAAGAAGAAAGGCTCCAGTTCATCATCGCTGGTGTGATCGTGTGTATCTGTGTGTCTTCTATCTCTGTCACACACACAGGCACAGAGGAGAATACCTCGCTGACGGTAAAGGCTGGATCATTGGTTTTTCTCATGGTGTCATCGATGAAGGTGGTCATGAGCTCTCTGACCTGGTTCAGATCAGTGGCCGACGATTCCTGAGGGGTGGAGGAGAGGAAGTGAAGGGAACTGTTTCTGGTAAGATTCCCAACATTTTCCTGAAGATTTCATCAAGATCCATTCAGAACGTTTTGAGTTATCTTGCTAACAGTCAGACAAATTTAATAAGGTGAAAACCTAACATCGTCGGCGGAGGTAATAATGATCAAATAAAGACTTTCTGTCTTATATGATGAAAAAAAATCACAAGAAAAAAAGAAATATTATAAATTATCATTCAATTAAACTATTACTACTCAAATTTTAATGCCACAAGATATTTTGTTTTACATTCTGCTGTTACCTTTCTATGGCAACTATGACCTGCTGAACTTTGTACATGATTCCTGCAGAACTATCCCATCCATATTGAAAACTCGTTATCAGATCAGATTTTAAAAAATGTCACGACAAAGAGAAGGGAGCATGCAAACTTAGATCCCCTCTTGTCCGGGGCAGTCGCTTACGTTACCTTTTGTTCGTAGATGAGGAACCGTTGGAAGTCATGGAGTTGAACCGCTGTGGCATCTGGTTTATCTGTGTTTCTGTTTCATGTAAGAGTACTTGGTCATATCATGCTGTCTTTCCAGGCTGACTTTCAGTCACGTCAGGGTTTGCAAAAATGAGAAACAACATGAACTCACCCGAGAATAAAAGTGCATGAATCCTTTTTGAACTCGTCAAGGATCTGAGTTAAAGAAAATACATAAATGAAAATGATAGAAAAATGTATTTGCATCAATATATAGATTATACTGTTTACTTGAAATGAATGGCTCAGCTTTTTTCAAGTGAGGCTGTATGAGGTACTTCATAGTTTTGTACCTGCAGTGTACGTCAGCAACAGCGGTACACACACAGAACTAACGTACTGCTGTGGACTAGTGAAGCCACCTTAAAAAGTCCAGCTTTATCAAATCTGAAACTGAAGTCAAACAGTACATCGTTTTAGATCATTTACAGTCGGTACCTCATAAAACTCCACTTTGAAAAACCAACAACAACAACAAGCAAATCATAAGGATGTGATCCAATCGGACTCACCTCAAGCTGTTCAAACATTATGTGATTGTAAATTTTGTGGAACTGTTCAAAATCAAGGCGGTCTTTCTTTGTTCCCATTTCCTGACACCAGAAAATGTTAGAATATTAAAAGCCAAAACTAAACAATAATGCGCAGCCATACTTCAAGGGATTTAAAAAAAACTCTGCAAATTAATTATTTCCAACAATGATGAGGATACGGTGTGAATACAAGGAGAGTACCAGGATTTTGTCTTTGAGAGCTCGAGCGCTCGAGGCCTTGTAGTTGATCAAAGGCAGCAGGGCCTTCAGCTCCTTCATGGAGATGCTGGGAAAAGAAAAGATGAAAGACTTGTAGTTGTTAGAACGCATTACGAAGTCATAACACAGCACCTAGTTCTTTATAGAGCTCATCTGTGACTGGTCTGCAGATTGTTTATACGGTACCTGCTGGTTTTGGTCTGGTTGACAGAATACATCTGTTTCCTCAGCCAACTGGAGGAAACACAGCACAAAGAGAACAGTGACTTTTATCAGTAGTAGTTATATCATTAGTGTGTGTGTGTGTGTGTGTGTGTGTTTACCTCTCTATAATAACTGGAGAGGGAGCTGCCAGTGTCTCTTCCCTCAGTAATTCTAGTCCTATCAGCCATTTTTGTGCCTCATCCACAGAATCAGCTGGAAGATTAGCACAGACAGTCTTACTGTACCACAAACAGTATTACACGGACAGTACTGTTGTACCATAAAAGAGTACTATATGCAAGTTGTGTAACATCTAGGACATTTCTCGCAGTTGATGATATGATGCCGATGCGTGCATGACGGCTGTTTTCCTTGTTTACAGTACAGAGACTAATATTCCCGTTTTGATTTCCATCTATGACAGGACAATAAGCACATTTTCTGGTTTTGGCCTTCACAATATCAAGCAAATCCAAGATATACAAATGACGTACTAAAAGGAAGACGAGAATACAGGACTGAGGAAATCCACGTTTCATAAAAATGAGTTACAACAATGTAATTAAAGACCAGAAACACACACGTATGAAGCTCTTACCTCCCAGACTGAGGGTGCTGAGAACAAACTGCGAACCATAGAAAATTGTGAAGCAGGATTTTTCATCGTGTTTGTCTTTGCCATCTTTAAATCTTTCAAAGTCCTTCGAATTCCTCCCTGGACGAACCTCTCTGATCTCAAACAGGTCCACTGAAACGCATGTTCCAGTTTTTAATTTATAAAATAATAATGTTGCCGCTGCGTTTAAAGAAACATCCGCACTCACAGGCGCCATCAGTCTTGTCTGCAGTTCGAGTCCACGCCACCTGCCTGGTCTCCATGATGACCTGTACAGTAAGCCGCTCCGGCTTCTGTCGAAACACGGTCATGACGACGCCCATCTCCATGTCCCGTTTGATCAGAATCTTCTTGTACTCTGTCAGCTCACCCTGCTGCCCCCAACAAGCCATCCCAGCAGCTGGGACGGGACGGAACGGGACGGGACGGGACACACAAAGACATTCATGCGCTCACAACAGTTTGATAATGACATCGGTTTGTATGGAGACCAACTTAAGGAAAGTGCATTTTTACAATTTTTAAAACTTTTCAGCCATCATATTTTCGTGCCTCTACACATTGGATCTTCAGGTATTTGCAGTTCAGCACTAGGGGAATATATTCCTTTTACAATAACATAACGACTGGCCCGAGGACAAATAAATGATCCTCATGGCATAAATCTATGCATCCTGTAATTTGACTGAAGTTATTCCAACTGTTGGGATCACTGTGAAACAATTTACAGATACTCCGCAGATTTTCTGTAGATCAATAAGTGAAAAGGGAGGAACAATCAGAATGAACTCTTCAAATCCAAATCCTGCTCCACTATTGGAAGTGGCGGAGAGTCGCTTGCAGAAATAAAGCGAGCGGTGTGACGCCGCTTTAACGTCTCTTCATTGTGTTTGTTTTGTTCGTCTGCAGGCAGCGACAGGAAGCGGACATCAAACACAAAGGTTCTGCTGAGTGGGTGGAAGAGCATCACTCAACAGTATATCTATGTTTGCTTTGCCACAGCTTTTTACAGTTCAATCTCATTACCTTTGCCATCAAGACTTCTTTGGAAAATCTTATCTCTCGCGCATAGCAAGCTGGGATTGGCTCCAGCAACTCCCATGACCCACAAAGCGGAAGAAGGTGAATGAATGAGTTCCTGCTCTCTGGTCTTGTCTGCTGGTAGAATTGTCACAATCTCCAACAGCAGCATTAAATGTTCAGGCTCAGGTACATGCAAGTGTGACGTTGTGACCGTGCTCTCTCTTCTGCTGCGGTTCAGGCTATCATCAGCCTTTTGGCTTGAGGCCACTGCAGTAAATAATTGATTTTATACTGTACACACTCTAACAGAAAGCTCCTCCATGATGTTCAGAGGAAACGTGAGATGCTGTAATTTTGTTTTGATTCTACTGTAGTTGGGTACAATAACAAACATTCAAACGGAAATTGTATTTAAATTGAACAAAATATATTTTTTTAGACATTGCAAAAAGCTGTCCACAATATTACATGCAAAGTTAAGACAAGTTGACAATAATCTGGCTTTTCCTACATGGGGTATTTTTATTGCTCAAATCAGCTGGGAATACACAGCGATAGTGCAAGATAGGAAAGTTAATTATAAATAATCTGCATGCTTGTGGAGTTGAAGGTAGGTCAACCCGTTAAACCACAACACACGCTATTTAACTTGCAAATGATAAGCGGTGTCAAACAAAGCAGAGCTACAAGGAGAGTTCTGTTAAAAAGGTTTTTACAAATACCATGATAGCACTACAAAGGTCCTGTTGTGTTTGGGTGTGAGAGAGAAATGATGAGTCACACGATACAGACGCCAGTAGAACGCCAATAAAATCATTCTTTGTGTTTATGTGGTTGAAAATGAAAGCATATATAATTTAGGACCTGATTCAATGTCAGAAGAAAATACTTTGATGTTTCTCATCAGGCAAAAACAACAACAAAAACAATTGACTGCTAATCTTAATTTGCAGATAAATTATGTGATTAATCTGTGAGAATATCCACTGTCTGTCTTCGTCTACACTGATGCTTGTGTTAAAAACCATCAAACACATTTCAGTGTTCTCCAGTGAAAGTAATCCTTAGGTATTATACAATTACTCCCTTTTCTTCTGCTGAAACCTTTGTCCCTCTGGAGGAAATGGGCCTTAAAGCTATTTAATCTGCTGTATGATGTAATATCATACATATTCATACCACACATGCACAGACACACTTGTTTTAGGTAAAACAATGTTTATTTGACAGATGAATGTGAATTTCCATCCAAAATACACACTGATAGACACCAAAGAATATTTATGCATGTGCCTAAATGCATACAAATGTAAACTTTATGGTAAAGGTTTATGGCCAACCTTTTTCCTGCCACGGACCGGTTTCATGCCGTGAAAATCTTTTGCGGACCGGGGGGGGGGGTATACCGGTAATTAAATTTAAAAAGAGGAATATAATCTTACCAATAAACTTTATATTATGCACTTGCAATAACTATTAAATAACTAATTAATAGTTACGCAATATCTACTCACCATAAATTGTAGTCCCAATAATTATCCTCGCCGAAGTGGAAGCGAGGGTATTGCAATTGGGTGCGTTTGTCTGTCTGTCTGTCTGTTTGTTTGCTTGTTTGTTTGCTTGTTTGTTTGTTTGTCTGTTTGTCTGTCCGAGCGCATAACTCAAAAACTAGGAACCCAATCGATTTGAAATTTTTTACACAAGCAAGGTTCTGTCCGTGGCTCGGTCCTCCCCGAGAATGGCGTTGATCCGGATCTGGATCCAGATTCTAAAATTATTTTTTTACATCTGGAATTGTGCCTGTGCTGTAAACTGCCACTTTAAGAGGGAGGGACACGAATGGCATGATGGGAAAAAGAGTCCAGAAGGAGTCTTGTAGTACGTTCCGGAGCAGCAAGTTAGAGCAGGTTTGGCCCCTCTGATCCAGAAGCCCTGTTTACTGTCTCACAAGATCAAATAGTCTTTTGGAGGCGAGGGTCTGCAATCTCTGATTGTCTTTCTAGTTACTTCTGTCCTTCATGGTTTTTTGTTTAATAAATTCCACATTCTTGTCTTTTAATCCAGGTTCTTGTTTTTTAATCCGGGTTCTGGTCCCAATGTGCCGAAGCAGTTTTGAACCCTTCATTGCTCGTTAACGGAGCGAATCAGCTGTTAATACCCGAGTTTTAAGTCTTAGTCCTGGTTTCTCTTCTTGGAGGTCGTCGGCTCCTCTTCTTCCTCCTGTTCTTCCTCCTCAGTAGGACTTTTCTCCTTAGCAAAGAAGCTCTCCAAAGACTTTTGTTTCTTTTTATTAATTTTCGCGAGTTCACGGCTGTTTCTTTTTTAGCAACGTATCAAGACGCGATTGTTACGTTGGGGAAAATCCGGTCGTTTTTCAAAATAAAACACCTTTTAGACGCTAATAATCGATACAACGGAAATTGTATACATTAGTTGTTCTTTCTTTGCGGCCCGGTAACAAATGCCTCACGGACCGGTGGTTGGGGACCCCTGGTTTACGGCACAGTTTTCAGACCAATACCGCATTCATAATTGTATTGATGGATGAAAACAGATGCAACTTCTCACCACAACAAGAAACAGAGCGGTCCAGTGAGTAATGCTTTGTCATTTCTCACAAATCAAAGCGTCTAAATTCACTGGAAATGTGACGAAACTTGAAAGCGACATGAATAGTTTCTGAACAGAAAACCCTTTAGCCCTTTTTAGCTGAATGTTCTTGTTTCTACAGCAGTTTCTCTCGGCTTAAACCCGACAGCATGGGAGCAGCTCCAAATAAAAGCTTATATGGCATTAAATGTCAAAATATTAAAGGCTAGACTGGAGGTATTGCTGAGTTTCTTTCAAACACAATAACGAACAGGAAAGGAACAAAGGAGCCCAGGTTTAAACTTTGCATCCATCCGAGGGTCCATCGTGATGGCGCCTCCAGAGTTATTTCTCCTAAAACTAAAGAAAGTTTAAAAAAGAAGAAAAAGAAAAGAAAGGAGATCCAGATTCTGCATCTTTGCCCCCCAAAACCTTGTCCCACATCTTTGTGCCATCACACTTCTAGCGCCATGTTGCATGAGCTTTTTTTATTTTTGTTTGTTTGTTGTTGTGTTTTTTGTTATCTTGTTGACCCAAACCTCTAAATGGTAAATTCAGAGCAGGTTGGTTGTTTTCGGCTGCAGCCCCGCAGATACGCTGCCAGTAAAAAAGCGGACTTCCTCTTGTGTCGGTTCGCACGCACGCACACACGCATGCACGGAGTAAAGTATTTAAACAACGCAAAACACTTACTTTTTCTTTTCTTTTTTCCCAATTGAGATCGGTTCGGTTCTGCTCCACGGGGGGTCGATGCGTGTTTTTCTATCTGATCATCGTAGTGAGATGAAAGCCAGCGGGATGTCACGTTCCAGGGTCCAGCCGCGCTGCAGTCAGTTCCTCTATCTGTGTGTACAAGGAAGTCAAAGTGAACTTGTAGTACAGGCAAGCAAGTCATAAAAGAAAGAAGTCCGGAAGCATGGCCGCTATCTATGCAAACGAGCCCGTAAAAGTGGCGTCATGAGGATTATATATTTCCTGTCTCTCGGCCCAAAGCGTCGTTGGAGGCAGCCGACACTTTACGTGCGATCGTGTTTGACAGGCAGGCGGTTCTGTCGGAAACGTTTACTGGTCCGCTTGATCAATAAGGTTCTTAAACTAAAAATGCAGGCAATCACAATTTAACCCCCCCCCCCCCCCCCCTGCCCAGCTTTGATCTTCAATTGCTTTGATGTCTGAAAATCCTATATATATATATATATATTCATAAACTTTGCTCTTTACAGTTTGATAACGGTAAAGAGCAAATGAGATGGAAAAAAATGTCGACAATTCTACATTTGAAAACGTTTGTGACACAAAGATTGAAGCATCTGAAAAGGAATCATTTTCTTCTAGAGTGAGAAAATACTTTGTAAGAGTTAGAGACGCTGTACTAGTGCATGTCGACACGAAGCCGCTTTGGTGCATGCTACCTATCTACATACTTGTCTTGGTTGTGGTTGGGGTTCCGTTGGGGATTGTTATTTCACTTTTCTTAGCACCGTTTTTTTAAACCCTTTTGTGGGTGCGTAGTTAATGAGGAGAATGTTGGTTAAAATTTAGATATTTATATAAACAGCAGATCCGTATGTTGGTTCAGATATCAGCGCTGAGATTCGAACATGGTTCTCGGGCCTGCCCCACGCTGGAACGAAGACTTCGTGCTTTGTCATCATTTCAGTCCATCCCCTTTGCCCCGGCCAATCTTAAAAACCCCTGTTAATCTGTGTTGTCTGACGTCACTAATGAGACGTTCATGGAAATCAGTCATAGCAATACCAATATAAATGTAGTGTCTTCCTCGTGTGATGTCGGCATGTAATCACGTTGTGGAATTCCATCTGGCAATGAAATTCCCTACAATTTCTATTTGCTGAATCCATCGATCGTGTCAGGAGTTGGTTTTTGATGGTTATTGAGATACTGAAGCTGAAGACAGCGGAAGTCAGGGTTCCTAAAGTTATCCCTGACTGTTTGACCCATCTGTGAGGGTCATGTTGTACCTTGTCTGTCAGATTTAGTAGAGGTCATAAGTCTCCCTCTGCTGGGGGATTTGATGAATAAAGCTTTTGGCACTGCATATGGGAGTGACGGCCTGCTGAACACAGTTTACGAGGAAGGGGGCGCTGTTGGAAGGCGGGTTTTGCGCTGGGGTAAATTCCTTGAACTGGTCTTGAAGTGATGGCTACTAAATGGTTACTGAATCAAGTGGGGGGGGGGGGGGGGGGGGGGTAAGGATGTAATGATAAAATGGGCCTTCACACGGTTTTGTTTACATAACGGCAATAAAATATCTTGAATCACTTTATTTTGTGTTGGTGGTTTACAGCAAACAAAAGGTGTCACTGAAAACCTTTTCTAAAGGTTTGTTTTCTTTTTTTTTTAATCTTTCCCAAAGTTCAAGAACAAAAATGGCATCACTCATATTTCCTGTAGAATGTTAATGCAGCGCCAGTAATGGACACACACACTTATTTCCTTTAAACTTGTAAATGTAGAGACGATACAAATGTAAGACATTCGTCGTAGATGCGGTTGATGGAGGCGCACTCGTGGTTGCCCCTGAGCAGGAAGAAGTTCTCGGGGTGTTTGATCTTGTACGCCGGCAGCAGGCAAGATGGTCTCCAGGGACTGCTTCCCCCTGTCCGGACGGACACTATTGACTGACTGGGTGTGGGGGAGGGGAGCTGGAACTCACAGGCGTGTGTAACAGCGTTGTTCTGGCCTGGTTAAATCCTGTTTAAATCCTGGCAAGTTGTGACAAAGACTGGTTGTTTTAGTCTTTGTGTTTTGATCTATATTTTATTGTAAATATTTTGAAATGCGTTTATGTAATTTGATTTAGCCTCCTGGAATTCCGTATTTTATTTATTTGCCCTGTATTTTGGTTTAGTCCTCCGCCCTCTTCTTCACTGGTTTTGTTTTCGTCCTCCGCCCTCTTCTTCACTGGTTTTGTTTTAGTCCTCCACCCTCTTCTTCACTGGTTTTGTTTTAGTCCTCCGCCCTCTTCTTCACTGGTTTTCTGGACTGGAGGCACCCTGAAACACTCGGGACGCTCTACGCCACATGTGTCAAACCTGTCCAGTGGAGGGCCGAGACACTCCAGGTTTTCTTTCCAACCATCTCTCCAGCAGCTGATCTCACTAATGAGTTCCTTCTCTCAAATCGGAGGTGTTGATAATTACAATCACCTGCTTTTGTAGCCGGCTGGAAGGAAAACCTGGAGTGTCTCGGCCCTCCACTGGACAGGTTTGACACATGTGGCGTAGAGCGTTATGTGTTTGCCTGCGATTGTCTGTCTGTCTGTCTGTCTGTTAGTAAGATAGCTCAAAAGGTTACAGACAGATCTTGATGAAATTTTCTGGAAATGTTGGGAACGTTACCAGGAATAACATTTTGGTGATGACCCAGAAGAGATCCTGGATTCTGGATCAGCATATCTGGGCATCCTTTATCCGGCGCATCAAATACTTTGCTGCCATCTGGTGAACATTCTCATTGTTACGGTCATGTCCGATCATTGTGTCGCTAATACTGCCATTTCATATTTCCTCCATGTCATGGATCCAGTGACGGTTCTCTCATTTCTGAACAGGTTTACTCCTCGTGATATTAGAAATCCGGAACAGAAGCACAATGTGTTCATTTATTCAGATTCCATTTCATTTCCTTGGTGTATTAGTAATGGTTTGCATTATCTCCTGTCTTTGAGGATGCATCAACTCCCCTGCTCAGAAAAAGAACCCTTCACATGGCAGAGATCCAAATTCAGAGACCTTAAAGACTGAACCAAAAACCTCGATGCTATGAGACAGGCGCATCACAGCGTTTACCATCAATGCAGATTTACACAATAAGCATTTTCCTAACTGTAGTAACTCAAATAAAAGCACACCTGAAATGCACATACAGGGTTTGTTTTATTACATGTTTTTAATGTTCTTTTTAAAACAATAATATAACAAAAAAAAAAAATCACAATTTCATCTTGTTTGAATGAAGCAGGAAAAAAACATTGTGCTTTACTGTCAACATAAAGAACTACGCGAGTGATGCGAGTAGATCAGAGGTCATAATATTACTTCGCTAATCTGACTGCTGATCATAAAAAGCACATGATCGCACAGAAATGAAGTGAAACACTGATAATAATAATACTGTGTTTGTACTGAAACCGTGCGTGTGTCTGTGTGTGTGTGTGTGTGTCCACCGTTTGACTTTCAGTCCAGAATGAACTTTGATGAAAGTCCAACAATTTAGAGAAGGACATCTTTGTCAAAGTGGATTACAAGCAATAGGAAGGAAATTATTTGGGCAGTAATTGCTAATCTTCTCTTGCTATTATGTTTCATTGAACGGGTGCAGTAGTCTAAAAACGTACTTCTGTTCAAATCAAATGATTTTACAATCAATCACCAGAGCAGCGTCCTCCCGCAGCATCTACACAGTCAGTGTTATATTCCCAGTGCGCATCTCTTTTTGGGATCGTATTAGTAATCTTTCACTGTGTTGTGGAATCGTAGCCAAGTGTCCGGTTACCAGTTTTCCTCTATTTCAGTTCTTTGTGCTAAGCTAGGCTAGCTAATTAAGAAGCTAAACTTCCCACAATTGAAGGACTGATCATTTTAGCTTCCTGCCGCCTTGCTAATGACTTGTTTTTCCTTTTTTCCAATATTATTTGATTTTATTTTCTCCCCCCAAACACATTCAGAATATGAAAATGAAGCTCATCTCAACATTCAACCCACCGCATCACCTTTTGTTGCTTTTAGGGAAAATATTTACAAAAATGTGACATAAAAACTGCTGTAAATATAAAACCACACACACAAACACACACACACACACACACACGCACACACACTCCTTCACAATCTCCATGCAGAAACGATATCCGGTTGTGTTGCTCGACGTCGTATCGGAGCGAACGCGTTTTGTTGCGACAGTTTTCAGATGAAGTTATTTCAATGCAACCAGATTTTTTTTTTCTTCTTTTTTGAACAAAAAAAAAAAAATCGATTTTTGAAAATATTTAAATACTCAAACCTTGACATAAAAACTATAACAATTAACTATAATACAAATAAATACATCAATATATTACAGCAACCACACTTTTTTTAGTTCCTCTTTTTTTTGGTTTCACAGTCAAGCTCTTGACTTTTTTTTTTTTTTTTTATCTCAGAACTAAATTACGTACATTAATTAGAGTTGGGTGAGTAATTTAAATCTCAACCCCATAAGTAGAGAAAGGCAGCAAACACATCTTGTCTCCATCTCACGAACCGAATGCTGCCAATTCACCTGTTGACTGTGGCGGCTTGTCTTTCAACCCCCCCACCCCCCAGGACAGCTATGTTCCAGCCCTGCGCATCATTCAACAAAACATCTCATAAGTGGCACTAAACAGCATTGCTAACGATTGTTACCATCATCATGGGCAGTCGGAAAAATATTCACTTTGACTTTTTGTGCTGTGAACAGGTTTGTGATTATTGCTTAACTCACCTGTCTCATCTATTTTCTGCTGGTGCAACCAAATGGAATGACTATATTTATTTTTCCCTCATTGTGTGCTTTAAGGTGTGACAGAAAACCTCCAGGCTGTTATCACCGGCTATCTCCACAAGGGGGCAGCAGTGACTATAAAGGGCAAAGACAACAAAGCGAGAAGGGAGAAGCTGAGCTGGCTGGTTGCGGATCGGACCCGACCCTTTCCATTGTTCCGGTTCCACTTGGACCCGTTTCTTTCCCTGACCCGGGGTGGCTTTTCCGGGTGGGCAGAAGGGTTGCGAGGGGGTTTGTTCGAGGGGGGAGAGTAAGGCCCATAGCCTGGCCAATCATCATTGTACCTTTCGCCTTGGTCTCCACCCCCTGAGCCACTGCCCTCCTCACCTGGAAGAAAAGAATGGATGGATGGAAAAAGTGTTTCATCATCATCATCATCAACACGACACTCACTGTCCATGAAGTCCATGTCCTGTCCACTCTGAGCGTGTCTCAGTTTGTTGGTCACGACTCTCAGCTCCATGATGAGCTGCCTGGTCCGAACATCAGGCCTGGCGATGTCCACTTCCACCTCGGGGTTGTTGATCTGGTTCACCAAGCCGTCGCCCGTCACATCCGGGAGGTACCTGGGGGGGGGGCACAAACGGATCCTTCCAAAGCAGCTCAAGACCCGATCTGTCCGGAGCTTTCCTGGATAAACTGCAGTCAAACCGGTTCACCCATCCTATAAATATTCCCCTCGGTCTCAGGAGGCTACTTAGAGGTGCCAAACATGATTCTAACATCTTACCAGCAGCATGCTATCTTTATTACTCTTAGCATGTTAGCATGCTGGGGTTAGAATTCACCTCCAAGTAGTGCTGTGGAGTACATATTCTCTTAAAGCTGCACATCAGAATGTCCTAAATGCATTCACATCAATTGTTTTAGAATACAAACAAGTTCATGCATTCATTCTTTATGGCCGCTTATCTTTCGCCGAGGGGCTTGGAACACATCCCGACTGACAACGGGCTGCTCAGATTCACCTTCACCTCGTCTGGCTGCACTTCTAAGATTCAAGTTGCATGATGCAGACGTGTCTGTCCTCCCTCACAGACACACACGGGCCCATCTAAGAGCAGATGCCTCTGCTGGGCCGCGTAAAAGCGAGTTGACCCCGGGAGCCTGTGGGTGAATTCAATAAGGCCAGCTCCATCTGTTGCATCCCTTCCACCTCTGCCTCGCCGCTCCTCCCTTCCTCCGCGCTCATCTGGCTTACCTCCCCCTGGTCTGCCCGTTCCAGCAGCGGTCCTCATTAGTGACGTCTGCGGCGATCTTCTCATCGCTGCAGATGGTGTGTGGGAGGGACACCCAGAAGCCACGCATGGGCCTCAGTCGCTCCCGCAGCTCGGCGACCTGCACACGGAGGCGTGGAAGAGATGAGCTCTGACTCAGACCTGGTTTTGAAGCGTCCCTGTTTGCTACGGCTGGCTGGAGGAAGCATATTGGAGCTCCGGCGCCAATGTTGGGCAAAGTCAGGCGGTTTCTGGGTCAGGCCTGGAGCCGCGTGTCATGTTTTATAGATGGATGTGAATCTCTTCCATGCCATTTCTCTCTCTCTCTCTCTCTCCTTCACTCGGGGTTCTGATTTATTTTACAGCGCCTCTATCTTGTGTGGTCACAGGAGTCCTGCGTGGGCTGCGATTGCTGCTCTCTTTATTATTAGCTGCTTGTGACAAGATTGGTTTTACTTCCCTGGTGTTTGTCCTCGCTTTCCTTCCTGCTCAGTCTGAATCAGTGTCTGACTTCGTTTCCTATTATTCAGTATCTATAGTACTGAACAATATTTTATAGGAACGTTGGGTCAAATTATTTTCATGGAAGGTCAATCACCTAAAAATGCATCCATGTAGATTTACTTTGTTTTAATGGACCTACAGTATATTAAAGAATAGCCGGGTCACACTTGGCGTCTCGCCTCCTCACCAGACGGTCCAGGTTGGTTCCTGCGGCTGTTGTGGGTTTCTCCTCGGGGCTGTAGGTACGGAAGGGTCTCCTGTTGCCCCCCGAGTCCTTTGGTGACCGTTTGGACCGGCTTGGAACCGGCCTGGGACTTCCACAACCTTGGAAAACCTAA
Organism: Brachionichthys hirsutus; assembly: GCF_040956055.1. NCBI lineage: Eukaryota > Metazoa > Chordata > Actinopteri > Lophiiformes > Brachionichthyidae > Brachionichthys > Brachionichthys hirsutus. The sequence continues at coordinate 3,601,218 of NC_090902.1, forward strand.
ACATCATCAACAACAACAACAATAAACGTCCCAGTGTGAACAGCTATGTAGAAATTACATTTCTATATTCCATCGAGTTTTTGAGTCTGTATCTATGGAGGAATTTCATTTCTCAATGTCCGTGCAGGTTTATTCTCATCTCCAGTTTAGTTATTATGTGTAGAAAATAGGAAAGAACTTCCTGTTCCCTTCATTAAGAAGCAACAATAATCAAGATGATAGGAAAACAGCTAGTCTCTTATCTGGTATAAATAATAAAAAACGTATTAATGGTCATTTTATTCCCCCCCCAGAATCTACTTCTACTTCCTCCTTGCCTTGGTGGAGATGCTGACGCTGTTCTCCTGCATGTGCATGATGGCCTCTGACACTTTTACCGAGATGGAATCGGCTGCAAGCTCCACGTTAAAAGGCCCCTCCAGCTTCTCTGACACCTGGTACAGAGCATCTGATGGAGGAAAGAGATGGCAGGTTGCTATAACTACATTCACTCGAGTTTTTTATGGTCTGCTATCAAGCGGTGACCTCTAGAAACCCCCCGATGAACATCTCTCAGCGGTCAACCAGCTAAACCGGGACTTGCAAGCGTCGGAGAACCACGGCTGGGAAGAAAAGATGCTTGTGGGTAAAATGGGTTCAGATGAAGAATATACTGGGTTGATGATGAAAGGTGAGAGGGAAAGAAAAAAAGAGAGGAATACATGGGTTTGATGAAAGGGGAATGGAAACACGGGAAGACAGATCAATTGTGAAGGAGCAGAAAAGCATGAATGATTAATGGAGGAGGAATTCATTAGGGGGAAAGGGAAATGAGGGCAATAAAAGGAGCCCACTCTCAATAGCTCAAGGTAGGCTATGCATTTCTTTCTGTATCACGCACCGACGCATCGCTCCTTCACTCACCAATGAAGTTGTTCCACTCGGTGTCCAGGTCCGCCTGATTGGCTAAGCAGCCCTTCATCACGTTGAGGCACAGAGAGCGGCAGGGCCGGGCCGAGGCGATGCCCCGACACAGAGGGCAGTACAGCTGACGCATGAGCCCCCGCACACACTCCGAGTCAGCACTCTGCTAAAAGAGCAACACGGCCGGTTGACTTCACTTGACCTTTGGCGAGGAAAGTGCTCCATCGCTGTACAGTTTGTGGGAACACAACTCACCTTTGTTGCTTTGTTAACTATATCCCGACCGGTAGCCAAACCCTGAGCCAACGCTCTGGCAGCAATGAAAGCCCTCGAAACCTGAAGGTCAAAACGAGTGGAGAACCCAAAAGTTCAATCAAACCCACCCTGCAGAACCTCAGATACTGTTATGCTGCATAGATATCACTGGATCTGTGCACGTTAACGCGTGACCTCCAGAGACAACGTACTTGCACACGCAATTTACGCGGCACATCCCCAAATGGCTGCAGCTGTTCGGTGTGTTTGCTGACACACTCCAGGTAGTCCTCGCTAAACTGGTACTGAGGGTTAACCAGGGAGAAGACCCGCTCCACCAGTCTGGACCAGAAGTCTGCGAGAACGTCCGACAGGCTTACGCTGCCCCCTGTGGACAGAAGAGCAACCGTCAGCGCTCAGCTGTGCGAGGAGGCGCTGCTGCTCTTTGAGCCCGACTGCGGGGAGAAATCAGGACGTATCGAGGGTCATCGAGTCCCTGGCATGTCAGCCGATGCTTGGAAGCACAGCAAACACAGTGAGTTAAGCAGCGACTGTGTGTTAATGCAGGATTTGTGTTTTCTATTGCTTATTTATAGTGTTGGAAAAAGTCTAACCACATTTTGTAGTCGTACCACGAGTCCTAAAAGATCCGACACCACTCGACGAGCGAATCATTTTGGGGTGAACTCTAACTTGTGCGTACGAGTGCCATTAATCTAAGCCAACCCAACACATATTGTGTGCTCTATTTGCGTTCCTTGTATTTCCTTCCGTTCACAGTGGGTGCCTGCCAGTACATGAGTCAACCTTCTGAATATGCAACTCTCCCAAACCAGCCAAGTTAGCCATACATGCAGTCTGGCACACAAAGACAGCTTGACTAAGCAGCGACGCCTGCAGACAGACCCGCCAGCGAGCGTCATGCCAAAATGGAACGCCACGGTGCAGAAATAGAAACTATTCGTGGGATTCCAGTTTTCTCTTTTTTATTCAACTTTTCTTTTTTTTTCGTGTAGATTCACCTAAAAAAACTGATGCTGACTTTTTCTGCTGTGGATTTACAGCAACAAGGATCTGCACTGATAAAACTACACCTCACAAAAATCCATCACAGCTCCGTCACCATCTTTAACAACGTCGCAGCCAAGCAGGTTTTTAAACGCTGCATTTATTAATTCCTTATAATGGAGATTGTTCCCCGCATAAAGCGACAAAGTGAAGCTGCTCCTCTGACTAACTGAATGAACGTGTTCTGGATTATTCTCAAAGCCCAGAGTAGCGATGCTTTCATTGTTCTTTACAGATGCTAAGGAAAAATATACCCATTAGGGGGGGGAAAAAAGGAAAATATCAATATTTGAATAACCAGAATAATATTTGCGCAGCTCCACAAATAACTCCTGGAAGACGTAGGAATTCTGGGTGAACAGCCTGCCGTAGGTCTTGGTGAACATCTGGTTCATGGACTTCTCTGACAGGTCTATAAGCGCTCTGAAGAACTCTGCAAAGAGAGGGGAAGAAGAAAGGATCTCACATTAATCTACCAGCCGCCTCCTTTTCTTTGCATATCTCAGCCAGGTTTGTGCATACGTAGGAGCTCCCCCCCCCCCCCCCCCCCCACCACCACCACCTCCAAGAACAGCTCAGTTACATCAGATCTAACAAATGCGTCTGACAACGTGAACTCCTTTTAGGACACTGAGACTCATACGCGGTCTCCCACTCCTTCCGTGTGTTTTCATGAGTCATAATATATATTACATAAATGAGGAGTGAAGAAAAGGTGATAGTGATCTGCAGCAGGGAGAAGACGAGAGCCACTTCAGCCATGCATTCAGCGTGGGCTCAATTCTCTTAAATACAGTCACTGAGGGCATCTAGGTAGTCTATCGCCACCAATTCTTCACATGCAGGACAGTTTGATGGTCATTTTCAGTTCCAGGTGCGGCTGTTACTCCATCACGTTGACATCATCCGATATCCAGGAAATGCAACATGTCTTGACTTTAACCCATGCAAAGGATTAAATTCTAGATATATCAACGTAGGGTCCCGAATTCTCTTATGAGACTCCCAAATCCATGAAAGGAGCCGTAATCAATTTGAGAAACAACTAGAAACATGTCCGGATCATCTGCCATCTTTATCATCGCTATGCTTTTAGCTTTTAGCTCCTGATCAATAACTTAACAGGATCGCAAGCCTCACCGTCGAACCTGCGGTGTCGCTGGGTAAACGTAGTCAGAAGGAACTGGCTGTTCTCCTCCACAGCTTTGCGGAAGTCCCTCTCGCTCTGGAGGGCCAGCGTCTCCTCCATCTGGCTGGAGCAGCAGGTGTAGTCCTGAGGGCAGAGCCGCAGGTGCTCACCTGGAGGACCGCAGGTAAGACCAGGCCGGAGACAGAAAGGTTAGGAAAAAATATGGATTGCTGTAATACTGCTTGTTTTTGTTCTAACTGTGTGCTGCTTTTTTTTTTTTAAACACACACAAGCTACAAATCACCATGTTAATAAAAATTCAACAAAAATCAATTCTAAATCATGTCAGGATGTCTATTATCGGATGAAAGTAGACATTTTAGAGAGAAATACAATTCCTCTACTCTTCAGTCGGTTCATTGTGGAAAAACCTTATCAAAGATAGTGTGATATGTGATAGAAAATTCTCATTTCCCTTGCATGAATTATTCAGCTTCAATCAGTCTGTCTTTGTGAGCTCAGGTCACGTCTTTGATATCAGAGCTAATGATATGCAAACGACAACCAGGGGAGACAAACACACAGCAGCCCAAATTCTCTGTGTGATTTCACATCCAGCATTTAAATGCTGCTGATACAGCTGAAAGTTCCATTCCCAACTCTGCCCTGGTTTATTCTCCGCTCTGCCTCTTTTGTTCTCTGTGTGCGTCTCACTAGTAGCCCTCTTTCATCCCTCCATTTCCATATCTAAACTGCCTCTCTTCCTCCTTCGCTCTACCGGCCATCTGCTCCCCTGGCCCACGGGACGGTGAGCCAAGACTCAGGCAGGGGAGTGCAACACACACACACACGCACACACACACACACACACACACACAATCAATCAATATTGTGGCTATCTCAGGGGTTCTCTGAGCTGAATTACCACAAAATAAATGCTAATATGCAGGATCTGAAATTTCACAAACATCTTGCAGTCGTGCATTTGATATATTTCACAGTGAAAGACACACACACACACACACACACACACACACAGACACACAAACACATGCGCTCAATGCTGAAACACCCCGAAAGAGAGACTTTCATGCACTTAAATGCATTTTCTCCTTTACTTTGTCAGACACCTAAACCACACTCATCCTCCTCCTCCAGTCGCACTCGTATTAAAACTTTACATAATCCAAAACTATAATCCACATCACGCAGAAAATGAGATTATAAACAGCGCACGGAGGGATTTCACAGCGGGCCCGGCACAGACTAATTAGGGGCGAGGTTCTTTGTTGCTCTGGGGTTGGCGATTTGCTCATTCTCTTAATCATCCTTTTTAAATAGCGCTGAGGGGAGGAGGCGCGTGTAATTTGATGTTAACCACCCTGCACGATTATTTCTCTGCGGGGGGGGGGGGGGGGGGGGGGGGGCATGATATTCAGCCTTTGAATCCCAGGCGCTCATTCGTGAGTTTTGAGCCACCTTGCACTTTCAGACATCACTGAAACCGGACTTGTGTTATTTAAACCCCTTTTCTGCTGTTTGTTACACCTTATTATTACGTCGTAATGACTATATAGGCTGTGTCTGTGGTAAAGGTCTTCATGCAGTATGTTTTTCTTCCCTGAGACAAAGCAGACGCGCCTACCAGCCTTTTAATAAATATAAAATGGAATTGGATAAGCCTACCTGATTATTTCGGAATAATTGTTCTGCTTCAGTCCCATAAACTGTCGTATATGTAGAGTCTTACCGGAGATTTGAGTCAGCGGCGCGGTGCTTGTGCTGTACCCTTTCTCAGAGTACACCTGCCGGGTGTCGGCGCAGCTCCTCCCCGCTGCCGCCGCGGGGCTGCGGGGCTCTGACAGGGCGCAGAGCGCGCAGATCATCACCAGCAGCGGGAACCCGAGCAAAGGCGGCCGCCTTTCCATCTTCACAGCCGGGACTCGGGAAATGGGACCGGGCGCTGGTTTCTCTAAAAACCAGATTAGACTTGAAGCACCTTTTTTTTTAATGAATGAATGAATGAATGAATGAATGTCCCGTTTTAGATGGACGGCAAAAGTAAAGTGTGACAAAATCCAAAGTCGTCATTCATCCGTGCCGGTGTTTTCTTTCACCGAAACGTGTTTCTATTGACTGTCCGGTTCGTTTAATCCGAATGGGAGAGCCGCTCGGTGACGTAAAGGGAGTGTGAATGAACGGGGCGCTCCCGTTCTTCAACTCTCATCTGCGTAAAGATCGCGAGAGTTAGCAGGAGAACACGGAAATGTGGGCTGCTTTCGAAATAAAATCAAAAGCGCGTTTACGAAATATACATTTTCACAACAAGGCACATACATGTCGGAGAAAAGTGAGATTTAAGACGAGAAACTGACACACAATAAAGAGCTGATGTGAACTGAACCGTAAATATTATTCTGCAAATCAAATCGAAGAAAATCAAAGAAATGCTTAAGTAATGGCATAAGTATTTTATTTTGAAGGATCTGCCCAGAAGTTGTATGCCTTCACCCGAGATGGTTTTTACTTAAAATTTTTTTTTTTTAATGGCCAGGCGGAGGTGCAACCTGGAGGGACAGGTGAGGAGGAGTCTGCGGTGGCGCAGCGGGGAGCAGCTGCCCATTCCCCCGGAAACCTGTGCAGGCCCTCCCGCTGTCTAGAATTATTAGCCATGAACTGTCAAACATTTTTACATTTGCATTTTAGGCGCAGGTACACAGTTAGAATCCACAAAGTATTTCTGTCGGCCTGTCGTCACTGTGGTTCTCTCGCCAAACGCCCCAGTGATTAGGTGTTCGTGCTGACCAATGGGCTTCAAGGAAACTTTTGGGAAAAACCAATAATCTCCGACTGGGGGGGGGGGGGCTAGCCAATCGGCATCCATAATTACTTTACATATTTTTTGGCGTTCTGAGTCTTCGAGTGTTACGAAGAGGGAAAAGTCACGATAAGATCGATAAGTATCGAGAACGCGTCAAACTAATGAGTAATTATTTTACACATTTCTACGGGTGCTGGTTTACGTACTTTGCTAATGATCGGTTTGATTTATTCTTGCTAATCTCAGTCCTAACGACGTCACGCACATTCGTAATGGTGGAGTTTGTACCATTTGTCACATTTATCTGGCCAAATATTTTTGTTGCTGTCGAAAAATAACTCGTTCGTTTTAATTAAGGTGTGATGATGACTGTTGCTATTTAAGTCACCATTTTAATTATTATTATTTTCCGAGTTGCTAGCTAGCTACATTTCGTGCTGGTTTAGCTCTTCTTGTCTTTCCTGAACACGTTTCAGAAAACGCCCGGAGTTCAGAACCATTTTAGGATTCCTGGTTCCTCTGACTGAAAATGGCAGATGGATGCTCTGGCTTGGACAGGTAATACTAGCACAGTGTTATTAATCCCCCAATCTAAAAGCTAAATAAAACACAATTTAAAAGAACTTATTTGCAACATCTATGCATCTATGGCCACTAAAATAAAGTTGAGGAATAACGTGGAAACAATTTCCAGTGTTCCATCAACACTGGAGAAAAGGCCCGAAGACGTAAGCGCCAATAGAATAGACAGAAAAACAATGATGTTGTTGAGATCATCACATTCATGACGCTTGCCCAAACGTGTTAATTTTTTGTGCGCTTGATGTTGAGATTTGTCGTGACTTCCTTTTCATATTTCCCTTAGTTACGAGGAAGAGATGGATGACGATTCCAGCAGTGACTGTGAGATCACAATCAAAGCCACTAAACGGAAACAAAAACCAATGCCTGGTCTTCAGGTAACTGAACATGAAAGGGATCAAATGAAGGAGGCCTCTATTCCTCCTTCCTGGACCGCTCGGTCTCATATTAGAGCATTTTCATTTCGATTATATATTTTTTCTCCCAAAATAAGATCTGTGGCAGACGTTTGATCTAATCTTTCATTTCAAGCCACCTAAAATAGCCAGACTTGAAGCCGCACCGGGGGTGATGTCCAGCCCCACCCCGTCCCCTCTGGACTCCTCCCTGCGGGAGGAGGATGAGGAGGAGGAGCAGCAGCAGCGTTCCCCGGGGACACGGAGACAAGCCACTCCCAGACCTGCAGCAATAGAGAATAAGAGGAACCAGGGCATTAGTTCAAAGGACATCTACGATGCCGTCTGCTCTGGAAAGAGTGCCATGGTGGTAAGCAAACCCTAACCCGAGGTGCACTGGGGGGGGGGGGGGGGCGGGCGCTGGGGGTGTACAGACAAACATTTCAACTGAGGGGTGTGCTCGTATAATGAGAAGAAAAGCAAGGCCTCAGGAGAGACGATGAAACGTATAATCATCGGCTGTCAGTCGCTGACTGATGTGACCCGCGAGGGTTGCCTTTGATGTGCGAGGCTGAGAACCAGTTTTTACTGGGTAGAGGAGTGAATGATTGACAGCTCAGCATCCATCCCAGCCGTGCCCAGTCTCTTCTGGGACTAAAGACCGGAAAGGGAGGGACCGCGTAACAATGAAGAGACAAAAGGTGCGTTGAGCAGCAATGGAGACGCCGTCGCTAGTTTAAGCGGCGAGCCGGCGGCTCAGTGCAGACGGTGGTTCTGGGTAAAGGCCCGCGTTCCGTGAAGCTCGTTCTCAAAGCCGCCGAACGGCGTCTCGTTGGCATTTCATTCTGCTCGGTGAATGTTTTCGGTCCGAGACGGAATTCCCTTTCAGGCTGCGTCTGCTACGTTTTGAGCCAAAGTACTAAATCTTTATGGCTGCCAAAGATTATTAGTGCTGAAAAAAGATGGCGAGCAAAGCTGGAATTTAAGATTTGCACAAATAAGCGAGGGGAGAAAGTTGATGCACACAAACTCGCGTGTTTTAATGGAGGGTGAAAAGGGTCAAGCTTCAACCTGTGATGTTGTTCAGTTGATATTTGTGGCTCCTCTGTCCCCGACAAACTTCAGGCTGTGGTGGACGAGTGGCTGGACGTCTACAAGCAGAGCCGGGAGGCGGGGCTGCTGGTTCTCATCAACTTCATCGTTGTTTCCTGCGGATGCAAAGGTCAGAGGTCAAGAGGGAGTCCACCTGATTTGGGGGGGGGGGGGGTCGCAAAATGTACCTCATTGTGTTTGGGTGAAATAGAAGAACCGGATGTATTTTTATGCCGAGGATCTATCAGGCGGTGTTTTCACATTCGTCTCCGTCCTTCTTTTGTCCAGGAGTCGTCACCAGAGACATGTTCGACACCATGAATAATGCCGAGATCATAAGCTTGTTGACTCGAGACTTCGACGAGGTGAGAGGAAGAGAGAAGTGGTCGAGATTTGCTTAATAAAAACAAAAACAAAAGGATACTGTGTTCTCAGTCGTTGGAAGCGAAGGATGGAACTGTCACCCGCAGCGATAACCGCGCGGCTCTGCCGCAGCTAACGCCGCGTAGCATGACGTAACAAAGGTCTCCTGTTGCCCGGGCTCCCTTTGGCTCTTCAGGATAAGGCCCCTTACCCTCTGTGCACCCCGGGCCCCCAGCTGAAGCGCGTCAAAGCGGGCCTGTGTGAGTTCACTCGCGTTCTGGTGAACTCCTGCCGCAACAGCCTCATCTACGACGAGTACCTCTTCCCGTCGCTGCTGGCGCTGCTCACCGGCATGTCTGACTCTCAGGTCAGAGCCTTCAGACACACCAGCACTCTGTTCGGTAAGCGCGAACGAATGCGCTCCCACCGCACGCTCTCGCTCGCTCGTTGCCCCCGCCGCGCTCTGGAGGGAGGCCTGTGATACGGGAATGAACCTGCACGCTTTGTTTCTTCATTTCCCTGCTAGCTATGAAGTTGATGACTGGGATGGTGGACGCGACCGTTTCGGTGTTGGTCCAACAGCAAACGACCAAACGGCAGCTCGACATGGAGAACAGCAAGAGTTTGCAGGACCGAGCCCCCGACAGGCTGGAGGGGCTGCAGGCCGCCGTCGGCGAGGTGACGCACGAGCTCACGCACACACGCGCGGCTTCGCTACGGCGTGCGGGTCGGGGGCGTTAAAGCGGTGATGGGATGGCCGTGAGTCTTACAGAAGGTGTGGTTAGCGAAACGGAAGCGAGAACACGGTGAAGGTTGACAAACGGGCCGGTTCAACTTATTATTATCTTCACCAAACATTAGGAGATACAAAATTAACCCGATCCCGGTTTGTTCTCGGCCTCGGTCATGCGTGTTTTCCCCCGTGTGTTCTGCAGCTGCGGGAGAACCGAGCGGAGTTGTCGTCCATGATGAACGGCACGTTCCGCGGCGTGTTTGTGCACCGGTACCGCGACCTGCTGCCCGAAATCCGGGCGATCTGCATCGTGGAATTGGGCGTGTGGCTGAAGACGGATCCTGAAGACTTCCTCAATGACAGCTGCCTTAAATATCTCGGATGGATGCTGCATGACAAGGTGGACACACGCACACACACACACACACACACACACACACAGCAGAGGTAGCGGCTGTCTGTCTGTCTGCAGTCGCCACGAGGACGGGAGCCGGTTGAGAGTCCGATTCCTGAATCGGAGCAGTTCTATTTCTTTTCTATCTCCGGTTGGCGCTCGGTAGCGTCTTGCAGCCTCGAGCGCCAGACGCAGCTGTCTGATACGATCCACGTGCACACGTACACACGTACACACGTACACACGTACACACGTACACACACACTCAGACACAAAGAACAGCCGTCTGAAGGCTACAGACTGTGTTGCTCTTTGTGTGTTTGCTTTTCCTCAGCAACGCCCGGTGCGTCTGCAGTGTGTGTGCGCCCTGCAGAGTCTGTACGAGGAGCAGGAATTCATTGGTCGCCTTGAGCTTTTCACCGGCAGATTTAAAGTGAGGCGTCCCTCCGGGTCGGACTCGCACCTCGTTTAACGTCTCTCCTCTCCCTTTTTGTTCCGTCCTGTCCGCCTGTCTCACATCCCTCTTTAATCTTTTGTGTTATTTCTATTTTGTTGCCCGTCTGTCTCCTTGTCCAGGATTTCGCGCACCCTCCCCTTACGTCTTTGCCTTTTCTCTTTTTTTTTTCACGCATGTCGTGTCCTCTTCCTTTGTCTAGGCCTGTGTGTTAATTGCTGCCAATTACTGGTGTTTAATAAGCTCATTCCAAACATAAAAAAAAAAAGCCCTCCTAAGCCACATGTGCTGCAGCAGATAAATCATTTTCATTTGAAGGCGTAGAGCCTGATTTATCGTCATGGCTGCGTGTCTACGGGTACGTTTCAGCGTATTTGTGTGCGTTTATTTGCATGTCTGTGTTTTTAGGAGCGGATGCTCAGCATGGTGTTGGACAAGGAGCCGGACGTAGCGGTGGAAACGGTCAATCTGCTGCTGCTAATCCAACAGTGAGGAGCTTCTCTGTCTCTGGAATGAACAGGACAAAAAATAACATTTTAATAAACTTAAAACACACCAAATGGAGGCAGTTTTATACAATTAGAGGTGTCTTCACCTCGTCTTTGAAAGTAGCTTGGAGCATTAGAATTCATGGCGTCCACTTACTTTGTGTTGAGTTCTCCTTTGGGTTTATTTCCAGAAAGCTTCATGCGGGTGTCTTCCGTCTCCCACATGAACTTCTGATCAGTTCTATCGACATATTATTAAAGACACTTCTTGTCCTGTAATTGTTTTGCCGTGCAGGAGGACAGAGGAAGGCCTGAGTGAAGACGAGTGTGGAATTATGTACCCCCTGGTTTACGCCTCGCACCGGGGCCTGGCGGCTGCCGCCGGCGGCTTCCTCTACAACAAGTTGGTTTCATCCGTCCTCCGCTTGTCGCTGGCGTCCGATCTTAAATCATTCTTGTTTTTTTGGTTTGTGCTTTTATCATGTGAAATTCGTTTGTGTTTCAGGCTGAAATGTATGATCGCCAATTGCAACCAGGAGGACGGCTTGAGAGACAATGCAGCCTTCTTTCATATCCTCATCTCCTTCTACATTCAGAGTGAGGTACTGTCTCAACGGTCCACTCCGACTGGATTTGAATTTCTATGCTGAGGACACACAAATCTACATAAATACTGTACAATTACCGGCCACCATCGATCTGGAACGAAATTAATGCCTGGATTAAACGCAAAAAACAAACAAACCCGGAACCATACTAGGGTGGCGCAGAGGCAGTGCTGTCGCCTCACAGCAAGAAAGTCCTAGGTTAGATTCCACCACCTGAATCTGAAATAATCGGCTCACTCTCTCGCCAGGTCCACGATCACGGCGCGTACCTGGTCGATAGTTTGTGGGGCGTCGCTGGGTCTGAGCTGAGAGACTGGGAGACCATGACGGCGCTGCTGCTGCAGGACGACGGTGAGGAAGCAGGCGAGACTGTAAAACAGCAAATGGAGCCACGCCCGTGTCAATTTAATGCCACGGACTCAATGTTCGTGTTGCTTCACGTGTCTCGAAGGGCACTCCTCTTCATCCGTTGCTCCATCTGTGTGTTCAGGTCTGAATTACGAGGAAGAGGGCGTTCTGGTCGAGCTGATGATGTGCACCATCATACAGGCGGCGCAGGGGCTGCCACCTGCCGGGAGAACTCGGGGGAAGAAGGTGCCGATGGAGACGTGTCGTTTGTTTCAAGTCCAGTTCAGACCAAGCGGTTTATGGCGAGGAAAAAAATGATTCCGGAATATTGCAGGAAAAGTCGCAGCGGTGTAAATCTTCTCTTCTCCGCTGGACTCGAAGCCGTCAGGCGGTGTCGCCAGTGAGGCGTTTTTGTCGTTTTTGTTAGATCCTGAATATGAAGGAGAAGAAGCTCCAGGAACAAGACAGGAGACGTATCACCACACACTTCATCCCTCTGCTGCCACAGCTGCTGGCAAAGGTAGCTTGGCTTGTGTATGCCATTTTAATAAATCGGGCATAAAGGTTTTATGGTCGCGTGGTCTAAGGTGCTCGATTAAGGCCCCGGTCTCTTCTGGGCCGTGCGATGGAATCTCTGAATTTCCCCTTGTGGGGCTCGTAGGGGAATACCTTATCTTAAAAGGTTCATTTATTGCAGGACACTTTGAGGATTTGTTTCTAAATTCATGCTGAGCCTGTTTGTTTGTCTCCCCAGTACTCGGCGGACGCAGGGAAGGTGAGCCGCCTCCTGAAAGCTCCCTCCTACTTTGACCTGGAGATGTACGCCAGCACAGCCAGGCTGGAAAAGGTACGAGTGGGACGGATAAAGACGTTAGCTTAGCTCTACATATTAGCTTCGCCTTATAATCAATATATATATAACGGCAACCGTTCTCTGTCTTGAATATCGACCTGCTCTCTGTCCTTCAGTCTCTCGACCTGCTGCTGTCTCAGGTCTGCGGCATCGTGTCGAAGCACGCAGAGGCGGCTGTGTTGGAGGCGTGCGCCGACTTGGTCGGCACGCTTTGCTCCGGCTGCTACACCTTCTCCTCCCGCGCTCACTTGGCGTTCAGCCAGCTGCTGGACGGCCTGACGGAGTGCTTCAGTACGTACCTGAGTGACCTGCTGCAGGTGGGTGAAAAAAGCGACGGCCTCCGAAGCCATCGGGAGGTTTTTATCGATGCTTCTCCAACGCGGTTCTGACAAAAAAACTGAACGGTATAACTCATCAAGGTTCACAGACGGTGCGTCGTTGCTGCCGCGGTCGTGCACCTGATGAATATATACGCTGTGAGGAACGTGTGTTTGTGTGATCCAGGGAACGGCGGATGACAACGACGTTTACAACGCAGCCATCGCCCTGAAAAGGATTGCAGCCTTGGGCAGGTAAATGTGTGTTATTACAATAAGCGTGTCTGTAGGGGGCGATGTTTATGCGTGTGTGTGTGTGTGCGTTCAGTGTACGGGACCCAACTGGCCTGAAGCTGTTTGACTCCTGCGTTGAGCTTCTGAAGAGCAGACTGGAGTCCCGAGAGCTCGACGAGGAGGTTCGTGACGCTACTTCTTCTCTCAATCTGCCCGTTTGGCTCCGGATCTGTTCCGCGTTTAGAAATCGCCAGAGAAGCTGACTCAAACGTGACGCTTTGCATGATTCCAGCTGATGGTGTCGGCGCTGAGGTTCGCAGCTTTCCACCTGATGTGGGCTAAAGTGAACGCAGTGAACTCGCCGCCGGCCGAGGTGCTCGTCTGCCGCCCAGCGGGGACAGTTAGAAACACTTTGACCTTCTCGGCCTCTCATGCCTGCCTCTGCTCTTCGTCCCTCCATCGCCGTCTGCTCTCAGGCGGAACTGAATCGTCTGAAGAGGCAGGTGCGTTTGTTCTGCAGAGTCTGTCAGAACTGCCTGTCTCTGGATCAGGCCGACATCAGAGATCAGGTGAGGCCTTAGCGATAGCATCGAGGCTAAACGGCTAAGCTCACATTATGAGCCTCTTCCAACGTGAACGTCCTTGTCCTTCCGTCCGTCCGCAGGCGTTCGAGCTGCTTTGCGACTTGCTGCTTCTGTACAGTAGGATTTCAGGGTCCCCTCAAAGCGTCCTGCAAACGTTGGTCCTCCCGCCCTCGGACTCCCTGCGCTCCGAGATGGCTGGATTCCTCGTGGATTACATCTTCTCCGACACGGACGCGGATCTCAACGGTGCCTTTACGTTAATGTTTACATTTTAACATCCGGAGTGATGATCACAGAGGTCTTATCCGAAGTTCTCCCAGAGGACCCGATCGTCGTTCATGCTTCCACACAGAGTTCTGGATCAGTCCGTTTCATTCCTCGTTCACCAACAACGTAAAGATGTCCCTCTGCCTCTGCTGTCTCGTTCCCACCCGTCTGTGTCTTTCAGCCGGGGGTGAAGAGGACATGAAGACGATCCTCCTCCTCCAAAGGAAGCGAAACCAACTGGCCGGCTACTGCAAGCTGGTCATCTTCGGCGTGCTGGACCTCTCCGCTGCCACCGACGTCTTCAAGCACTACAGCAAGGTCGGCATGGCGACGAGCCCAGAATAACGGAATGAAATTGAGAGTTTACACGTTGACTGTAAACAATCAGCCGCACAATTTAGAGATTAGAAATTGGTAAAAAAAATATATATATAAAGAGTTAGTTTAGTCTATAAACTGTTTGTGAAATAAATTAGTTCAGGAATGCAGAGAACATTCAGGTGACTGGAAGGGATTGGATTATTTTCACATCTTTCTACATTGCCATTAATTAGTAGACACTAACATTATTTCTCTCCCCCCCCCCCCCCCAGTACTTTAAAGACTTTGGCGACATCATTAAAGAGACTTTGAGCAAGAGCAAGCTCATCAGTCCGGTTCAGAGCGCCAAGACTGTTTGTCTGACTCTCCAGCAGGTTTGCTTCCAAGTCAAAATCCAGCCAGACCAGATCTTCATAGCATGCGGCTACATGAGTGTCGTGTGCGCGTGTGCGTGTGTGTGTGTGTGTGTGTGTGTGTGCATGTGTGCGTGTGTGTGCGCAGATGTTCTCTGAGATTCCGGCTGAGGACCGCTCCAGGCAGAATCTCTATGAAATCAACGACTTGGCCAAAAGGCTCGCCATGAACTTCGGCGTCGATCTTCATCATGTCCGCAGACCGCTGGTCGCTCTGCACATGCAAGTCGCACGCGCGTGTCCCGTGATCCAGCACGCACACACGCCAGCCCCCGTTTAGATTTAAATACTTGACATTGTGTTGAAGGCGGATTTCTTTGTTGCTACTTAGGGACGGTATAGGATTTGCATTTCGAGATCCACAGGAAGGAGAGGGGCGGAGCCCGAACGTAGCTTTCCTGGAGATCCTGAGCGACTTCAGTTTCAAGCTGCTGCCGCCAGATCGCGTCCAGCTGTGAGGAACTAGGATCCACAAACTGATCCATCTTCTTCTTCTTCCACTGATCTGGGGCCGGGTCGGGTTTTTTTTTGAAAGCTGTGATACAGAATCTTTAACCGATTGGTTCTCCTCCACCTCTCCCAGCACGGAGTTCCTGAATTCAAAGTGTCCCACCGCTGCCCTCTCCTGGCCGTCTGTCAGAATGTATCAGCGCTCCTTGGAGGACCGATTAGCGAAACCCAGAAAGCTGGACAAGGGAAGCCGTGCCGTCTCTTCACATGAGACCCCTGTAGCTAAAGTGAGGAAGCTGGCACCTCAGGGTGAGACGAACGCCTTTGTGTGCAGATACATCAACCTCGTTGCCAAGAAGGTGCCACATAAGCCAAACGGGGAAAGAACAGTTGGACTGACTGGCTCCCTAACTTTCATACACTTAAATAGGGCTGCAGCATATGATGATTTCTACTATTGATTCATCTTTCTGGTGTTATTAGTTAGAATGCGACCACGGCCTCCTTCTAAACTGGAAACGGACACAAAATTAAAGTGCCCAAGTTGATATCTTCCCGTTGTCCATGTTCAGCGTCCAGCACAGCCGGAGGATCCTGGTTGGACAGCAGCAGCCTCCAGAGCGGCCTGCCCACCCCGGCCCTCACCTCCACCATCCAGAGGCAACCGGCCCTGCAGCTGATCACCGGGAAACCCGCTGCGGCTAGTAGCGCTAGCAGTGACTTAGCTGAGCCAGAGCCAGAGTCCGAGGATGAGTTCTCAGGGTCGGCTGACTTTTCTTCTCACATTTCAATGGCCTCGAAGATGACTTAATCGCAACTTAATTACTGCCATCTGTGCTTTTCTTGTCGTCCTGTTCTGCAGGTTACCGATTAGGAAAGTGAAGCCCACCTCACACCGCCAGCCCCTCTTCATCAAGAGCAACCCCAGTTTGAGTTATCGAGACGTGAACTCAAAATTCACCCTGTGAGACTGATCTGACACGGACAATACAATC
This sequence comes from Brachionichthys hirsutus, assembly GCF_040956055.1. Taxonomy (NCBI): domain Eukaryota; kingdom Metazoa; phylum Chordata; class Actinopteri; order Lophiiformes; family Brachionichthyidae; genus Brachionichthys; species Brachionichthys hirsutus. The sequence goes on from NC_090902.1 coordinate 3,617,285, forward strand.
TATTTAGTTCGGTGTTTTATAGAATGCTAACTTTTGATTACGATGAGCTGGTTTCCCCCCTTCAGACTGTCTCTGATCGAAGACGATGAAGAAGATGGCAGAGAAGACCCTGAGAGTGAGGATTCCGGGAGTGACTCTTACACCCTGGTAAAAGAAGATACCTCGACGCGTTACTCCCGGTCCCATTTTTCTATTAAATATGTTCTACACATCTTGTGTACTGAAATTACTCTTATAACGTTGACATTCATATGACGTGGAGCTTTATTACTAAATCTACTAAGTCATGTGTTATAACATTGCGGCGGTGACTTCCACTGAATCTACTGAAATAAATCTGTCTGCTGTGACAGGTGTGAAGACAAAACAGTTCCTCTTTTTGCGTGTTTGGTACAGACTGTACTTGTTTCCTCTTCTTGACGATCTCTTCTTCTCATTCTATTTCAGCCGTCAACACGTCACTTATCATCCAACGTCCTTGACGAGCTGTTTGACTGAGGACGCGGATAACGGGGGCCGTCCCGACGGCGTTTCGTTCGGATTCGTTTCAGCACATCTGAGTTGATGAGACGTTAAATCGTCTGTTTCTCTAAATGAGTTCAAACCATCAGATGTGTTTTTCATTAATGCCGTTGGAAGGGGATGAATACTTTAGGCACAATAGTTGTTGCCGTTCACCGCCCGTAGTGTTTGCTTTGAACATAAAACATAATTAATGTTCCTTGATGATTGACTGAAGTTCTCTTTCTGTCTGTGTTCCACATTCATCATATCGGTCCTTTTGTTGACCGTGAATTTGTGTTCAGTAAAAGATGTGTAGTTGAAGAATGTTGCTGTGGACAGTGTGTGTTTAATCGATGCACAAGAACAGTTCCTAAATATCGTACAACTGGAGGCTGAATGCAAAGAATACACATATAAGACATTAGTAAATGAATATGGACAGAAAAAGCACTTAAATAAATAATTACGTTACATGCAAGGCAAATGTATGGATTTTTTTTTCAGTTGCAATGGTCTCCAAGTATCACTTTAAAAAAAACAAGGCGTGAAAATTAGCCTGTGCGTTGTGATATGTTAAAATAAGGATGTTTTCTGCCATAAAACAGTCTGGAGCAGTTCTATTCTGGCTTCACCAGACAATCATAAAATAAAATAAGATAAAGTGAGCAATCAATAGTGATGCATTATTAATATGATGCATATCTATACAGTCAATTCTAGTTTCACATGCGCAAAACAAGAACAACGCGTCTGGAGCGTCTGGAGCGCAGCCCACTGCGTCAGTTCACGCTGAGGTCACGCAGCTGGACAAAGTCCAATCATCTCCTTTCGCGCCATTCGCGACGAAGAGGGCGGAAGCTTGTTGAATCACGTGACACACTTTTGCCAGCAGTTTTCCCGCCACCGCGAGAGCCCGCCTCTACGGGCCGAATGCGTTGAAATGATTGGCTGTTGTACACGTCAGCCAGATTCGCGCCAACTCCTTTCTCCGCGACCGGAGAGAACCGAGGGCTGAACTCCGGTAATAGTGAAGCGTTTAAATCGGGAGTGAGATAAAACGTTTTTTTTGTGAAATCCAGTTTCGGATTTAAGTTAGCGCAGCTGAAGGTTCCGCGTCTGCAGCCATGGCACGGAAGGATTACGCGGCGGAGAAAGGTAATGAGTTAACTTTCACAGCAGCGTGGGAGCAACAGGTTGTTAGAATGAATGCCCAGCAGAAACAGTAATAATGTCTCCTAACTTTAGAAATCAGATAAACTAATAAGTGATCCTGATTCGTTTAGTATGTGGCGTATTTAATTAAGTAGCTTCGGTCACTCCGCGTCATTAAAGTCAAGGCAACGCGTTTGCAACTGCGCTGCTGGTGATTACGGAGTGACCCGGATGAAGCCGCTTGGACAAAGGAGCACATGTCAAACAATAACTTTATATTGATTACAATAAATCGATGAGGGCCGAACGCAGCGTGAAACATCGACGTGACTTTTTAAACCTTGCGTAGTTAGCGGTTCAACCCATCTCGCATTTACTGAATTCGTAGAACGATGTTCGGTTTTTTTTTTTATTTCATTTTAACCATCATGGATGTGAAAGTAACGCAATAGCCCCGTTACATTATTAAAAATGGTATTCGAGGGAAACGTTTACGAATTAACATTCACGGGTTCACGTTGTTTCCCAGTTTGCTGCAGGCAGGCTAGCCGCTAACTAGCCAAAACCTAGCTAGTCACCCACTGCCGCTAACTAGCCAAAACCTAGCTAGTCACCCACTGCTGCTAACTAGCCAAAACCTAGCTAGTCACCCACTGCCGCTAACTAGCCAAACCTAGCTAGTCACCCACTGCCGCTAACTAGCCAAACCTACGTGTTAGCATGCTCGCTAGTTGGCTAACGAGCTGTCCGTGGATGGCTATTATTAAAATGATTATTAGCGCGATTTCGCTGAACAATGTCGGCCACCAGTCTGCTGTTGTTGTTGTTTATTCGTCTTTACGCGCGGGTTGAATCCACGCCGTGAGCGACGCCAGTCAAACCAGTTTCCGCACAACAATGGAAGCGCCCCAGTAGCCAAACACACTTCAAACGAAGCGTTTACCGTTATCTCAATCAATCAATACCGGGGTTATGCTTGTTTTTGATGAATCTATCATCAAAAACCTGCAGCCGGCGACATTTTCTTTTTTTTTATTATTTATAAACTTAACAGTGGTTTGTAGCGGTGGCTAAAACGCGTGGGAGTTCACGCTAGCAGGAGCTACCTTTTTGATGCTAACGTTAGAAGATGGCTGGTCATGTTTTGAGAACAACAACCCGGGACTATTTTGAAGAGCGGATGAGTCGCGCGGAGGGGTACCGAGTGACGAGGCACAAAAAGCCATGTGCTGCTTTGTTTACAATAACATCCTCGAACAGAGGAATGATAAACCGCAGCCGCGCTTCTCCCGCTACGGCGTCAAAGTAAGGAGGCTGTTTCTCATTCATCGTTTGGTTAATTGTGATGGGGAATAAATGTTCTCTGTTCTAATGGATCTTGAGAGAAGTGAGAGATTTCCTCTGGGGGGGGGAAATGGACCCTGGAGTAAACGACTGGGGGGGGTTGTGTTTACCTTCTTACTCCGGTGCTGCGTAACGCTAGAACCTTAAATAGTTCTGGTACGCCAGTCGGTTCATGTAGTTCCCCACTAGCAGACTATTCTCTATTTTTTATTTATCTTTGTCTGCCGTTTACAATAGTGACTCATCTCGATTATAGGATGGGGGGGTCGCAGGACAACAACCTCCCCGCCTTCTACACTTGGAAACTACCTCTATCTGATCAAAGCAAAAATGTTAGACGCTATTTGACAGATTAAACCCGATACGCTTCTGTGTGTGTGTGTGTGTGTGTGTTTTAGCCCCCCCCCCCCCCCCCCTAGCGCTGACCGTGTTTTTGTCTGTTCCAGACAAATGCAAACGCTTCCTGCAGGAGTTCTACTCTGAGGATGACGATGGGAAGAAGGTGTTCAAATACGGAGCACAACTTGTAAGTATAGGAAACTGCTGCGATGCGGCTTTTTAGTTTACAGGCGTTTTGGTGTTGCACTAAAATAAGGACTTAATTGTTCGACATCTTAATAGACATTTAACCAACTTTTTGAAATTATAAATATATAGCTTGTTTTTTATTTTATTTTATAAAAGCTGTGTGCAAATAGATCAAAGCCACCTGATTTATCAATAACCACTGAAAGGTTGTTGCTTCAGAGCTGATTGTTAAATTTAAAATGTCCCTCAGGCGTAACGGCCTTTTCGTTAGTTCCTGCTTTGAAGAAGTGACGGCCCGGCTCGGTATTGACCTGCCGCCGCGCCGCTAAAACGCTCTCTGCAGGTGGCGCTGGCGCACAGAGAGCAGGTGTCTCTCTCCGTGGACCTGGACGACGTGGCTGAAGAAGACCCCGAGCTGGTGGAGAGCATCTGCGAGAACGCCAAGCGCTACACGGCTTTGTTCTCGGACGCCGTCCACGAGCTTCTTCCGGAGTACAGAGAGAGAGACGTACGTTTGGACCGGCTCGTCCGAGCGTCGGCTTCACCGAACGCAGTAACTTCAAAGGGGGGGGGGGACTGCGTTTGTGTTCAGGTCGTGGCCAAGGACGCTTTGGACGTGTACATCGAGCACAGGCTGATGATGGAGCAGAGGGGCCGCGACCCCGCGGACGCCAGAGACCCCCGCAACCAGTACCCGCCTGAACTCATGAGGAGATTGTAGGTTCGGACGGATTCGGCGCGTCGGGGCGCCCCGTTGGCGTTGCTGTTTACGCTCGTTTCCCCCGCCCGCAGTGAACTCTACTTCAAACCGCCCGGCACCAGCAAACCCAAAGTGGTTCGGGACGTGCGGGCCGACGCCATCGGGAATCTGGTGACGGTCCGTGGAATCGTGACTCGCGCCACCGAAGTGAAGCCCATGATCGCCGTCGCCACGTACACGTGCGATCAGTGCGGCGCGGAGACCTATCAGCCGGTGAGAGTTCGGTCGTTTGGGGGGTTCGATGAAACGGGGGCCGGCGTCCCTCACCGAGTCTCCGCCTCCGTCTCCGTGTGTCAGATCCAGTCTCCCTCCTTCATGCCCCTCATCATGTGTCCCAGCCAAGACTGCGTCACCAACAAGTCCGGGGGGCGGCTCTACCTGCAGACCAGGGGCTCCAAGTTCGTCAAGTTCCAGGAGCTGCGTATTCAGGAGCATGTGAGTGGGTGTTCATCCACCGGGGGGGGGTCGAGATGGTCGGATCCTAACCCCCCGACCCTTTGGTGCTGTCGCAGAGCGACCAGGTGCCGGTCGGGAACATTCCGAGGAGCATGTCTGTCTACGCCCGTGGAGAAAACACGCGGCTCGCCCAGCCGGGAGACCACGTCGCCATCACCGGCGTCTTCCTGCCTCTCCTGCGCACGGGCTTTAAACAGGCCATCCAGGTGTGTGTGTGTGTGTGTGTGCGTGCGTGGGGCCGACGCCCTGAACGGCGTCGAGTCTCACCCCGACTCGTTCGTCTTCAGGGTCTCCTGTCTGAAACGTACCTGGACGCTCACAGCGTCACGCTGATGAACAAGACGGAGGACGACGCGCTCGGCGGCGAGGAGCTGACGCCCGAGGAGCTGCGCGGCATCACAGGTGGCGGATCGCTGGACGTTGGCGTCGCGTCGTGCCGTCTCCTTTTTTAATAAAAGCCGCCGTGTCTTTACAGAGGAAGGCTTCTACGAGAAGCTGGCGGGCTCCATAGCGCCGGAGATCTACGGGCATGAAGACGTGAAGAAGGCGCTGCTCCTGCTGCTGGTCGGCGGCGTCGAGCAGGCGCCGAAGGGCATGAAGATCAGAGGTGAGCCCCGAACGTCTGGGGGGGGGCGTTGATTCACCTTAAACCATTTCTGACTCGGCTCCTCCCCCTCAAGGCAACATCAACATCTGCCTGATGGGCGACCCCGGCGTGGCCAAGTCCCAGCTGCTGTGCTACATCGACCGGCTGGCCCCCCGGAGTGAGCGCCGCCCCGCCTCCTTCCATGTTTCATTTCTTTAACATCCTTAAGGGTGTTATTATTATTGATGTCCCCTAAGCTCCGCCTCTCTGCTCGCCAGGTCAGTACACCACCGGTCGCGGCTCCTCCGGGGTCGGTCTGACCGCCGCCGTGATGCGCGACCCCCTCACCGGCGAAATGACCCTTGAAGGCGGAGCCTTGGTCCTCGCAGACCAGGGTGTCTGCTGCATCGATGAGTTTGACAAGATGGCCGACGCCGACCGTACGTCCATCCACGAGGTGATGGAGCAGCAGACCATCTCCATCGCGAAGGTGCGGCGAGTCGCCACGGCGCGAGTAAGCTAAATGATGGGGACGTGTAACCGTGACGACCGCTGTGCTCCGTCGATCCAGGCCGGCATCATGACCTCCCTCAACGCTCGCTGCTCCATTCTCGCGGCGGCAAACCCCGCCTACGGCCGCTACAACCCGCGGAAGAGCATCGAGCAGAACGTCCAGCTGCCGGCGGCGCTGCTCTCGCGCTTCGACCTGCTCTGGCTGATCCAGGACAAGCCGGACGCCGACGCCGACCTGCGCCTGGCTCGCCACATCACCTACGTCCACCAGCACTGCCGCCAGCCGCCGATGCACTTCACGCCCATCGACATGAAGCTGATGAGGTAATGGGGGCGGGGGGGGCGTGTCCCTTACTTCTACATGGGTCGTGTTTTTAAATAAAGTTCATAACGACTCTCTCTCTCTCTCTCTCTCTCTCATCAGGCGCTACATCACGCTCTGCAAGAAGCGCCAGCCGGCCATTCCAGAGTCGCTCGCCGACTACATCACCGCCGCTTACGTGGAAATGAGGAAGGAGGCCCGCGTGGGCAAAGACACGACCTTCACCTCTGCCCGGACCCTCCTCTCCATCCTCCGCCTGTCCACGGCGCTGGTGAGCATGAACGTCTGGGAGCTCCCGAGAGGCGCCGGTTCCAGGGCGGGCCTCCGTCAGCCGTCCCGTGTGAGATAAAGTGCTTACAGTGCAGGTAGCGATGACTCGGACTACTGCAGTGTCAGCACTTCCTTCCTACGCGAGGACGACGCTCTCCAGCCGTGACTCGGCGGCGGCGGCCGCTTTATTCTGTTCCTGGTTGGCGCTGGTCCCGGCCAGCTTTGCGGGGTGGGCAGTCGGCCTGTGTGTTCGGAGCAGCTGTGCAAACCCATGCAAAGCTGACCGTGGTCGGATCCGTCGGCGGCGCCGCCGGATGTCGGTGCGACCTGCAGCGGACTCGCCGGCGTTGAGAGGCGGAGACTTGGGCAACTGCCGGCCGTCCCACAGGGCATTGCACTTGTCTCGGTCTGACAGTGCCGGCGCAGCGCAGCCTTCGCCCTCCGGACGGATGAGCCTCCGTCCGACCGCCGCCGGGCTCCGTCTCAAGCCTGTTTGTGGCCCCTCCCATGCAGGCCCGCCTCCACATGGTGGACGCCGTGGAGAAGGAGGACGTCAACGAGGCGATGAGGCTCATGGAGATGTCCAAGGACTCGCTGCAAGCTGACAAATCCAGCAGCGCCAGGTTGGTGTCTGAGCCCCCCCCCCCCCCCCACACACACACACACACTCTGTTCTAATGATGTAGCCGGACGTCCAACTCTGAATCCCCTTCATTAGTTTCTCGTCTGCTCCCTGGAGGAAGTTGTAAACGCACGTCCATTTTTAATGGCGCTGTTCACACGGCAGCATGTTGGCGTTGGGGGGGGGGGGGGTGTGTCTGAAACATTTCGGTCAGGCCCTGAATGTGTTTTCCCTTCCAGGACTCAGCGCCCATCCGATGTAATCTTCTCCCTCGTGAGGGAGCTGGCCACGGAGGGGGGGCCGGGACGCGGCGGGGCTGGGGGGGTCGTCCGCATGGCTGAGGCGGAGCAGCGGTGCGTCACGCGAGGCTTCACCCCCGCCCAGTTCAAGGAGGCCTTGGAGGAGTATGAAGAGCTCAACGTCTGGCAAATCAACCAGGCCCGCAGCCGCATCACCTTCGTCTGAAGGACCCGGAACTCCTCCTCCTCCTCACCTAAGGGGCGGGGCTTTCTGTAGACCCTTCAGAAGCAGAGCATGGACACGTTTTTAAACATTCTTTCTTTCCTCCTTGGGGCGTCTGCTCCCGCTCTCCGGTGACGCCGGTTGTAAATATGTAACATCTGGATCGTTCTCGGTTCTGTCTTTGAAACCTTCTCATGCAGAATCGGGCGGTTCAGCGTTAAATCTGAGCCTCGCTGTGACGAGCAGTTCTAATAAATTAATGGTTCAACTCCAGGTTTGTGCTTCGTGCTTCAGTCGCCGCTGAACGCCTGGTTTCCGGCTGGAACAGGACAGACGTCAAACCAGATTGGAAGGAACCAGGATCTGGATTCAGAAGTTTCCTTGGAGCTGGCGGCTTTAATATGAAATCCTGTCAGGTTTCTGATCCATCCTCGGGGTCAAACATCAAATTAACAGTGAACAGCTGATCGTCCTCTACATTGATCGTTTCCCACGTCGTGTCTCGGAGCCCCGACTCGATAACCAGCCGGTGAGGCGTCAGCGCCTTCTGGAGCTTCGGACTCCGTGCAGGTTTTATTTTTTTTGGCTGACGTATTGTGATCGTCGGCAGCATTTTCCTCCACGTTGCTCTCGTCCCAGCAGGTGATTCTTTCCGCCCAGACTTAACGGGCGCCCCCCCGTTTGAAGTCTGCTCCGTTTTACGGCTCTGCTGCTGAACGCGCAGAGGCCTTTATGCGTAATTGGCGCCGAAGGCCTCATATTAAACATTAGTAGGGGGGTGATATTTGGGTCTGACATGGTGGCGTCCTATTGGGTGCGAGGGGGGGGCTGGGGGGGCTGGGTATTTAAGCCACGCGGTCCGGTGCGCGCAGTGAAGAGCACGTCCCGAGCTTCAGCAGGTGAGTCCCGGTTCCTGCTCGACTTGAATCAAAGCTGCGTTTAATTCAGTTTCATCTGGAGCTGATTGGCTGTTTCATATTATCAATTATCTACATTAATTAGAACCAAAGAAGGGAAACGGGCTGAAGTATTTATCCTTGTGAGGCTCTGATTCGATTGAAATAGTTTAATGTGGTTGGTACGAGGTTTTTTTTACCGTATACAGTACAGTAAAAGTGAAAGATTTAAATTAAAAATGTTTGCCTTTGTTTTGCATACAAATGTGGAAGTTATTTTCGGGCTTTGAGTCTTTGCTAATCCGTTTTATACGCGTTTGTTTTTGCTGTGAAACCTCTCCGTGGGTTGCAGCTCAAGATGGTTTCCCCCCCCTGGATGATCGGGGCTCTCTGCTGTCTGATCCCAGGTGAGTTCTGAGTCCTCATTCTGCAACAACGGGGACAAAAATGTGCCAAAAACGTAGCGGGTCGACGCCGGTAACGTGATCCATCTCGTCTCCCAGGCCTGTTGGAAGCCAAATCTCTGCTGAGCACCTTGGAGCAGGAAGGTAACGGCCGATCTGAGACGACTTGCATCGTTTTAGGTCTTCAAACACTTTGAGCTTCATCCCTCCTTCTGACAGAGATGGTTCCCGTTGGTGGGATTCGTACCGACCCGGAGAAGGCGAACGGCTTCCTGACCCACTCCAGGCCGAAGCGTAACGCGGACCCGAGGTGGTTCCGAGGGAACCCGGACTTCCAGTCTTACTATCGCTACTACAGCAGCATCGGACACACTGAGGGGGTAAGAAGACGTCTCCGGTGGTATTTATTAAAATAGACCCCCCCCCCCCCCCCCGTGGTCTTTCTGAATTTGTGTTCCTGCCTCTCAGCTGTATGAGATCGACAAGCTGCGGATGCTCTACCAGCAGATGAGGTACCTGGAACACACTTATGGCCCCAATGCTTCTTATTTCCAGAGCAAACTGGGAGTACCAATGATCATGTGTGACCCGGCCACGGACAAGAAGTGTAAAGCGGCTCCTCCTCCTCCGCCGATGAAGGGGGCCCCGAGGCCCACGGAGCCCCCGGCGATGCTCCCGCGGCCTCCTGCCATCTCCCAGGCGGATGTTCTCTACTTGTGCAACAAGAAGGACCCGCTCTGCAAGCCCCACATCGTCTATCTGCCCAGCGGCGCCGTGCCGGTGCTCTGCGACCCACGGTACCACCCCCACTGCGCGCCCCAGAAAGCCACCCCAGAGCCGATCAGGCTGCCCCCTCCACCCAAAAGGTCTGCGCCGCCTCCACCGCTGTTCGTCAAGAAATCCCCTCCGGCGCCCAGCCGCAGCTTCAAGGCCATGGAGTACGACTGCGACCCCTACTGGGACCCCGACTGCCTGATCGACCAGCCCAGGCCGGGGAATGTGAAGGCGGCCGCCCCCCCGCCACCGCCTCCTCCTGTCGAGGAGGAAGAGCAAGAGGAGCCGGTTCCTCTCGGTCCCCTGGAGAAGAAGGTGCCCCACTATGCATATCCTTACTTCTACCACCAGAAGGCCTACGACCCCCGGGATGACCTCTACGACCCCTTGCGCTTCCAGTACCCCCAGCCCGCCGCCTCCGCCGACGAACCCGCAGACGACGGTCCCTAAAACGCTCCGGGACGTGCTGCAGTAGAGGTGAAGGGTTTAAACGTCTTACGAGGGACTTGTTTAAACATTATGAAACTGATGAGTCATGTTTTCGGCTTTGTGGAGACGATGAGATAATAAAGTGACGTTTCGTCATCGGTTAACGACGAGTCGTGTCTCGGCTTCAGAAGGGGTTCCTTCCAGGCTCACACGTCCGGCCTGGGGGGGGGGGGCGGGTGTAATTACGTCTGGCTCCACCGTTCATTTAATACCCGCTAAAATGCTGACTCCTTTTGGACCCCCCCCGCCCCACACACACACACACAGGCCTCTGCCACACCGCCCCCTTCTCCTGTTAGTCAGTCTAACCCCCGTCTAACGTGACTTCAAAAGATGACTTAACTGCAAACACTCCTGACAATAAAGGTGCAGCTGCACGCGGTGTGCTTTCAAAACGCACGGTGTGCGCGTGTGTGTGTGTGTGTCGGAAGAAGTGTCAAAATCCCATGAAAAAAAAAATCAGGTCATTTATTACATACAGAAACATTTAACAATACAACAGGGTAAAATAATGATGTTCATGTACAGTGGAGTCACTTCTTTCCACCCCCCCCCCCCCCCCAGAGTAGTGTAATTAAGTGCTTTTAGATACACTAGTGGTTGGAAATGGTGAACTGGTTTGGAAAGCAACAGCTTTATTTAAAGTTTTGTTTTAGCTGATCAAATTAGAACCCCAAAAAGTAAACTAGAAAAGGGAACAAAACAAACATCAGTGCTCGTTTTCTGACCGGCTCAAAAGAAGAGCCCTCTCATCCTCCGGCCGATGCCCTGCCTGTCGTACAGCACGTTGAACTTATTGATGAACTGGTTCATACTATTGCAGGTCTTGGTGATGGTGCCTAAGTAGGCCATGAGGCCCACGTCATTGCATTGCTGCGAGGGGAAACGAAAAGTTTGTTCATTAAAAGCTCTCATTTGAAGAAAACGTCCCCGTGAGATTCAGTGAAACTATTTAGAGTTTAGCACAACGTCTGCTCAAACCTTACATCGTAGAAGTCTGTTTTGAATTTGATGGTGCTGAGGACAGGCAGTCTGTGGCAAAGGGCGTTTGCTTCTCGGAGGATCTCGTGGTTAAACGGAACCTCTCCTGGAGCCCGAGACGACCGACGGGGAAAAGGAGCAAAGCGTCAAAACACTGCAAAAAAATGCTGATGCGTCGCCCCCGAGGCATCGTCATCACGGCGGCGCCGCGGAGGGGCCCGCCCCCACCGCCTCATTGAAACTCCCCTCACCTGATTCCACGGCTCTGACGTACTCTAGAATGATCTTCACCCGACTGTGGAGCATCTTGATGGCGCTGTGCTGCGCTATGAGGTGTTCAGCGACTGGAACGACAGAGCGCCGCGCCGGTTACGCCGCAGGCGGGCGAGAGAACGGGAGAACTCGGGAGGGTTTTCACATCTGCCGAACCGCCTCTCCTCTTTCAACCTTGACTTTGTTTCGCTGCAGTAAAATCACAGCACGGCCGTTTACCTGTGGAGTTCTCTCCGGTACCGGTGGCCGTCATTCGAGCAACGTGATCGACGCCGATTCTCTCCGCTTCCTCCGTGGCCAGAGTGTACGTCAGCTCGGCGAACAGCATGGTGGCCTACCGGTTCAAAGTACACGCACACACACACACACACACACGGGATTACACGAGTCTCCGCGGCAACCTAGCTGACTCCTGCGGGACGGGTCGTATGTCGTAGCACAGAAGGGAAGGATTACCTCGCCGCTGATGATGTCGATCACCGATTCATAAACGCTAACGGGAAGCTGCGGGAGAAACAGGACACGCCGTTTGAAGCGGCGGGATTCTAAAAGACGCCGCTTCGGTGTTCCCGCGTTCTGACGAAGGAAGAGCCGAGGAACTCACGTCGGTGTGTTTGGTCATCGGGTTGAGCTTGAGGAAGAGGGGGCTCTCAATAATCTCACACACCTGCCGGGACGAGACAACGGAAGCGTTTCCGGGGGGGCGACTGCAGCCCAACACGGCTCGGTCTTACTCGTCGTTGCTTAATAATAATTAATAGTTAATAATAATATCTTTATTTATGCTGAGGCTGGATCGGAGTCCGATCACTTGAACCTTTGTCTACCTGTTTGTGGATGTGGATATCGGACTGGTCAGGCGGGCCCCCCGTGGTGTACCAGCCCAAGAACTCCATGTCTTTGAAGACCTGCTTGACTGAGAGATGAAAGGAAATGTAAAAGAGAAACGTAGCAGCGAGGACTCGGTTCATGACGACCCAACGCGGCGGCCGCTCACATTGCTCCTCCTTGGTGTAGTAGTACTCCTTGTCGATATGCACGCGGTCGTCTACGGTGTGCGACAACAACTCGAAGGAGTTCATCACCTCGATGTTTCTGCCCTCCTGCTTCCCGATCAAAGCGCCGACAACTGAACAGACGTAAAACGGCGGGCGGCGTTACAGAGCGACCGGCGAGCGGCCGCGGTGCACGCCACGACGTACGCACCCTGCATCGGCCGCCCCTCCTGCGAGCGGATGCGTATCCAATGGTCGGATATGTTGAGGATCACCAGAGGGTGCAAGGCGACGGAGACGCTCCCGGTGACCCCCGAGGCCATGACGCCGGGGCTGGCTGCAGTCACAGTGAAAGGATATGAAAATAATCAGATTGATTCAAGTCAATAAATGATAAACTCGTATCCAGCGACGCGTTGCCTGGCCCATTGCTGATAAAAAACATTTTAGCTCTCCAATATCAACACTATGCTGAAAAATTCAGCCGAGTCGGGTCTGATTATAAAAAAATAATATTCCTTTAATCCCTATCTCTGTTGTCAAACTACGTGTTGCTGGGAAATGATGTTCGTGAAACGATTAATCAATATACTAATTATTTCACTGTGTAATAACATATATATAGGACAAATAAAGTTCTTCATAGATGGAGCTGATCGTCACCGGTTCATCTCTGGACGACGGACGTTGGCTTGTCGGTACCGGTAATCGATATTATTCCCAGAGAGCCCGAATTCCAACTCCGGTAAAAGCGCAACACGATGACAAACCCACAACCGGCCAAATGGATGAATTCGTTGACAGCTTCTCCACCAGATGCTCGTCCGTCCACCCCCTTTAATACCCCCTTTAACACCCCTTTAACACCCCTTTAACACCCCACGGGCGTCACCCACGGCCACCCGTGATAGGAGTTCACGGCACGCAGGAACCGTCTGCACGCAGGTTCCTGTTATTATCGCGCAGGAATCAACGAGGAAACTGGAAATGTACTCGCCTGCCCCATCCACTTCCATTCCTCCGCCATTGCTGGTCGCCATCTTGTCCGGTAAACCGCGCAGGCGCACTGGAATATTCGCTGAGCGGACGATAGGTGGCAATATCGGTAACGGGGGGCGCTTTGGGAGCGGCGCCGTCGCTTCTACCGTCGGAGACAGATTTATTAAGTGTTTAAACAGAAAGCTAAACGGATTCGAATGCGAGCCGAAGCTTTAAATAGCACCTTTGCTGTAATCGGCTGTAACCGCTAGGTCCTTTAGTTCGCTGGGTCGTCGTTTCCGGGGGATCACTGACGTGAACACAACCATTTGTGCGCACGGAAATCAGTCCGTGTTCAATGTTGCAGGACTTCTGTTTACAAAATGGATGAATTTAAAGTGTGTAATCTGGACTACTTTCCCGAAAACATTTTAATCGATGTGCTGTCGCATTTGAGTGTGCGTGAGCTCGTCAGAGCCGGGAGGTAAGGCAAACGCAACTTCGCTAACAGCGATCCACCATTTATTGTTGTTGAACCGAAAGTCAGGAGCGTCTCGCCTTGAGCCTGAACCCTGTCACGTGATTCATTTGCTCGTTGTGTTTCATGGCGGCGTTCTAGAGTGTGTAAGAGATGGAAACGTCTCGTTAAGGACCAAAGACTGTGGAGAACGGTCGACCTGACTGCATGGAAGGGGGTAAGACTGTCCCGGGGGGGGGGGGGGGGGGGCTTTACCCATCTCCTTCAAAGTGTTCTTTTTATACGACGTGTCCTGTATTTAAGGTACCGTAAAAGAACCGTACAACTAAGTATTATCGTGTATACACACACTGTAAGTTACTGATAAACACATGGAACTATTTCTTTCGCTCCTGAATTGTCAGTGAACGTAAGCCCCCCCGTCCTTCGCATACGTGTCATATCCTGTCCTTCCTCTGGTAGGTGTCGTCTCGCATACTTTGGCTCTTGCTTCGTCAGTACCTGGGCTGTGGACTGAGGTGCCTCCGCCTGCGGGGGCTGCTGCTTTCTGCCCGAGGGGGCACGTTCCTCTCCGAATCCTGGCTCAAGTCGTTGTCCACCAAGTGCCCTCGCTTGAGTAAGCTTTACCTCCTGCACGCTGACCTGAGAGGCCTGGCCAGTTGCCAGCTCCTGCCCCCGACGTTGCAGGTGCTGGAGCTGTGTGGCTGTGAGCTACCGCGAGAATTCTTCCACCAGACTCCCGCGTCGGCCGCTCCCGCCCAAGCGGAGGCGACGTCTAGTGTTGGTGCTCAAAAGCAGCGACGGGAACTCAAGAGGAAACGGTCTGCCTCTCAGTCGGGGGTTGGGATCGAGAGGCTGGTCCTCAACAACGTGCCCTCTTTCACGGACCAACACCTGCAGAGTCTGACGTCGTGGGAACGGCTCGCTCGCTTGGAGCTGCGCGACACCTTTCGCGTGACGGCTAACGGCCTGAGGAGCTGCGCTGCCAAGGATGGGATCTGTGGCGTGGAGGGTCTCTCCAGGCTCAAGTTCTTTGAGATAGGAATCACCGGACGGCAAGGTTACCAGTTACAAATGGCCTCCCTCGGCCTGGGGGCGGGGTGGCTCGGCCTGGAGGAGCTGAGTCTGGGCGGGAAGGAGGTCGGTCCGGGCTTGCTCTGCGCCAGCCGCCTGAAGGATCTCAAGTGTCTGTGCCTGTGGGCTTGCACGCTCCGGGAGATGCAGATAATGCGGAGCTGCAGGATGCTGCGGGGGCTCCGGCGGATGACGTTTTCAGACGTGGTCTTCCAGCCTCGACAGTCTCAGCCCGCGGCGGACGAGGAAGACGCTGGCGGAGAAGAGCGGGACGATGTGGAAGACGAAGGTGGCGAAAACAGCAGCGATGACAACAAGACCTTTGACGCAAATGACCCCATTCCAAGCTTGCGCCGCTCGCTGGCCGAGCTGCTGCCTTCCTGCACGCTAGTTTTCACCAACTGCTCTGTTCAGGTCAGCGCAGACTGAATGAGGTCTCCTGAACACGTAACTGAACTAGAAACATGTCTTTCGCGTACGGATATAGTGCTATGATGCTAATGAACCCACATAGAGGTTTAAGGATATCGCATACAGTGGGTAAAATAAGTACGCAACATTTTTCTTAAGCTGCTGGTTGAGACATAAAATATTCACCGGATGTCGGTAACAAATTATGCATCCCACAAACGCAAAGAAATTAAATCAAGCCTTAGAGCCCGTAAATTAAGTGATGCGTAATCAAATGGAATGACACAGGAGGAAAAAGGTATTGAACCTACTAACTTAAATGTATTTTATGCTTCGTATTAAAACCTTTGCTGGTAATAAACAGCTTCAAGACGCCTCCTGTGTGGAGAAACTAGTTACAGGCATTGCTCAGGTGTGGTTTTCGGCTCATTCGTCCACAGAAATATTCTTCAAATCTTGAAGCTGCTGTGGGCCTCGTCTGTGGACGCTGAGCTTTAGTTCTTCTCTCAGATTTTCTCTGGATTCCTGTCAGGTGATTGGCTGGACCATTCTAGCAGCTTTATTTTCTTTTATTTGGTGACTGCTCATTCCAGGTCCTTGGCTCTTTAACAACGCCTCGAGGAGCACATAGTCATCGCCGGTTTATGGTGAAATGATGTTTCCACTTGCAGATTATGGCCCCAACAGCGCTCACCAGAAGATTCAGAAGTTTAGAAATCCTTCTGGATCAATGCTATCATTATGTTTTGCAGCAATAAGCAGGTCTTGAGAGAGCTCCTCCTTTCCTTCATGTGTCCCAATACGTTTTCCCTGTCAATCTATTTTTTTTAAACATGTAACTTAATTAATGGACAGCTATGGTGGTTTGTGTGGGTTGTTACCAACATCTGGCGAAAATTTCATGTCAGTAGCACCTTTAGAAATAAATTAACTGAGAAAAAAGGTGACAAGCATTCAAGGGTCATTTTACTTGTTTTATTGTGTTCCTTGTAAACACAATGAGTTCATAGAAATGTTTAAAGTATCGCAGAAAAAGTCCCCACAGTTTTCAGTTAGTCAGGCTTTCAGGAAAAGGTTCAAAATCCAATGTTTAAGTGTTTGGCTCTAATTAGATAATTCTCCTTGCCTGCTTTTTCAGATTTAAGTAACAGATTTTTTCCCTCCTGAATATTTTTGGATTCTTCCAATTTCAGAAGGAGAATGGAACGTCACTACTGTACAACTGACCTCTTCTGGTCTAGACAAAGACGCAAGTTTCCTTCAGATGTGAATAGAAAGTCATTTTAACAGTTATATATTGTGATATTTACTTTTGTTTTTTTTACAAAAATATTAAAATGAGAAACATTTTAAAATTAAAACTGTACCAGTTAAGGTAAGTTACTTGCTCTTTGATTTGAGGCATGGCTTCAGAGAACCAGATGTTCTTAAGTCAGAAAGGTGGCTATTCTACATGGTTTGGAGAAATCTGCGGTTAGATGCGTTCATATCGACCAACCCTGCACCGCCGCCCTTTGGTTTTAAAGCAGGATGTTCACATGAAAACAACCCACCTCGAGTCATCCAAAAATAAAATGTCTGTAAAATGTAGTCTCAAAATATGAAACAAAACATGCACCTGTTTCTGCAAGACTTTGGAGTCATAAGAGGGTGTCATCCTCTGAGGCACCTGTTTCCTGTTCCTTCGCTCCATTTCATATTTGTATACATTCAGAAATAGTATATCCGGTAGATGCAGTTCTTGGGTTTTGTTGTTACACAACAGCATAACAAATTTTAAATCAAGTGAAAGTTGCTTAATTTTTGTATGGTTTAGAAATTTTGATGAATGTCTTCGTTTTTTCAAAATAAAATAGACATGAAATAAGTATGCAAGAGCTTTGTCGATGTGAATTGTCGTATTTAAACCATCCGTTAAAATTTCAAGGCTATAAATTGTTTTTTTTAATAAATACACTTCAAGAAAAAAAAAAAACAAGTGTCATTTGTCGTTTTGTGTTTATTTATAGAATCATGCATTTTCTTTCGTCACTAGTCACTACTCACTCGACTGGTGTAAATAGTGGGACATTTTTAAATCCCTTGATTGTACATGAGAATAACTTGTAATAATGAAATGGCCTAATAGATGCAATAAAACGAGTCCAGCTTTGTTCGCTTAAACGTGGCTTTCAAGTGCTCTCTCACAGCATCAGGAAGTGGGCGGGTACAATAGCCTGGGGCGTGTGCGTCTACCAATCACACGCTGCCTCCTGGGACAATTCTGACCAATCCGAGTCTTCCCTGCGTCCCCGTAATGACCAATTGCATTCGTGCGAGGTAGCTTTTTGAAAACGTTGGCGGCTAAGGCGCTTGAAAATATCGAACCTGGGACTAAGTTCGCTATAAGGTTCATCGATTAGTTCCTTTCCGCGATGCAAGTAAGTCTTGTTTTTAATGTTAGATTGTGACAGACGAGTATCGGTGCAGCTAACCGAACATGCGAGTGAGTCTGAAGCGACGGGTTAGCCCCTGCTAGCTAACGGTAGTTCGTATCCGTGTTGAGCTAGTTTTAGCATAGCTTCTCGTTCTCCTCCGTGAATACAAAGAACGAGCATTCGCGCGTTATAGTTTACAAACGCAGTACGTTTTATACATTTTAATCACAACCCGCGGTGCCCAACGGTTATATTAATATGTGTGTGTTATCTGATCACGTCATTCTTCATCTGAGCACATCTTTCCAGGATTGCCTGGTTTAAATTTAAAGATCTTTTATCTTCTGCATTTGAAAGGCAACGCGATTAGAAGCTCGAATCGTGTTATCTCTGTGTTATCTCTTTGCAGAATAAGGAGAATCATGAACCAAGAGCTCTTCAGCGAACGGTAAGCTTTAAGGCAACATTTACAAACGGCATCTCTAATCAGAACACCAAAAGTGGTTGTCATGGTGATGCGTGAACTGTAAGACTGTCTCTCTTTTTTTAATGCATTCTTATTCCTGTGTTTGGTTGTTAATGCTAGCTCCCAGCTCCCAGCATGATGGCAGGACCGCGGCGTGTTCAGGTGAAGCCCAGCGCAGAGATGGGCGGAAGCACCATAACGGGTCAGATTACTGTCCTATCACGAGCAGCAGGTACGCAGCCGTGGAAATGTGTCTGTATTGATTATGTGATCATTTTTAGGCCCTGGAAGGGAGTGTGTTGGCTCGTCCTACAATTCAGCCTCAAAGTATGTATATTCTGGAGCTTTGATTTGTGGATGAAAGTTTTTTTTTGCCGTGCTTTTATATGTGGATGGTTAACGTGAGAATATGTAAATGTCTCTATAACCATTCCTCCACAGGAAAATCTCCATTTCAGACTTTGACATCGGTCGACCGCTGGGGAAGGGCAAATTTGGTAACGTCTACCTTGCTCGGGTCAAGAAGCTGGAATCCGTGGTGGCGTTGAAGGTGTTGTTCAAATCTCAGATGGAAAAGGAGGGCGTGGAGCATCAGCTCAGGAGGGAGATTGAGATTCAGGCACATCTCAAGTGGGTATCCTGGAACAATAACGATCCGTTCGGTTCGTCCTCAAACAAACCTTGAATTATCCAGTGCTCTTTCTGGGTACGATCTCCCTCTGGGCAACTCTTTAGTTTCATTTATTTGCAGGCCATTTTTCAACCATCTGCTGACGAATACAATCATTTATAGGTTTGATATGCCGAGAGCAAAATGAAAACAGAAGTGCATTTGTGTCTTGCTGAGCCTTTATTACGCATTAGTCCACATTAATTCAGCTTCTGTTTACTCAACCCAGTTGCTCAAATAATACATTTTATTATTATGCTTTGAACACATTGGCATCAAATGTCTTTCGTTTGTATGAAGACATTTCATTAATGGCCATCTGTCTTTTTTTTTTTTTTTTTTTTTTTTGTCAGGCATCCCAACATCCTGCGCTTCTACAATTATTTCCAAGACCGAAAGAGGGTGTTCTTAGTGCTGGAGTATGCTCCACGTGGGGAAATGTACAAGGAGCTACAGAGATGTGGGAGATTCGATGATCAGCGTAGCGCAACGGTAAGATTTATCGCTGCCTTTAAGCGGGAGAACGTTCAATTTGCGCTGACGTAGCTTTTAGAAACAATAAATCCTTTTTCCTATGAACCTTGTTTGTAGATTGTTGGAGAGTATTTTGCAAAGACTCGCTGTATCTCGTCTTTGACAGGCAGTCTGAACTCCGAGCGAGATCTACATCTAAAAGCTGAAATAGTTTAAACTTGATTTTGCATTATTGTTATGATCCAACGCCAATCGCGTCGCCCTTCTAGTACATGGAGGAGATATCCGATGCGCTGATGTATTGCCATGAGAAGAAAGTGATCCATCGTGACATCAAACCAGAGAACCTGCTACTCGGCTATCGAGGAGAGCTAAAAATCGCTGATTTCGGTTGGTCCGTTCATGCCCCTTCTCTGAGGTGAGGAATCTCTGTGCTGTTAAGGTATTCAAATGTCAACGACGGCCGCTCCGTGCCTCTGTTTCACGTTGCGTCGTGAATCTGCTTGTTGCTTAATGCACACTTTCTCCGCTCCCATTTGCATCATCTTCACTGTCCAGACGTCGCACAATGTGTGGGACACTGGACTACCTCCCCCCGGAGATGATTGAGGGCCACACACATAGTGAGAAGGTGGACCTGTGGTGCATCGGTGTCCTCTGTTATGAATGTCTGGTGGGAAACCCACCGTTTGAAACTGCCAGCCACACAGAGACCTACAAGAGAATTATGAAGGTTAGCGTCCAACATCCAACCTTTATGAGTACATTGGCTTCTGTGAACGTCGATCACGCAATGCAGAGAAAACAAAACCTGCTTTTGAACTGTCGTGCACACATAATGGATTATCACTGATTATCACTGGATTAAAATAAAAGGATATCAGTTTGTGAAGATAAACACGACACCCTGCAGATGTGATGGTGAATGCTATTTTGCTGTTTCTGCAGGTGGATTTGAAGTTCCCCAAAGGGATCTCCGATGGGGCACGGGACCTGATCTCTAAGCTGCTCCGACACAACCCCAACGACCGCCTCCCCCTGCAGAGCGTCATTGACCACCCTTGGGTGCGTGGGAACTCGCGTCGAGTCTTGCCACCCGTCTGCCCAGCCAAGAATTGCTGAGCGCTCCCATCCCGCCTGCATGCATCTCAGTGAGGAGTGTATGAACTGTCCCTCTGAACAGACTCGGCCGAGGACGCTCTCTTTTGCTGTGTGTATTTCCCCATGTGTCTTGTCACTTTTTTAATGTAATCTTTTTTTCTGTAACTTTAAAATCGTTACACTTTTATTTTGTATGATTTTGTATGATTGCGTTGACCCCCCCCCCCCCCCTTATTTCTGTTGCACTGCCAACAGCTATTCTGACGTCAAAGATGAGGTGTTTGATGGTTGAGGGGCAAAGCATGTTTTGTTTCCCTCAGTCTGTACTTTAAAGTTCTAATAAATATTCTACATTTATTTGTGGAAGTTTTAATAACATTTAATTCGTTTTTCTAATTGACCGGTGAATATAGGGATAGTCTATGATGTGGAAGTTGTCAGATGTTATATGCACTCGTGTAGTGGGTCTCCGCACGGTAGCGTGGCCGAGCGGTCTAAGGCGCTGGATTAAGGCTCCAGTCTCTTCGGAGGCGTGGGTTCGAATCCCACCGCTGCCAAGGTGTTTTGCAGTAGTTTACAGCGGGAACACAAGATTTTAGTTTTGATCATCTGTTAAAAAATACAACGTCAGAACCTATATACGTATTACTTTAGAATACTGTGAGTGTTCTCGGTAGCAGCTCCAGTCAAAGTATTCTGAATCTGAACAGTACCGGCGACTGTGCACCGAGCGGAGCGAAATCTCTCTGACTGTCCCTGATGATGATGATGAATATATTTATTAGATAGAATGTTAGAGTACAAGTACAGTCACACAGTAGCATGTATTACAGTACAAGTACAGTCACACAGTAGCATGTATTACAGTACAAGTACAGTCAAACAGTAGCATGTATTACAGTACAAGTACAGTCAAACAGTAGCATGTATTACAGTACAAATAACGTCAAACATCCTGTCTAAGAGGAGCATTTCAAAAAAGCCCTTGCGGGCTTGTTTCCGTTGAAAGTCCTTCGTACATAAATCATCCACAAAAAACAATACAAATAAAAATAAATCCAATATTAAATTACGCAATTGATGCAACGTAACATTAGAAAGACAAAAATAAAATGTTATTACACCGCCAGTGCAAACTAACAATTAATCTAAAATAAATTACACCACTGATGCGAGATGACAATAAATAACTTACATAAATTACAATAAATTACTAAAGCAATTAATACGTGCAACATAGGTGGACAAAAAAAAAGGAGGGGGGGTTTGACCCGGAGAGAGTCGTGATGGCTATCTCCGTTTCTGTCCCCCTGAAAGGTGTATTTTTAGGGCCTTTTTGAAGGAGGCCAAAGAGGTGCATGTTTTGAGGGCGGGAGTCAATCCGTTCCACCCTTGGGTGGCCGTATTGTAGAAAGATGATTTACCCATGTTAGTCCTATAGGAGGGGGTAATCAGGTTGTTGTTTGAGCTCCCTCTAGTGTTGTGGCTGTGGGTGTCACTAAATCTGTGGAGGTGTTCCGTCAGGTATGCAGGGATTGAGGGGACTGAGGGCAGAGCTGCATTGACTATTTTAAATGCCAATCCCATTTTGAGTTGTTTAACCCTATCTTCTACCCTGAGCCATTTTAGGCTAGCAAAATGTCCAGGAAGAAGGTGGGTCATGGGCCCCAGATTGAGGAGTAGCCGAATCAGTTTATTTTGGGAGGTTTGGAGCCTGGTTTTCAGGGACATTTTGATGTTTGAATACCAGGACGTGCTAGCATAGTCAAAGAGGGGCTGAACGAGGGCTTGAGCAAGCGTCCGGAGAGCACTTTTGTTGACAAAAGCAGACATTCTGCCCAAAAATCTTGTTCTCTGATTGACTTTTTTGATCACCTTAGTTGCCATACTATCGCCAGACAGGTATTTGTCAAGAATCCCTCTTATTGTCTCCTTTCTGGTCACTCCCGAGGAGAACCTCAGTCCTGTTTGGTTAAACGCCGCAAAATATGTTAAATTCACACGAGAGTTCTAAGCCTTTATTTTGGTAGGGACATTACATGTTCAAATCATTTCCGGGTTATTAGACTAAAGGAATTGTTCTTCCGGGTCAAACCTGCTTTGAAGTTCAAGCCCTTTTGCCAGAGACCCGAGGCGGCCCGGTGTGATATTACCTGAGAGTGCTGTTACCTTTACGGATTCTGATCGATACTATTGATTAAGCAGCGTTCACGCATGGCTGCTTTACCGCCCGGAGATCCCCAGCTGGTCTCCATGATCGTTAGCCATTTAAAATCTCAGGGTCTGTTCGACCAGTTCAGGAGAGACTGCCTGGCGGACGTCGACACGAAGGTAGGAAACCACACCTGAGCGCTTCCGGTGTATAAAAACCCAAATGCTAATATTGCGTTTACGTGTGAGAATGTAAAGCAGCTTCATTATATCAGGCTAGCCAAAGCTACATGCTACTGGAAGACGTGCTCGTATCTAATAACGTGTCAAAGTAGCGATTGATTTCATGAAATGTAGGAATACATGTTTTATTCTGTCCTGTTAACGACTTGTTTTATTTATTTATACACAGGAATGATGATTCGCCTTGAATGGCCTCATTGCTGATGCCTTTTCGTCCTTTTCTCCTGCAGCCGGCTTATTTGAACCTGAAACAAAGAGTGGATAACTTTGTCTCCAATCATCTCTCTAATCACACGTGGAGCCCTCATTTGAACAAGAACCAGCTGAGGAACAACATCAGACAACTCGTTCTTCAGTGAGTGAGACAGTTCCTGTTTTCACCACAAGGGGGGTGTGTGTGTGTGTAATGTGTAAGCACGAGGAATGCTGAGTCGAATCAACCCGTTCCCGTTAGGTCCGGGATGCTGGAGCAGGGAGTGGATAGGATTGTGGCCCAGGTGGTGGATCCAAAGATCAACCACATCTTCAGGCCCCAGGTTGAGAAGTTGGTCCGTGAGTTTCTGTCGCCCGGCAGTTGCTCCGAGGAGCCTCCAGGGGCGCCGCCGTCAGCGGAGGCCAAACAAGACGGCGGCGTTCCTGAGCAAGGTGCCCCGGCGTGTCCTTCCCTCATCACGAGAACAACATGGCTGCCTCACACCGATGAATTAAACGTCTACATTTTTTTACAGCCTCCACGTCGACTCCAGCTGCAGCTTCAACCAGCGACGCCATGTCCATCTTGGATACCATAACGACTCTGAACCAGGAGGCCAGCGTCAGGGCCACCTCCGGCACAGATAAGGGGCGTAGAGGACAAAGCCCAGACGACCCCCTGCAGCCGGCAGAGGAGGGCGTGCAAGACATGAGTCTCGAAGAAGAAGAAGAAGAAGAAGAAGAAGGAGAAGAAGAAGAAGGAGGAGAAGAAGGAGACGACCACCGAGGCGGAAAGATGCTGGAAGAGGGAGAAGAGCTCCGGTCGGAGGTGAAAACGGAGGACGACCAGGAACAAGTGGACTTGGGAAAAGAGGGGACAATGGAGGAGGTGAAAGTTGAAGAGGACGAGTCGAGTCAGGAGGTGACGGAGGAGGAGAAAGAAAAGGTTTCCAGCAAAACGACTGGAAAACCAGCAGAGGAGAAGCCGGACGATGATGTGCTGAAATCTACGAGTCAGGTCGAGCAGAAAGTCAGAGAGCGGATAAAGGAAGGTGAGCCGCCGCGAGCCGAGCCCTCCGCGGGCGTTTCCATGTCGCACACTCCATGTGGCAAAGAATTCATCGGGAATTCTTTATCGTAGATATCGGATCGTTGAGAAATGTTTCGCGAAATGTGAGAAGAAAAGATTGTCTTGATCGAGCTTCAAAGGAAATGGACTCTTGCACTTCTTTGATTGAAGGTCTTTTATATTGTTTTTGTGGAGGATTTGATCCACTGTCTCATTTTCTAACTTAACACCCGTCCGACTTGCTTAATTTAAAATGATTTTTGTTTTAGGGCGAACGCTGACGGCGATGTCTTTTGTCTGCAGAATACTTCCTGGAGGACTCGGACCTGGAGGGCCTGAGCGACATCACGGTGAGCTCTGTCCACACCAGCGACCTGTCGTCCTTCGAGGAGCAAAGCGAGGCCGAGGAGCCGCCGTCTGAGTCGTCTGAAGAGGGCGAGCTGCAATCGGATGGTTTCTTTATTTTATCCCTGTCTTTCAAACAATTTGGTCTCTGTTTCGTTTGATTTGATTTTAAAATAACTTTTTTTTTTTCCCAGCGGATCAGAAAATTGAAACGAAACAAAGCAGCGGAGACGCCGGAGAGGAAGATCGCAAACCTCGCCGCAAGGCCTACGTTCACAAGCCCTTCCTCTACTCTCGTTACTATAGCGACTCGGATGATGAAATCACGGTGGAGGAGCGCCGCCGGTCTGCCGTGAGTTGTTTCGACGTTCGCGTCGAAGGCGTAGGAGGAGCAGAGCTTCTGTTGCTTCAGTTGTTCCTTCGCTGGTTTCGTTCGTCTCACCTCTCCCTGTCCTGAACCGTGTCCTCACAGGCCAAAGACAAGGAGGACAGGCTGCTCAAGAGACAACAGAACAGAGAACGAATGGAGGAGAAGCGCAAACAGAAAGCGGTGCAGGCTGAAGAACAAGGTACCGGTGTCGCTGTCCTCTGCGTGTCCACTAGGTGGGCTTGAGTTTGCCTTCAGCGTTTCTCACGCACGCTGCCTTCTACGGACTGTGGACAAAACTCATGACGCACTAAACGAGTACACTATAAATATACTTCAGTTTTAAATGTGTAATAATATCCTGCTGCTGCACGAGTTTAAAGAACTTTCTCCCCATTTGTCCATTTGCAATTATCACAGTTTAAGACATCGTGTTTTCCAGATGCTAGAAAGCAGAAGGGAGGAGACGCTGCTGGACAGGAGGGCCCCAAAGCCAAAGAAGCCCGCAAAGAAAGGAAGGTCCTGGAGAAAAAAATGGCTCTCAACAGGAAGAGGAAGCTAGACTCGAGGTACAAAGAAAACCTGGAACCTGCGTGTGTCTTCATTGTAGACTTTCTAACTGTGTTTATGAACCTCTCACCTCAGGAAAGAGGGGGATTCTTCAAAGGAAAAAAAGAAAGGAGATGTGGAAATATTCAAGAAAGTGGTACGGGAAGCGATGACAGGTTTCATCACAAGGTAAAGGTTTGTCCTCTTTGAGTCGTGAGTCGTAACTAGAGTTGTCCTTCAGGAAGTGAAGTCCACACTCTCTAAGACGCCGCTGCCAAAACTAATAAGAAGTGCGTCCGAATCTACGTCGACCGAGGAGATGCATCGGAGGACAAGCGGCGGCGTCTCGGAAGATCCCAGTGAAGCCAAAAAGATGCCCGACAAGGACAGGACGCATTCGTTTATTCTGGACCTGGAGCACGGATCCCAAGAGGCTCTCAAGCAGCGTTCGTTCGGGAAATTCGACAGGCTGTTTCGGAAAGAAGTTCACCGTAAAGAGCGAAGCGTTTCAGATGAACGTCCCAAGCTCAAACAAAAACACGAGAAGAAAATGGAACAGCCGGCAGATGAACCGCAGCAGACGGAAGGAGCCGCCTCTAAAGTGTCCTCCGAAGACAAAGGCGAGAAGAAGCAGAAGACGAAAGGTGAGAAGAAGATGGCAGGGATCACGAGAGAGGGAAAGCCGCCTGTGTCAGAGGGCCCGGAAGATGAAGGGCTTAAAGATGCTGCTGTCAAGAAGGCAAAAGCTCCATTTACGGAGGCGGTAAAAGCGGAGAAGGACAAATGTAGGGAGAAAGAAAAGAACAAAGGTGAGAAAACGGCATGTAAGGCTGAGTTCAAGCAGCTGCGCCCCGACGCTGCCGGCCCCCCCGAGGATCGATCTGAAATGGAGCCCGGGTCCGAAGGCGGCAAAAAGAAAGAAAAACACTCCAAGGAAACCCTGAAAAGGTCAAGAAGCCACACTGAGGACAGGCCAGGAGACAAATCTAAATCTAAAACGGACAGTAAAGACAGTGAGAAGGAAAAGGCTCGAGCTGATCAAGAGGGACAGAAGTCCAACAAGTCCAACTCTGAGACTGACAAGGATTCAAAAAGGGCCAAGTCGACTGAAAAAGGACGAGTCGGCGAAAAAGCAAAGTCAAAATCCAGAGAGGAAACAAAGACTGCGTTGCTATTAAAGACTGAGCAAAAGGTTCAGAGTTCAGAGGCGAGGAGCACGGGAGGCTCCCCCAGCGGCAAACCTGAGACGAGCAAGGAGAAGAAAAAGGAGCAGCGGCGGTCCGAGGAGCCCCCCCACGACAAAGCAGACGTCAGGAGTGCAAAGAGAAAACTGGAAAGGAAAGAGAGAGTCTTAGGAAAGAGAGAGGACTCGCAGGAAGAAAAGAGACTCTCCAAAGAAGTCCAAGTTGAAAGGTCGGATAAATCCTCCGAGTCTTCCGGGGCCCCTCTGGACCCTGAAGCGGACGAGCAGCTGAGGAAGCGCTCTCTTCTCCCGGAGGCCAGCGCAGACCCTGAACCCGCCGCCGCCGTCGCCGCCTCCTTCTCGGACGACGCCTGCGACGCTTTGAGCGATGTCACCCCCGAGCCTCCCGAGGGCGAGACGGAGTCGCACCTCGGCCGAATCCCGGCGGTGCCGGTCGAGGCCGAGGCGCTGCTGACCCTCGTGGACGTCTGCGCGTCGGCGGAGGCGAGGCTTCCTCCGGAGCGCCGCCAGGAGGACGCTGCAGCCGAGACCCTGCAAGACGCCGACATAAAGATGAAGGAAGCTGCTCTGACTCTGCTCTCCATGGATCCCGACGCGGCGGCGAATCGGGTCGTCTCCCACCTGATGGAAGCCTCGGCGGCAGCTCCGGAGCAGCATCTTCCTCCCGAAGACAAGCCAACGGCCGCTGAAACGGAGTCCGCTGCCACGCGGCTGTCACTGCTGCGATCTCAGCAGATCGACGTGGAGGAGCCGGACGCAGGAGGTAAATGAAAGCAGCGATGCCGAGTCGTGTTATTGGCTCTTTGATCACGTTGAAATGTTCGTCTAAACGTACATTTTATCTGTTTTGTAGCGTCGGAGAAAGAACTGGACGTGGTGGGAGCTGAAATAGCCGAGCAGGTAAAGAATAGACGGCTGGAGAATCGCTCTCTGGCTCCGTTTCATCACTTCCTTTACGCGTTTGGGTGAAAAGTAGCATGTTCTAAACTGTTAACGCCACAGGGGAAAGAAGTCCTTCCTCTGTCTTCTCCACAGGAGGAAGCGTCCACCTCAGATGAACGGCCGACTCCTTCAAGCGAAGACGAAGCCAAACACGGAGACGGCGATCTGGAAACGGAGCCGAGTGAAGACGCGGCTGGTGAGGAAGGTGAAGCTTCTCGTTGCTAATTTCGGCTTGAATTCCAAATCTTTGGTTCTTTTTGTCCTGTGGTTTTGATACGCGCATCGGGGACGCACACGTCTCGGGTAGCTTTGAGTCGTTTTCCTTGCTTTACTGAACCAGGAGACGTCGGAGGAGCCGCAGAGGGACGCGCAGAGGGACGCGCAGAGGGACGCGCAGAGGGACGCGCAGAGGGACGAGCAGAGGGACGAGCAGAGGGACGAGCAGAGGGACGTGCGGAGGGACGAGCAGAGGGACGAGCAGAGGGACGAGCAGAGGGACACGCAGAGGGACGAGCAGAGGGACGCGCAGCTGTTTCTGAAGCCGCTGAACAAAACTCAGAAATCTCCACCGATCAAGGCGAGTGCTTTAAATCGGGTTCGTCAAATAGAAGATCTTTGGCTGTTTGGTCATCTCTGCCTCTCATTGGTTACTTTAGAGCAAACGCAGACGGGCGTCGCCGATGCAACGGCGAGCCTCGAGGTGAGGAACAGTCACGATTTAGACCTTTTAACGATTTCATCATCAGAGAGTTTCCCCCGAGACTAAAGTTCAAGGTCATTTCATTTGAACATCAGATAAAGGAAGCTGTTGCCGAGGGCAACCGAGCAGAATTGGAGGTTGACGTCGGTGAGTCTCTACTCTGAATGTAATTTGGTTCTTGTTTCCAGTGGACTTTTGAATTGAGCTCAATTGGTTGCATTTTCTCGCTCTTGTTTTCACCTCCAGGTGAGGCCGAGGTTGAGACGGCGGAGGAACAAAAGGACGATGCACAAACCGTAAGTGTCCGCGTGGCGCCGCGGGTCGTGTCTCGCCTTGTTGCAATCCTCATTGTTATGTGTGTTTATATAAATGACATTCAGGCGGAAGAAAACGTCCCCGAGAGGACGGAGGAGGTCGGGGAGTCTGAGCCCGAGAGTCGATCCGAGCTGATCAAGCGAACCAGTGAGTTTGTTTGATCTGAAACTGACGCTTGTGTCTTTCGTTACTCCTCCGTCGTCGGCGTTCGTCTGTCATTGCCGTGCGCTCGTCTGTTTCAGGCGCGGACGGCCAGGAGGAGGAGAACGGGTCCGACCTGTCCGAAAAGGTAGCGCCTGACCGTTTGTTTCCCGTTCGGATCCAACCCGTAGGCGCTGGTGACGCAAGTCTCGCTGTTTTAATGTAGGCTGAGAAGACGGGAAGTCGAAAACGACGGCCGTCCAGCCCCAAAGCCTCAACGGTGAAAGAATCTGGTAACGTCACTGAAATTCTAAAAAAAGATTCTACATTTATGACCTTGAGTGATTTAGAAAATGGGAAAACACAACTTCCTTTAGTACGGATGCATTTGTATGCAGGATTCAGAGGCTATATGTCACATATAGAGTCACATTTGTCTTCAATTCTGTTTCTGTAACCGATCAGGTGAAGAAGGAAACATCGAGGCTGAAAGAGATCAACCAGTGCCCGAGGTAAAGACAAGCTTTTAAAGCCCTTGAACCACAGCGGGCTTCTGCACGACCGACGGCCGATTCGCTCTGCAGCTTCCTTTCATTCCTCAGGAAACCGATCAGGATAAAGATGTGGAGGTCGAAGGGTCACGCAGCGATCAGTCACCCAAACCCAGCGAGCAAGAAGGGAAGGGCCGACCTCAAACACCCGAGAAAATGGAGGAGACCTCGAGCTGCGAGGAAAGACGTCCAGCGGCTGAAGAAGAAGAAGCGACTGCTGGTCAGATTGTCACGTAAAATGTGCCAATATTGAGTTATCAATAAAATGTTACAGGTCGAAAATTGTCGGGGAAACCTCACAAGAATGTTCGCGTCTGCGTTTGCCTCAGATATTCTACGACCATGAGAGGATCTATTCCTCCGTTTGAGCTTCATGATGCAGACTTGGGGATTCTTGAAGCTGTTTATGAGTCTCGGCTCAGTTTTCTGTGGCGCTTCTCCTCTTTGAACTTCAGACGATCAGAAGGCGGACGGAGCTAAAGACGAGGAGAACGTCGACGAAAGCTCCTCAAGGAAACCGGCCGAAAGCGATGAGGTCGGTTAGCAAACGGGAAAAACGTACGAATGAAAGTCCGATGCCATCGAAACGTGTTCCGGGTTCACTCGGCCTGATCCTTTATTGTGTTTGTCTTAGTTTGCGTTCGATCTGCAGAGAGCCGATGAAGACGGCGCACCGAAGAGAACAGGAAGTGGAGCGAGTCCGACGCCCGTTTCAGAAGACGCTGAAACGGCAGGAACCTCCACATCCAAAGAGACCGATGACACGCGTGCGTTTGCTTTGATCTTCCGTCCTCGACTTGTCCTCGAACCCATAAGGACAAGCGAGCCGAACGTCAGCTGCTAGCTTGTGGCTTTTTCATGAATCCCACTTTCCTGTCGTGCAGGTGAACCAGCGGGGAAGAGGAAGAGGTCCGAGGAAACCGAAGAACCTCAGGAGGTGAGATTTATTCAAACTTTCTCTCCACCCTTAAGTGTTCACTTAAAAAAAAAAATTAAATGTGTTTGTAGCTTCTAATTCTGCAGGGCGAAGAGGAGGAAAGCAGTCGGCAGGAAGAGAGCAGCGTGCGACAACCTGGTGAAAACGCTGGTATTAAAGGACACACTTTTCCTTGTATGAATATACAATCGGGTATTTTAGGAAGCGCCCTTTGTGGTCCGGTGAGGCTGTAGAGACCAGATTCCAGCGTGAGGAGGAGCCGATCGTCTCCGCGTTGTACAGTTATCTTTCTCCTGCTTGTTCCCTTTCGGTAGAAACGACGGAGGGTAAAAAAGTGGAGGAGATCTGCAGCGAGAAGAAACCGGACGACGTACGTGGGCAGGAAAATGTCAAACTCATACTTTGTATTTAAGGAAACGTACGGACTTGAACATCTGTGCTGTCTCCAGGGTGAGGCGGCGCGTCCTCAAGGCGTCCAAGATACGCCTCTGAAGAAACCCGGTCGGCGGGGTCGGCCTTCGAAGGCAGCGTTGGCGGCGGCGGCTGCTGCTGCCGCCGCCGCCGCCGCCGCCACGGAGGGCCCCGCTGAGGAAAAAGAAAGTGACGAGAATGAAGAGGAAGGGGAGGACGGCGCCGCGACCAGAGCGACCACACGCCTCGCGTCTCGTCTGGAGGCCGAACGGTAGCTCGGAGTCGTTTTTAAATGACCTCGATCAGTTTAAATCTTCGTGAGGCCTGCAGGAAGCTCATCTGCCATCCGACCCGCCATGATTGATTTAGTGCTGAATGTTTGCACTCCGACGGCCCAGCGGGCGTCGACGCCGTCCACCGGCCGTTAGTCAAAGCAGGGAAATATTTGACACTAAAGCAACAAGCGTTGTTTCATATGCGTTTTCACTTGCTCCTCAGAAACAAGCCAAGCAAACCATCCACCCGGGCAAGTCGACAGAGCGGCAAAGAGGAGGCCGCCGCTGGCGCGCGGTGAGTTTGCCTTATTTAGTCCCACCTGAACCGACGGCTGGGACGCCGCGCCGTGAAAGAGAACATTTCATCAAACGTTTTCCCTGAATTTCACCTTGTTTTTGAGCTGTTGGCTCCAGAATCTGAAAATACGAATTCATTTAGCGAGACTAAAGCGGTTTATATCCAACACGTAGCATCATTGAGGAGGTGCAGATCAATGTTGCTGCTTTTGGTGCATCTTCTCAAAATGTCGTCAGACTTCGTTACAAATCCAGGGTTTCTGTGAGTCCTTAAATAGATTAGATACTTTTAATGGAACACACTCATTTTACTTCAACACATCAATCTTTTTTTTTCTTTTAATTCTCCCCTCCTTGTATTTTCTGAACTGCTTTTTTCCACCTAAATATTCTTTTCCAACCTAAACACACGACACTTTAGCAAAATGAGCTGACTCGCGCTCCTTGTTTCCCCTCCTGCAGCGGGACGAGGGGCCAGCCTGGAGCGGCGGCAAAGGGAGGCCGTAAACGGGAGCCCAGCCCTCCCGCGGGGCGAACTCGTGGAGGACAGAAACCGGAGGAGCCCCCGGCGAAGAGAGCCAAACGCTAAACCCTCTCCTTACGGCCTGTTGGCACAAAACGCCGTTTCTGCTCCGGCGGCTGTGGGCGTCGCTGCACGGTGTAACGGGCTCTGCTCTGATAGCTCAGCGTAAGCCTGAGGATTTGTGTAGGAATCCCCCCCCCCCCCCCCCCCCTACATCTAGTCTGCTTCGCTCTTCCCACGTGGTTTTGATTAGATTTCCTCATTCCTGAGTTTGTTGGGTAATAACCAGACAATTTCGGGCCAATCAGAGGCCTCGTATGCAGCCGAGTCGCGCTTTGAGATGAAGGTGACATTAGTTCAGAGTCTTTCTCACTTCCTGATGAGGTTTGTTTCATCTCCACAGAAACTGTTACGCGTTTAAATGTAAATCCTGTACATAGAAATGGCTTTAAAAAGTCTCGTGTTCATTGTTGAACTTTCATTCCATGAATGACCGGATGAGTTGACCACTTTTTAAACGTTTTTGTTTCGATACTTCACGTGATTCAGATTCAGATTGAAGTAACGGCAGTATTAGTACATGAACACGTACTCCTTGAACGTTTCTCATATACATGGATCTCGTGTAAGTTTAGTTTGTATTCCTCCAACCAGTATAACATATTTTAATACCTTTAAGCTGAAAGTGTTTCATTTCTGTAAAAGATTAAATATTTGCCTCCTTCTAAACTTTTGTCAGAATTTCTTTGTGACATTTGTTTTTCATTTCATAGATGTTTTCCTTATTTGTTCTACGATGTGGAAAAATATTCAACTAAAATATGAAAATTATTTTCATGATTCAGCTCAGAGGCAAATAAAAGTTTCAGAACCACAATCTACCTAAATGATAATCTTTCAAAAAAAAATAAAAAGTCTCTGAGCAAAACCTGTTTCATCTCAATGATGCTTGGAGCAGCGCCATGCAGAATGCGTGGATCTGTATTGATCTGTATTTATCTGTATTGATCGACCCGTATCATGTCTCAAACCTTATCTCCCGTGTTTCCTAAATGGATGTGCAGCCCGAGGACGTTAACCAATCACGTGGGAGCGGAGGAAAGGAGAGGACATTCCTGCTAACGGGGGATAAAACTGAAAAAATCACAATTGAATATTCCACCATCATGAACGCGTCAGGAGGCTTTAACCCCCCCCCCCCCCCCCTGCACCCGTGGGCAGTGGTCTTTCCTCTACTGGGGATTTGGCGCTGCACATAATGGCCCCCTCATGCAGCCACTCCTCTCACAAGACATAAAAGTCAACAGGTGTTTAACGTCAGAAGAGTTTCAAACAAGAGTCGGAGAAATAGCCGGAGACAGGCAGCTGGGAGGGGGGGTAGCCTAGAGTCTGAAAGTCTGTGACAACTTGTCTTCAGGAGACACGCGATGCAGCCGCAGCTTCTGACACCCACTTCACCTGCTGGAAAGAAAAGGCCCATAATAATTGAAGAATGTCTAAATGATCCTTGAAGCTCTCCTGTGATGTGACGTGAAACCACCGGCAGGGGTCCGCCCGTTTGGAGGGCGCCTTTATTTAGGCGTGAGAAGAAAGAGAGAGAGAGAGAGAGAGACCTGAGCAGGCAGCTACGGAAGCCTTTCATGATGTGCTTGAGCTGCCAGAGTGCAAGTAGAGCCAAAAACAAAACTATAAATCACCTCTGTGCTATCTGCACACACGCACACACACACACACACACACCTGCTCGTGTGTCTGCTGAGCTGCTTTGAATAGCTTCCACCAGACACAGGAGCTCCTCTGCTCGTCTCTGTCTGAGTATATTCACTGCAGTTAGGATATTCACCAGCAGAGGGCGCTCTCCCGTCCACCGACTGCGAACCAGACACAGCGAGTTCGATTTCAAACTGATCCCAATCTCAACCCGATTTAAATACCCTCTTTCCTACAGACCATATACAAATCAATTCACCTGCAGTTTAAAGAGTATTTTTATTGTGTGATATTATGCTTTTATGTTTATTTTTACACTTTATCTTAAGGTTTATGTCTCTGAAATGCTCCTGAATACAAAGACGCGTTTTAACGTCACCCATTCAAGAAATAAATAAGAAGCTCTTTATTTATACTTTATACTTTATTTAGAAACGCATTTCTTTTTCTAACTGGATGCATTTCCCCAACACAATCCAAATTAATCAATACAATATAAATTGATCATCAGAGCCATCCCCAAAGCGCGTCTATCCTAAAGGCCCCTGCAGCGTCCGTGCTGCTGTTTACATTTCCTCCCACTTACAGCTACTTACTGCTTATTGCTCCACCTCGCAGTGTGGTTACCAAAACACAGCGCAGCCCGCGGAGCTCTGCTCCACGTCACGTTGATAGGCGCACACTGACTCACTTTGTTGGAGAATTGGCAGACACCTTTATTTACCCCCCCACACACACACACACACAGACACACGCACACACGCACGGTGGAGTCTTGTGTGTGTGTGTGAACGTTATTGTTCGGTACAATAGAAAACCGCGCGTTTTGATTGAAGTGCCAGGAGGACACCGAAAAAGACAAACCAGAAATGTCCGCTGTGCTCGTGCGTCGGCCTCGAGAGGAGTTTCCTTCAGAACAAGGGGACGCTGCGTGAGAACATCCGGATGGCGTCGGCGGTTTGCGCGTTTCGCCTCTTCCAGTTGTGTTTTCATTGCTTCCATCCTCAAGGTCACATCGAGCCCCAAATGCCTAATTGTTTCATTTTCACGCAGCAGGACGCAGCGTGTATAAAAAACCAATCGGAGAGTTTACGCATCAGTTTGTGCTTAAAATGAGCATCTTAAATAATCTCAGTGTTGTTTGAACCACCGGCAGAAGGTTTTCTGAGGAGATCCCAAAGACACATTACGAGCTCTGTCCAGCGGCCACTAGATGGTAGAACGCAAGCGCGCAAAGGGTTTGCGCGAGGTGTCCGCTGCACCAAATGTGACTATATTCATTATTATAGTCATTATTTAAACACGCCATGTTTCTATGCGTCGTGCAAATGTCGGTCAAACAGGGAAGAGAGAAATGTATAGTCCATTAACGGGACGTTTCTATTTCACGGGGTAATATTTAACACATATTTACGGTAATCTGCTTTCTTATATATATTTAAACTCGGTGTTCATAGAACAAGAAATCAATTATATTCTGAAATCAAAAGAAAATAAAACGCATAACTTTAGTTTATGTTGAAATGAATGAATGATCCATCTCTGCGCGCTCCAAAACCAAAAGGACGAAAATCAATAAAGGTGGTTCGAGAATTAAAAATCAGTTCCGCTCCTTTCAGCAGGAAGCTCAAAGTCGTCTCTGTGCGTTTTAATAAAAACAACAACAACAACAACAAAAAAAGTGCGAGCAGGTCTGCAGTAAAATGATTATTGATATATGATCAGGTGGAGTTTTATTTTTTATGGCGCGTTCAGTTCACGATTTATTGTCACATTTTGTCAAACAATGTACGTTTTTTAAAGATGCAGAGCTTTATTGATCAGGACACTTTATTTTATTGATGTTATAATAACCTCCTGGTCAATTTCATTTGATACGTATTTAATAAATTAGATATGTCAGATGATTTTTGTTATTATTAAACCTGATCAGTCCGGCACCACAGAAATGTGCCATTATCCGTCATCAATAAATAGTATTGATTATTGTGCAGAATCAGATGA
The DNA here is from genome assembly GCF_040956055.1 of Brachionichthys hirsutus. NCBI lineage: Eukaryota > Metazoa > Chordata > Actinopteri > Lophiiformes > Brachionichthyidae > Brachionichthys > Brachionichthys hirsutus. Next base: position 3,652,611 of record NC_090902.1, read on the forward strand.
AGATATTAACTTCCAACAGCCAACATGATAAACAATCAGACATTATCAGAATGATCAATGAATAATAGATGCTTTATTACAGGTAATTACGTTCTCGGCTTGTCTTTTGTTTAGTTTCCGAAATATTATAAGCAGTTTCTTTTTTATTGATTAGGCCTAATTGAACACAGCTGGAGAAGGTGCGTGATCTGCTGCCTTGACCGGCGACGGGAAAAAAAGAAGGAAAGGTCACGATCCGGACATGAAGGGACAAACGTTTGTCCCCTTATAAACTTCAACAGGTCGTCTTAACGAAAGGTTGTGCGTAATAACGCTCGTCCACAACGTTTCCAACGCGTCTGGAGACACAAACAGAGAATCTACATCGGGATAAAAACAACTTTTCCTTTTTACGCATCAAAAAACACGAGAGTTAATTCTTTCTTGAGGCGAGAACGTTTCTCATTAATTTGGCTTCACACGTTTCAGAAATGTTCAGGAGACGCGGGTTTACCGGGTTTACCGGGTTTACCGGCGGTGACGGCGACGTTTCTCCATTAATAAAACATTTAGAGCCGAGGCCTACCTGGTCCGTGGCGAGCCGTGGCTTCCAAAGACGTAATCAAATGGACACGTTTGAACGGTTTATGAAACGGATCGATATCCATCCTTCCGGTGTCACCGAGGACAGACGACACCGAGGCCCAGAAAAGATGCGTTTGGGCGCTGAAGGGGTTAACACTTGATAAAGATCACGTCTCCGACAGATGTATTGTCTCGGTGCTGCCTTCAAGTAATACACGAAAAAATCGTAAATTAATGTTTCCGTTTAAGTTTGGATCCGCTTTAATCCTTAAATCTGCTCTCGTCTGACGTCACACGAACACTCGGCTCTTGTTATTGTCTGTTTTTCACGCATTCATGATTTTAGATATTTACAGCCACATGAAATGTACGAATCTTGATCCCCCAATCGCCAATCAAAACGATCGATTACTGTTGTTTAATTGCCCAGGCATAGACAAACGCGCTGCCCTCTTTCAGTTTCATTATTTTTTTAAATAAAAACTTGTGTTGCTGCAACGTGGATGTCAGTTTATTCCGCTGATAAACGCCGCGATGGTTGGACTTTACGCAGCTGAAGGCGGCATGACGTCATTTACAGTGGCCAATCGCGAAGCGGCTTTCCTCCTCTCTGGACCAATAGTAGCCGACGAGGAGTGCCCGTCAGTCACAGGTGAGGTGGACGTTAAAAAAACATTGCGTGAAAAAGGGCCAGAGAGTGGAGCGAGCCCGCGCTGACGGCTGAGCCATGCGGAGGAGAAGCATCGCGCGCGCGCACGCAGCAGAGAGATTCCAGCGCACGGGGATGCGACCGGGACCTGCGGGGAAAGTTACGCGGCGCGCAGCGCTCCGCGGAGGGGAGTAGCCTGACCTGTGGATGAACTGATACTTCCTCCTCCATCGGGCTCGTTTACGCAACGCGAAGCGCCGCGGGTTTCTGAAGATGGCCGTGCGTGGCAACTCCCTGATGCCTTTCTCCATCCAGGCCATCCTGAACAGAAAGGACGAGAGCCGACACTTACCGGTAACGGATCTGGACATGCGCTTCTCCAAAACGGCGTGCTGGAAAATATTTGGCGAGATGAACGGCGCGTCTCGGGGAGATGATGGCGAGTCTTGTGAGCCGCCGGACCAGAAAAGCTACGACTCGGACTCGGGACTCAGCGACGACAACGACGGCAAAGCCGCGGCAGCGCGCAAAGCCGAGAAAGATGGAGACGCCGCGTCGGATGAACCGGAGGAAAGTTTGCAAGAGACGGACCACGAGTCCGCGGAAAACGCAAAGAGTGACAGCGAACCTAACAACGCCACGGGTAAGTAAAAAAATAAAAATAATCCGCGCACAAAGCAAAAAAAAATAGTGCGCCTTTTATTATAACGGAGAAATACGGTGCGGTGCGGTTTATGGCTTTAAAACGGACACTGTAATAATGCTCATTAAGAGGGTTATTACTGCGTTATTACAGGATCAGCCCTGTGTTGCGAAATCACTGCAGACTTTTACGCACAACTTTTAACGGATAACCTCGATCATATACAAACGTCCGGATCTGTTACGAAGAGTCCCCGGTGTCTCTGGAAAGATCCGGTTTAACGTTGAATAAAATGTGAAGATTAAAAGAAGCCGGTGTCAAACCGGAATAGATTTACGGGACCTAAAGGCTCACCGTTACAGCTGCGTGTTCGGGCCCGGGCGCAATGAGGCGCCGCATCACATCCATAAACCTGAGATAAACGCACGCCGAGCCACTTCTGATCATCGGTTGCGTAAAAGTGTGCGCAATTATTCAAATTTCATGTTTTTTTCATTCACATCTGCGCCGAACTGTCGCGCTTTAGCAAAATACAGGAAGTGATTTACACGTTTTTAACTTCGTCCCCCCCCCCCCCCTCCTCTCTTAGACTCCAGCGCCCTGGACGAGAAGAACCAGGACCAGCCGAAACAGCGCAAGAAGCGCTCCAGGGCGGCCTTCTCTCACGCGCAGGTCTTCGAGCTGGAGCGCCGCTTCAACCACCAGCGGTACCTGTCCGGACCGGAGCGGGCGGACCTGGCGGCCTCCCTGAAACTCACAGAGACCCAGGTCAAGATCTGGTTCCAGAACCGCCGCTACAAGACCAAGCGCCGCCAGATGGCCGCCGACCTGATGGCGTCGACCCCGGCGGCCAAGAAGGTGGCGGTGAAGGTTCTGGTGCGCGACGACCAGAGACAGTACAGCCCGGGAGAGCTGCTCCGGCCCCCGCTGCTCTCCCTGCAGCCGTCCTACTATTACCCGTACGCGTACTGCCTCCCTGCGTGGACGCTCTCTGCTTGCGCGGGGAACCAGTGATAACCCGGTGACCGTATTTATTCTTTTTTTGTTCTATTATTCTCCCAGGAAAAAAAACGAACTAACGGGGAGGGGACCCGAGGGGGCCGTAAACAACTCGGCATCAGAATGAATTGTCCATGGGGAGGCCCTGAGGGTCGCAAACCTTTTTTTTTTTCTCCTCCACATCCTCAAGTACTTTAAACGCGTCCTTGTGTCACGTAAAAAAAAAAAAAAATTCTGTCGAGGAACCCCGTTGAGGATGATTCTCACAATTTAGACGATACAATTATATTTGTCAGAACTATGATGGGGAGCCGCGTAAAAAGTAAAAGTAAAAAAAAAGTATTATCCTTACCCTGGAGCCCCTCGAGGACCTCGGACTGAAAGTGTCACCTTATATGATGGTTTATATATTACATGCGCCTTCCTACCTCTGCAGCGATCGGAAACTTTTCACACAAATGTCTCTGTTCCAGGTTGTATTATTTTTTTTCTTGCTGTGTTTGTATAAAGGTAAGACGTGAGCACTTTTGAGCATATATACGTGACGTTATTTCGATGTAAGAAAACTTTGCAGTCTGGGTATGTGTGCTTGTGAAACTGAGAAGAAGCGCTTTATTCTATAGGAGGCAGGCGTAAAGAGACCAACCAGTTCAAACGTACAAGTGATATTTGTGTAAATGACTGTTTAGATCGGAAAACATTAAAAGATTTCATCATTTGGAGACAATTTTATTTTTGAAGGTCATATTTGGGAAGATATTTATTTCTATTTTTATGAAAATGCAGCGAATTACTCAAGTTTTAGGGCCAATAATAATAATCTTATTTTAGTGTGATATAATTAAGCAGTTCGTTTTACAATAAATGACCGTTTTATATTTTCGCTCTTTAATCGGAGAGGCTTCTGAAAGTTTAAATAAATAAATAAATTGACCCATATCTGAGTCTGAAAAGACAGCTTTTAGGGAACGGACATAATAAATCCTATAAATCACGAACCGGCAAACACGCAATAAGTAATCAAAGCGTTCAGACAAACTTTCATTTTCTCATCAGCATCTTTGTCGCTTTTCCTGTATGCGTAAAACGTTGAAAAAGGTTCCCCCCCCTTCACACCCTTGGGCGTCATCATGGGGCCACCATGACACCTTCCCAAAAACACCTGTCAGACAATGATGAATCGCTCCGTGATTCCCGGACACGGTAAAGTGACAGCTACCTTTAGGGCTGCGCGTCGGCACGACGAGAGGAGCGTTCCGGGGTTAAGGAGGCTCATGCCACTTTGGTACAAGAACACGCACTGCGCTCTCAAACGGCACAACGCTTCTTCCTGATTGGAGGCCTAATACTGGAATGAAAGTTTTACTGGAGTAGTTTCATGTGCCCCTGGACGTTAACTTGGCTCAGCAGGGCGCTGCCGCGTCTATACGCGCACCAGCCATCCATATCCGGCCTTATATTCCCTTGTAGCGTAAAGGAAGCATTTTCTTGGAACTTTTTGAATTTGACCGCGCGCTTTTACGCACAGGAGCCCACAACCTTCTTTAACCCCACCCTTTACTCACGAATGGCGCCTGCATGGGTTTAAATAAATCTGATCTCCTTGATGCAGCTTTACGCGCCACTCGAGGACGTCTCCATCGCTATGCTCCCCATTGGCTGCTCCGGTTCTTAAAGGCCATGGAGGGATACTAAGGAGTGGACCCGTCCCACATAATTCCTTTCCTTTACCTGCATATGGAGATCTCTGATAGAGGGACATATCGCGGCTGTTTTTCTCTCTCATCCCGTCATGTTGACATGAAAACACCCACATTAGTGCGCATAAAGCCTATTTCAATTCAAGCTTCCCTGTTTTTTGTGTGTTCACCCCCCCCCCCCCCCCCTCCAAAATCAGTTTAGCTTTAACTGCCCGTTGAGTTCCCCCCCCCCCCCCCAAAGAAAAATAAATCCTAATTTTGGAAGGAAGTCGACCTATACCCAAGAAAAAAAAAAATCTTATTTCCGCTCCTAAATCTGAATCGCACGTTACGCACATAAATCAAGTTGACTCGCAGGAAAACATTTGTTTTTCCGGGTGTTTTTTTTTTTTAAACCACCGTCTTCTCTGCGCTGGACCAGTGGAGTTAGGGAATTGTTTCCTGCAATTACTTATTATTATTTTTTCGCAAAATAAATTCTGTTCATCTTCGCAGCCCTCTCCGTGCTCGTTGTTTGTGTTTGTGGTTGAATTCTAAGCCCATTTTGTTCTTTCAGATGGATTGAATTCACGACTTTTCTCTTTGCGTTTGGAACAATTACTCGGATTTGCAGAAAATATCTCCAGTTGTTGTTGATAGAAAATTTTGATTTAATGTAAAATGTTTTCGCCCACCGAGTCAACCAATGTAGGAGCGGACGAGCTGCTGCTGAGCACCGGGGGCATTTCTTTTAACCACACGGGTTATATGAACCTTTTTGTTGTGGAGCGACCACAGAGAAAAATCATCCTTTGTTAGAAAATGTCAAAGCAGCTCCCGGTTAACCGTAATATTACTTTGAAAAACATCAATTTAGCCACGCGGTTTTTGATTGTTTACACATTTCTCAATCGATTTCTGTTGACAAACTCTCGTCATAACGAGATTTAATAGTTACATTTGAGACTTAAAAACGAGGGTGTTCGTGTCGGTCAGGTCCTGTAACAGAGGGCCTTGCGCACAACAAATCAATAAATCGAATATAAATATTTGTTGCGCAAAATTTGAAATTATTTAATTTCAGATATAGGTTTCATCAACTGGATGAATGGAAAAAAATTAAGTATATAAAATGTGAAAACAAATAAAGCAATATAAACTAAAGTATTCGTATTCGTTATAACAGGCGTTATAAGCTTTGTTTTGGTTTATTCTGCACCACAAATCATGCTGAATAGTTCTTAGCATGTACCCGTGGCCTCCAGGCCTATTTGCAGAAATGAAATATTTAAATATTTAAAGGATGAAGGCTGCGTAAACTGAAAAAGAGAAAAATCTGACATATCTGAATTCAATGACTGTGTTTTATTGATCACTTTACAATAAACACATTTAATCGTCCAAATCAATCGAGCATTTTCTCGGTGCGTTTTTGTGGAATAGGTGAAGCTGCAGTCAGTGATTTAATTGAAGAGCTAATCCATTTCTGCTTCCTGTTTATCCCGTGGATCGCACGCAATCTGCATCCGTGCGTGGAGCCCCGTAGACCAAAACGGCGAAATGAAAAGACGCTTATTGACGGATATTATTTCAGCTGCCAGCTTGACCTTGATCACTTCTGCTTAAAAACAATTATAGGACATTTCCCTCTGTTGGGAAGCTGTCAATCACACCCTCATCTGGGATCTGCCTTCCTGACAGTCGCTGCCACCTGCTTCAAAGTGGCCCAGGTGCAAATTCCTGTCCCTCCCTCATGTTACAGCGGCATCCTTCTCCTGCAGTGAAAGACGAGGACTAATTCAACCTCTGAGTTGTTGCTCACATTCTTGAGAAATATTAGGGAAAACATAACAGGATGAAGCAAAACTGGGATGGGACTTAAAAAGAAAGTATTTACACCATATAGGTCTATACGCAGGCAGGAAACTTTATTTTGCTGCACAAATAAAGGCTATCCAACCGTTTAAAATGACTCATCTCAATTAAACTATAGAACAAACAGCTCAGACTGTTGAGAAAAGGTTTATTTTTCTGCAGTTTTACAATTTTTTTACAGTAAAATCACAATTTAAAATTCCTTTTTAGTCCCAATTCTCACAGATTAGATAAGAATCTATAGTTCAAGGTCACTGACACAGAATTTAAATAATCAAATTATTATTTTAACAATTCTTTTAATAATTGCAAACTCTTGTTCTTGATGTATATTTTAAGATATTATTTTCAGAGCACTGGATGTTTTTAACTTTTCTTCTGGGCTGCAAACTTTAATAACAAAGGCATTCATAATGAGACGAATGAAGTTGAAATCTGTTAAATGCATCATTCATAAGACAAAACGCAGATGTCGTGAACAGATTTGACCTTGAATGAATCCTTAGTCTTCGAGTATAATTTCTCCAAGCAGGATAATTGGATTGTATCAAGAATTGAAACTTGAACTAACTTTGAATAATTTAAAGTGGGAGGTTTTAAAGTGCTCTGTTTTGTATCTTTGCCCAATAATGGAGATAGATTTGCCAATAATGTCGTATTTTATTTGTGGGGAATGACATTTGTGCTTCTGGATAAGCATGGTGCAAATCAACCATATCTTGGAATGCTAACAGCATACAGATGCATTCAAATGGTTTTAAAAAATCTATTCTGCTAATATGTTATTGTTGTATTAAATCAGCATATATGTGTTTGAGGAATAAATGTATTACTACTCATATAAAAGATAAATCCAGATGATACTGAACATCATGCAGAAGAGAATGTGTGTGTGAGAGAAAGGAAGAAGGAGGTAAAACAGAGTTAAACGATTCTAATAATTTACAAAGTAAAATAAAACAGATATCACAAGTAAAGATATTTTACTCAAGAAGCAGTCAAGATTAAACATACAGTTAAATTAATACCCTCAGATGGTCGCACCAGATCTAACTAGTGCAGCATATATAGGGTGTTTAATTATGGCTACTGATGCATGCATTTTAGTCTTTGTGTAAAGTAGTGGTTTGCAAAGGGGTTCCATGGACCCCCTAAAGGAGGGCAAACCTGCATTATCATTTATTCTCTCTATCACTCCAGTCATAAGTCACAAATAGAACAGAGCTGTATGGGTATTTTGTTTTTAATCGTGGAGTTTTATAAAATGGAATAACATATTTTAAAGGAAAATCCATGTCAGATGTGGGGGACAAACTAACTATCCATGGTCTAATTTGTGTCATTTCCTATCCTTGACATGACAAAGAAATTACAGCTATAACCTGAGGTCATGGTAAAGCTTTCGCCCAGTTGCTTGTTAATTATTTTATAATACCATACATTTTGATTTTGCAAAGTAAGTAAAGCTGTCAAAGTTGTAAAGTTAAAAAAAATAGAACATAGGATGTTGCTTCACAAAGCCAATCCGTGTCCAGATCCTCGTTACCAAAATCACAGTTTTTTTTCTTGAATGTCATTTCAATCATTTCAAGTTGCTTACATATTGTGGATTTAGCCACAAACAAACAAACAAACAAACAACAATCTCAAACAAAAAACGTTGCTGTTAATATGCATCTATCTAATATCGAAACAATCACACTGACAACTACAAGCGGTTTAAAATTGGTCTAGCAACACTCCTGGTTCAGAGCGTGCAGCGCAAGTACCCTACTTTGACCTGTGTAGCCATAGTAACGATAACGCGTCATAGACGTCACACACGGACGATACCAAAATGCTTTTTATCGGGTTTCCGGGTTGAACTTTTCCTGCGATGGCAATCGGTTTTGAGGCGATAGAGAAATATTTGCCAAGTGAGATGCCGAGTCGCCTGTTCTGACTTGTTTTCCGGCGAATTTTACTACCGTTTAAAACAAAAACCGCTTGTGTCGAAAAATCCGCGAGTGAATGGATCATGCCGAGCGGAGCAGCAGCGTTAGTGAAATCAAAATGGCGTCTGCTTACCCACTCGTCCACTGCTGTTTAATCCATTTGTAATTAGCCTGATAAACCAGACTCAGCAAACCGTGACTATTTCCCGGTGCTTCGGTTTTCCACAGACACGGTCGGGGCATAATTTAGCGTTATGTCGGACTCGGAGGAGGACAGCCAGGACAGGCAGCTTAAAATAGTAGTAATTGGAGACGGTGCTTGTGGTAAGGTGAGACCATCGCAGAAACGCGCATGCATTTATCCCGTTGTTCGCATCCTGACGCTGCGCTGTCTTCACTGTGTCCATGGCGACCGACGCTAATACAGCTACAATAGTTAGCTAACAACAAACACTCTGTGAGACGAATGGCGACGATTTAATACGTCATACGTCATACGTTTCACGTACATGCCCATAACATGGGGAATCTCTCGATTTATACGCATCAGTGTATTATTATTTTTGCTTGGTTTTCTTTAGTACACGTTTAAGGGGGGGTCCTACTAACTTGAAGTAGAGCTCGTTTTCGTCGTTTGCTTTTAGAGTTAAATCTTCTCATATTTCATTTTACGAGCAATGGATGTGTTTTTCAGGAGAGCTCTGAACATTTCATTTTAAACATGGACTGAAACAAGGATAATTCATGCATGCTCGCTATTTGTAAAACACTTTCAAGTGTGATGGAGACATACCAATATGAACTATTGAAATAGTAAAGTACAAAGTTTTGTATTTTCAAATACAAAAACACTGAATCAATGAACAGATTACCAAAAATAGCTAAACTACTCTTCAGATCATTGTTGAAATGGACTCGTAATTTCTTAATTGCTGCTTCATCAATTATTTATTATGTACCAATTTAAAAGTTAGGGCAATAAGTTGCATTTATATATATTGCATAATAACTTTTTCCAGAGGTTGCCCATCCACACTGATCCCGGGTTTAGGATGAGGATGTCAGAACCAGAAAGTGAAAAATGCTGAGAAATTTGAAATCTATGGACTTTGATGATAATGTTAATTGAATATAAAGTAAAGTTAAAGTAACTCTGTGTCAATCCCACTTTATAATGACTGTCTGGTAATGAGAAGATAAACATGAGGATGGAAAATCAAGCAGTGGTAGAAAGAAGAAGCAGAAAGTCAAAATGTTTTCTTCTTTGTCTTGAATATCTAGTGACCTTGTTTTACACACGACCTTACATATCACACGTAAAGTATCCGTAGAGCAGCTTGTTCAAATAAAATTGGTATCTGGTCTTAAAAGGTCTTATTTTTGAATGGGGTGTTTTTTCTTATAGGTTGTCATGACAATACAGCTGTGTTTTTCTTCTTCTCGCTGCTGCATCCCAGCTCCTAAATTGAAATAGTGTAAAATGTAAGGCAGAGATGTCAAGTGCTTTTCGGCTACACATTCCCTCTTGTAACTAATGTCTCCTTCCACTGGGAGATAGAAAATGAATGTAGCAGTAATGGTGCGACCAATGAGAAAATGAATGTTCTCATTCTGGAAAGTCGACATTTTCTTTTGGGGGTGGAGGAGGAGGTGCAGAGAACACACACAACTCAGTTCCCTGTAGATACGCTACATTAATAACCCCCCCTCACATGGCTGCCAGGTGTCAGCTCGTCACTGTCTGAATGACTTACCTGCTTGTCTGTTTTGGGGCAGAAAAAAAAGAGCCTTGCCCCCCCATTTGGAGCAGGGACCCACTGACTGACATCTTGAATGCTGTTTCCGCCCTTATTAATGTCAATTTGCTCAGCAAATTGCAATCGGATCAGTTTTTCTTGGACAGCATTTTCGGGTGATATTTTTCTTGTGGTCGGGTGTCCATTCAGAAATATATGGAGATGTGGGAACGCTTGTCCACCTGAGCGAGATGTTTTTTAAATATGGGGGTCTCACATTCAGCCAGGCTCTTTATGTGGCCGACTAACACAGGTCTATTTTTCAACCTGAGCTATAAGCAACTCGGTGTTTCTGAGCGGTGCAGTTCCTGCACGTCAGCAGATCGTGCATTTGAGCGATGTCATTTACAGCCACACTCTTCATTAGTCTGCTTGCGTATACATCTCATTTGAAGAGGAGGCAGCTCTTAATGTGATGCTGCGTCTCTCATACGAGTTGCATCACATGGACTTAAGTCAGCTTGCTATATTCCCCCCCCCCCTCTTCTCTTCAGTGTCCTGTTTCAGTGTAACTCCCCCCCCCCCCCCCCATTTCCCGGCACTGGAATCATCGGCGACCCGGTGCTGTTCTCTGTTGGAGTGTCAGGATTACGCCAGCTTTTACATTTGCTGCTTAGTTTTAGTTGTATGTTGGAAAAAGAAAAGGCTCCGTAAAGGGAGCAGAGCCAAGCTGCTGGAATGCCAAGACAAATGGCTGACTAGGCCAATGCGAGCATGTGGAATACATTTTTGCTGTCTGAACTTATTATTCCTGTGTTGTCAGAGATTGTTTGGGCTTTTTAAACGGCCGATTTTCTCCTTGTTGCGTCAGTCACCTCTCGTAATTTTTCAGTCATTCTTGAGTCTGACCTGCGTTGCAGGCTGCAAAAAGTCGGTGACCTTAAAATGAAATGAGGCGAATAAAACCACAAAGGAAATCAAATATTAATGCGAAGCGCCAATAATATAGGCCGGCAGTACGCATGCAATAGGTTTTAAAGAAAAATATTTAAGTAACAAGTTCCATTACACTTGAAGAACGCTAATAGGCACTTCTTTACGTGAAGAATATTTATGTAAACCATGACAAGTGTTTCCCTATTAATTCTGCATCTTCATTTCAGCACAATTTGAAGGAAACCACCTCATTTGAAATATAATTTGGCGAAAGCAAACTTTTTGGAGCATAAACAGAGTGGAGATAAACACATAGTCCCACATAGATAAATTAATTTAAAGCATAAATGTCGTCTTAAATCCTTCAAACCCGCAGTGATTGTCCAGAACCGTATAAAAATGCATCTGCTGCCACACGAACACTCAGAGAATCCCATAGCTTCACTTCTCTGTTGTGTTTATGTAAGCACGCCGCTCTAAAGATAGCTAATAGACGCTCAGGACTTCATTTTTTCCCTATCATCATCCATCAAAATGAATTAAACTTGGCATTTCAAGCCCGTGGTATGAATTCCCATGGATTTCAGGAGAGCCCCTAACATGCTATTTCTTTCCCTTCCTCAAACACAAGGGTGACAGTGATGGAGGTTTTATAATTTGTGGCAATTATTAGGTCTGCAGTCTGGAGACGTGACACATACGCCGTCCGACACCTGTTTTTGTAATTCTGGTCGATTCTTGCTGTCAGGACCGAGACTCGGCACCGAGACGGTGGAGGAGACAGACAATTACGTCAGTGTACGCTCCAGTCAATCACCACGTATTTGAAGGTGCTCAAAACGGATTTGTAATGATTAAATTAGCGTCCTTCAGAGCGCGCGGAAAGGGAATCCCAAAAATGTGTTTCGACATGAGAATTTATTCCTCTTTAAAAAAAAAAAAAGAAATAATGGAAGAAGAAATATTTCAAGTGATTTAATATACAGAATTTTCTCTAAAAGAAGTTTGACAATGTCTTGCTTATTGCCCTGAATTAGTCACACTACGATTGTATTTTGTGAATATTTTTATGAAGCACAAAAGAGTCAAGCATTTCAACATCATCCTGAGAAAGCAAATCATTTCGAACTCTCGCCCGGTTGAAATAACATATTTCCATTCCCGTCGATCGCTGCAGACGAGCCCTTGCACTCATTCTTTGCCTCTCTCTCTTTTGTCCCACTGCTTCAGACGTCACTCGCCACCAGGTTTTCGCAGGAGGCCTTTGGGAAGCAGTACAAACAAACCATCGGGCTGGATTTCTTTCTGAAAAGAATAAGCCTTCCAGGTGAGACACCTTCCTAATCTTTCGGGAAGGCTTGTTTGTTCTGACACTCGGCGGTCTCTGCCGACTGCAGACTTAAATCAATAAGAGACATTGCTGTCTTAATTGTTTACAGTACTGTGTACAGTACGAGCCTTGCTCATAATTCTGGTCAGCAGTACAGCGTAAATACATTAACGTTGTATATACATATCACTGCGTTCAACTGATCTTTGTCCTCCACCACATAAAACATTTGCGTCCTTATTTACTTATGCTAAACCCACAGAAATAAAGCGACACACTGTATCCCCATTAGATGTGTAAAATAAAAGATTGGCTAATGATATATTTAGCCGACAGCGCTGCATTTTTACTTCCTACCATGTGAATTGGGGATTTTCAACATTTTTAAATGACATTTCCAAAACTCTGCCAAGTCGTAAAGCTGAAGAAGTCTGCAAAGTGCCTCCATTCTTTCATTACTAATAAAACAACATTAAGCGAGGGGAAATTAAGTGCTAAAAGTAAAAGTTATGCTGATTTGTGAGTTGACTGAAAGATTCTTGTTTTGATTTTATGTCAGTTTCAGCTTATGAGGCTTAGGAGGTCTAAACTCCCAAAAATGTTGTGGCGGAGTCGGGATGAAAACGGCCGACGTTGAGCACAGGCTGGGGTCTACTCCTACGAACGCTGTTAATCGTTTGACTTCTCTCCTGTCATTTCTCCAGTTAGAACTAGCCTTTGTTTAAACGTTAGCGACCGTGCGGCCGCACCACGAGGGTGGCGGCGACTCTCATTCCAAAGCCGGACTTGTTAAACGGACCCATTTTCTGGGGAATTGGGTGTTGATGAGCTGGTGAAGAGAAGCTGGGTGGTCCCTAAACTTCACGAGGACCCCCACCCTACCTGAGGAGGTTGGTGTGGCGCTCCAGGTCTCTATGGGGCTGTAAGGGCCTTTTTTTTTTTTCTGACCTTGAACTCGCTTTTTCGGTTTGTCCATCGGGCTTGAAACATAAATAAAGCTAGCGTCCAAGCGTGGTGGACGGGTGGAGATGGCTCTTTACAACACCAAAGAGCCGTTATTCATTGCACTCCCCAACGTAGCTTTACATTGACACTGTATAGTCTAGATGTAGTGACTGTGAACCTCAGCGTTTCCTCCCCTCGCTTTCAAAAGGCGACTCATGAAGGGGGTGAGTCGTCCAGCCGTGCCCACAGTGCATGCTCTGCTCCCCATCGCGGCTCCAGCCCAGTGCAGGGCCCTCGTCGCACCGACACGGTCTGGTCCTCCTTCTCTTCTGACATTTTTTTTTAACTTTTTTTTCTCAACCACGCGTTTCATTTTCCAGAGGAAGAAAATATTCATTTGGATTCGGTTTTTCTGACCATCTCTCTCTCTCGCTCTCTCGCCCCTGCTCATTCACTCTTTCCGTCACTTTCCAGAGGCATGACAAGGGTCTACTTTTTCTTTTATTTTATGTTTAATTATTGCTATTTTACCTAACAGCACATAATTATCCTCACTTTCCTGACTTGGCAGGATGTGGCACAATGCAAACAGCTCTTCTCAGCCTAATAAGAAGACTTTTTTTTTTACTGGCACGCTGTTGAACGTGTTTAAATTAGACAGCAAACACTTTTTTTTTTCTTCCACCGCGATCTCTTGGCTGGAAGTTCTTGGATGTGAGATGCGAGTGACCTGCCAAAAAAAGTGTTTTCTTTTAGAAAGAATCGCCACTAATTTATGCTTTCCATTATGTACATCAACATTGTTGACTTTTATTATACAAGTGGCTCCCCCCAAAAATGCAGGTGACAGGTACAACTGATTCAGATCAGCTTTACCAATTTGAAGAAAAATAACGAAGAAAAAAAAAAGAGTTTTTCTAACCCGATTAATCAGCAAACAAAAGAAAGAAAGCTTGGAAACATCTTCTTTCCTTTTGCAGAGCTGATTTGTACACATTTTGTTTATTTAAATGTTGGTCTTTTTTGACATAGGAGGCGTTTATCTGTCTTTTCTCCACTGTAGGCAATTTGAATGTGACCCTGCAGGTATGGGACATCGGCGGTCAAACGCTAGGAGGAAAAATGCTGGATAAATACGTATATGGAGCTCATGTAAGGTGACACACACACAAATACAAAGACACCCTTAAATCCGTACTTTATTTTGCCGAACAATCGTTTCTGCACAATTGATTTGGGCTACAGTCTTTAGGCACAGTGTCTGCTTCTGTCTTCACACCACTGTATTTGTGTTGTTAATAATTTCTGTATTCTTATATGCAATGTATATAATGATTATATGTTTATACACACTTGTCTTGACTGCAGTATCCCCAAAAGAACAGCCAGTGTTCAAACATACGAAGCAACTGCTGTAGGTGGAAGCAGAGGAAGAATCAGTCTTTAATTCTTCATCGTCTTTCTTCATGCTTATTATTGCAGTCTCTGCAGCTTCATCTGAGGCCTGCCACTCCCTCCCCCCAAAGCCAAATCATACAAAACACAGTATAATAAAAAAAAAAAAACCTACTTCCTTCTCAGAGAGCATAGCAGTTCTAAAAATCAGTTACTAATTTTTCTTTTAGAGTTGATACACTTTGTTATTTTGTGTCGGACTGAATAAATGTTACTAACACAGCATACAAAAACCACGTTCTCTAATATCTGGGTTTATTTACGCATGAAGTCATCTCAGATCTTCCACAGCACTCATCTTACGTGAAGGAGTTCAGAGAAAATAGGCAATTTCCTTTCCTTTCATGCTTGTCCGAAGGAAATCGTAACATTTTGCTCTTTAATGTAACGGCTTCTTCTCAGACACAATGATTTGTGTCGGTTTGTACTCGTTTGTCCTCTGTAGGTACTCCAGCTGCAGAAGACCCAGGCTTGTCTCATTCAAGGTCTAATATTTCAGCATATGCAGGAACCTTGTCACCATATACCAGCTGTGTATAAACACACGTTTCATCTTTGCACACGGAAGCAAACTCAGCTACAGGTCATTGTCCATTTGATGAATCGATGGACTCTGTTTTAAAAATAGTGGAAGTGACGCGTCTGTTTTTGGTATTTACCGGTACTGTGGCCGTACTGGTTTACGTTATCCACGTCACCAAATCCTTTACCCTCTCCCTCCTTCACAAACAAAATGTCCACATTACGACTGTCTGCTCCACGAGTTTCTTGTTCGCGCCGTACTACACTTCCACACCTATTGTTCATTGCTCGGCGTCCTGTAATCAATCATGGCTGCTTGGAGAGACTCCCAGTGATTGTCAGAGGCCCGAGCTGTCGTCGCTGAGCCCGTGTGTTGTGACAGTACGTGTCGGGGGGGGGGGGGCACGAAAAGCAAGAGAAAACTCAAGGTTGTGTTGCACCAGGCAGCAAGAAAGCAGGACATTTTATCTTGGCCTATGTTACTTTTCAGTGAAAGTGAGAAACGGCCGTAGAAGATAGTCGAGATTGTTTGTCTTGAATTGTGATGACAGCTCTTGTGTCTGTGCCCACTCTGTTTGTGTTGATACCAAACCTTTGCCTTAGACTAGAGTGCGATTCTGGTGTTGCCACACGAGTGTTTCTGTGGTGCGTGCCCCCCCGGACGCTAAGAAGAGGAGCAGTGCCACCTACTGTGTGAATATTAAATCATTCTTTGCACCGTATACAATCTGAGGAGTGTGTTGTTCTTTTCCTTTTCCCAGGGGGTTCTCCTGGTTTACGACATCACCAACCACCAGAGCTTTGAGAACCTGGAGGATTGGTTCGGCATGGTGAAGAAGGCCAGCGAGGAAGCCGATATCCGGCCCGTCGTCTCTCTGATTGGGAACAAAAGTGAGAGACGCACAAGAAACAAACACACACAACCCACGGAAGAGTCGTGACTAATCTCTGTTGTGTAGTGTACCCAGTTTTATTTCTGTTTCTAGCGATTAGCGGCGTATGAAATGAACCGTTGCTGGCTGGAGTTGTCCATTCGCGATGCATTTGTCATGTCGTGCATCTGTGTTTGTGCAGCGGGGGAGTGAATGTTTGATGGTAGCAGCCCTGTTTGTTAGGGCACCATATAACTGATCGGCGTGATAAGCCCGTCGATAAGAGGCCGAGGTTTTCGAGCGATGGGAATGCTGATGTTTGTGAACTCTAGGGAGTGACTGACGGTGATTTAAGATCCCTGGGCAAACAGACCTAGGGCGCTGCTTATCTGTACCCCCCCCTCCCTCCCAGTCAGCATCCGTCTGCCCCCCCCCCCCTCGTATCTGAGCCTGCGCTCCTGTCCTGAGTGGCTGGCTAAGGAGAGAACGTCGATGCTAACCAGACGGCTCTCCTGCTATCAGCCCGCGCCCATCCACCCGTCTCCAAAATAAAGGGTAATAATGATGACTGTTTTTAAACATCACCTCGACATGGCTGCCGTTGTGTTATTGTAAAGTGGGGCATCAGGGCCTTTGTGTATAACGGTGACTGTCCTTCTTGGGCGATGATGAACGGTCAACAGAGTGGTGCCGACACACAGGAAACTCTCGCTAATGTTACTCGCAGGGACCACAGGTCACAGTTTAATTCGCCTGTCTGGGGCAGACTCTCATGTCTTTGCATCCGTTGCATCTCCTAATGCTCCGGCTTTAACGGCGGGCGCCTCTCTATTTAGGCTAGGGTTTGGTTGTGTGGGTGGGTGAGTGTGTGTACTGTAATATTTAAGCAGTGTTCATCCTGCTGTCAGGCGCCTCACCCCGACACTCACAGTTGCCCCCCCCCCCCCCTAATGGCTCGATTGCCGGCAACGACCCCTGTGTGTGTTTTTAATGATCCCACACAGTTTGTCCCAAAAGGAGCAATCAATTAGCTTTAGCCTTTCTGAATCCCCGAACCTTCCCGTGGATTCGACTTATTTGAAATTATTCTCATGATGCTGGACCAAGGAGGGCTGCATATTTATGGAGGCTGCAATCAAGTGTGTCCCAGTTTAACTGATTAAGCCTGCATTTGCTGCTGTATACACTGAGCTTCAACCCCCTGAATGATCCCATATCCCATGTTTTAATTTGAACACCGTCTTCTGTACCGGCGCAGGTAACTGAGCCCGCGGACCAGACTGGTTCATTAGTGACGCGGCCCCCTCCTCTCCTTACCCTGGTGTCACTGCATGAAGGGAACAACCTTTCCTTTCTCTGAGCTTTAGCATAGCCGGCTGCCGCTAAGTGTGCTTGTTCAGTGCACGTAAACTGCGCTTCCATACCCTCCACTTGTTACCCAGAGCCTTGTTTTGAATTACGGCACCACTTGTGACAATTCAGAGAGGAAACCAATGAAATGTTTTATTAAAGGCGCGCAATTATTTATGTAACTACATGCACACAAAGATTCAGAAAGTAACACGTGCAATGGAGGAATGCTAAGCTGTCTAAATATATGCTAACTGTTTATTACAATGCAGTCCAGTGTAGCATCGTTTGGTACACAGGGAAGCTCTTAAGAGAAATATTGGCTTGTTTCACAGTCATCTCCTCCACCACTTCCCGGTATTTGTTTAGTTTTTGAATTGACTGCGCGTGTAAAAAGAACTTCTTTGCCTCATAACAGCTGTATTTTTTGCCCGTTTGTGACCGCGTGGCTTTTCAATCAGAGCTGTCTGATGTCATTGCTAGCAGCAGTCCTAGTGCACGCGTTGCACATTGTAACGTACGCCCGTCATCGTCCAACACAACCATCGCCGGTTTGAAACGGCTTTTGTTACTGTGCAAAATTAGAACGCGCATTTCTTCGTAGACATTAAGCTTGCGTCGTTTATCAAAGCAATTTGTTTTTATTAAGTGGGGATCGCAGGACCTCTGCTCGCTCCCCGCCCATCACCCATCCCACTGCTGGCGCGCTCTCCCTCAGGAACTCCAGAACATCCATCATGGGCTCGTACAGCCCTTATTTGGGTGACTTAAATGGGTTCAGTTCTCTTAACCCCTCCTCATCACTCATGACTTTTTGCTTGGAGGTTCTAACACTGTTCACTGCCGATTCACCCTGGCCTAGCATGGGAAACGTTCCCCTCTGTGGGGAGATAAGGTCCCTGCGCGAGGACAGTTTGAACACTAAAGTACTGCCTATCCTGCACCATCTGTTAAACACAAACACTGACTCTTAATATTCTCAACATACTCTTTATTCTTATGGCTTGCATGTAGACGCGTACCTCTGCTTTTTCCTGTATTAATGTCTTTTCATTGGCTCCGCACCTCTATTGTGTTAAACAACATCAACGCGTTTGCTTTTTGCACGCTGCAGCACATGTTGCTGCGCGCCGTTACCCGTTGCACCCCTCCCTCTCCAGTTTTACACCCACCTACCTTAAAGTTAAAGACAAACACGGATCTCCCCGAACTCGTTTCTCTCATGAAGGATGTCCGTGCCACCAACATTGTTGGTCCAGAGTTGTTTGGCAAGACCTCAGGTAGAATTGATGCCTTCCCCCTCCAACCCACCCACCCTCACCTTCCTGCCCCTGCAAAGCTGCCACAGTTCCTGTCTGTTCAGTGCAGGCCGGCACATTTCTTAATAGAGAGATGCTCAGAAGTGCAGGAGTGTAGAGGAGCTCAATGTGCTTCTGTTTTTGGTTTAGCTCAAAAATGTTTTTCCTGGCTCAACCCACTCGTACTTAGGTCCTCTTACAACAAACTAAAAGGTCCTAATTGCCCCCAAGGGAAAGGTTTAGCCACAATAGACATGTGGTGGGACAAAAGCCCAGTACTCTTACCCCAGCACCCTCGCCCCTCCCTGTATAGAAAGGATGAACACGTCAGCAGTGTCTGTTTTGCAGTGTGGGTAAAGCGACCGCAGGTTTGACACTGTAAAACATTATACGTGCAGTACAGACATAGAAAGAGAGGGCGTACGGTCGGGCAAAGATCTGGAATCTTTACAACTAATCCAGTGTTTCTTGTTTCTCTTTACATTTCATTGAAGGTAAAGGGTCAGAACAGATGTGCATATCAAATTGTGTCGGCGAGCACGCCGACGGTGGCCAGCCGTCTTACTGTAAGTCTGGAAATGATGGGAAATAAAGATTCAAGTTACAACAATTCGAGAGAGGAAAGAATGAAGTGTTACAGCTGTGTTACGCTCCAGCTGATGCATTTAATATGTAACGTGTAAAGTCGCAGCTGCAGAGACGTGTGATTTAGAAACACTCTCGGGCTTGCTTAAACTCAGGTAGCTGATAGGTGGCAACTCCACACACACACACACACACGCACACACAGAGCGGTGTAAATACTGCCAACGTTTAATCGTAACAAAGATTTGACCCAGCTCTGGTCTCTGCTCTCATCTCTCTTGACTCTCATGCCTGTCGAAACATGGAAAGTGCTCATTCATTTTAGCCATCCATAAAGCAAATATTGTTCCACATGCAGTAGATGATCAGTCTTCGCATACCTTCTTGTGTGGCAAGTCATGGGCCATTTGAGTTGCACAGCACAGCTTAGCCACCTGACCCGAGTGCAGCCTGGAACCCTCATCACGCTCAGGCTGTACTTTATTTCGTCGCTGCTCCACAACATTGATATGGAGGAATTCCTGGAAAGGGCCGTGCTTACACAGAGTTGGGTAAATAACCGACCTATCTGGATCCACAGGCGTGTGCTGTGAATATATGTGACGTATAAACAGATTTTTTGCTCTTTCCTTTTGTGAAGGATCTACTTTTTTACCGCCTGAAATATTACGTGAAAGTCTTCTTACCGTCTGTTGCCTCGGCTTTTTAATCCCGCCGATGTTTGCTTAGGCGGTTGCGAGCAGAAAACAAGTTGACTAATGTGGTTTAAAGCTGACTATGGGAACCAGTTCAATGCATTATTTCTCTCAGGAAGCCTCTATAATTATCTACAGACTTACAGCGTAGTACGAACGCTCCCCTGCGCTTCATATAACTATTGTACCTCACAGTTGCCCCGCCGGCTCACATATTATTGCCAGGCCATAAAATACCACTTAGTTTAACAGCGACAGAAGGGCTTGGAGGACATAGCTAGTGAAGCCCTGGACAGCATCTTGTGCGGTCAGCTCAGAACTGGGTCTTTCGTTCACGTTTCACAAGTCCTCAGTGCCCGTTAACGCCGTCTGCAAATCCCCCAGCCCCAGGTTTTACTGGAGGAGAGACGGTCTGGAAGTGGAACTCAGCTTTTCATGTCCTTTTTAGGTTAGGCACAATATTTTTTTTTTACTAATCGGTGTGGAGATTGCGTTTTAAAGTGTGAATGCGTGTGTGTGTGCGCAGTCATGTATGCGTGTATGCACGTCGTTTCATGTAGAACGATCAAATGTCAAGATGAGCTGTGATCAATGAGCTGTCGACAGAACACTTCTGACCTAGTGGAAAGAGAGTCCCCCGACGGTCCCGGGCCGCTTCAAGCCACCGGGGCAGGGTCACCGGAGCACAAAGAGCACTCTGTCTATGTCAGGATCCCCCAGAGGACTCCTGCACGGGCCCCACTCACCTCCACAACACCGGGTTACTAACAGCGCTGTCTGTGCTCACAAAAAGCACCGATATAATAACGTACCTTCAAGCGGGGAAATATCCGGAGGATTATCCCACCTCTAGAATTCTCTTACATGCAGAGATATAATGCCCAACACCATCAACGGCAGCGTAGAAATGGCTAAAAAATGATTTCCTAAATAGTAAATTGAAACTAAATAGTCCATATTTTTGTACAGACAAATTCAATATGTGTGTCATCTGATTCTAGTTTCTAAATGCTTCATTTTAATGAGCTCTGTGGACCCAGTCATTTAAATGCTTCACATGGGTTGTAAATTCCACCCGTCATTTTCTGTTACTCGGCACCGTGTTAAGTTAAATCAATGTCCAATACAATCAGCTGTCATACAAACGATTTCATTTGAAGCTTTTCCTCCACAAAATGTAACAGATTATAAAATGTCACCAGCAATTCACCTTAGCTGACCATGACAAGGTCACTGGCGAACATTGTATGGTTTCATCATCTTGTGTTGAACCAGAAGATAAAAGTGAAGAAATGTGTCTGAGCTCAGGGGCAAGTAGAGCTGGTAGCAAACCTCGGTTGTTTTAAAGAAAAACACATTGTTGGGGTTATTAAAACAGAATTTAAAACTCCATTCAAAACTATTTTCAAAACTGTCAAGCATAAATAATAACTTTATTTTGGTAATTCCTAACCTAACAGGAACAGAACGTTCCAGAGTAAACAGAGTCCAGAGTCCTTTTCTGAGCCAGAGAATTGACAATGGTTATGAAAGCAGCCAGTCGTATCACATTGCTCAATTTAAATGTTGGTAACATTTCAAGATGCTATAATAAATAGGATCCTACATTCATGATCGATGTGCTGATATGTAACCATTACCTTTGAAATAGCGACCCGTAGAGACTCACAAATCCCTATTCAATAAAGATATGGGATGCCTTCATTCGCTGTGACAGTTGTAGGTCTATTCATTACGAGTTGGATGTGATCTGATAATCCTCGCCTTCGCCGTGCGCTCTGAATTGGCTCGTGGGCATCGCCGAGGAGAAACCGAGGCAGACCCTCTTAACAAGGTCTTAAAAGCACGGTGTGAGGTAATGTTGGAAGTGATAGGTTCTCCCCCGGGGTTGATTAGGCTCAACCCTGTAACTTTCACTTAATGTGATATGACCCCTCAGAGCCCCAATTCTCTGACAACACACACTCCCCCCCCCCCCCCCCCAATTACTACCTCACACACACACACACACCGCTCACATATTCCACCCTCAGCCCTTCCATTCCCACTGCAACAACTGCAGTTTAGTTTAAAACGCGGCTGCCGGCAATTAGCCGTGTTATGTCAATGTGTTATTCTCTGGCTGTTGCTCGCTGGGTAAACTGTTCCAACCCCCGGCAGCCGACGTGGTGGGATGGTGAGTAGAATAGTGAGTAGGTGTCTCTGTTATCACAGCACAGTTTTTAAAAGCCCGCGGAGGATTACGCAGCGCGATGTTGGGCTCGGGGCTGGCTTAGGCAATGTTAGCTTACTGTTGTGTATTGGCAACATGTACTTGTTGAACTTCAGTTCCCACTTTTGTTCAGATATGCGTCGTCAAGAAGCATAACAATAATATCTCAATGTTTGAATATTCAAGGGAATTTGACAATTTCACTTTCTGGCATGAGTTTTAACTCTTAAATTGGGGGATTCTAGCACAAATCTGGAAATGAAAATACATTCGTACACAAAAACTGCTGGGTTAGGGTGGCAAACGTTTGCTAATACTTGCTAACATTACCTAGTATTTAGTAATTGTTATTCAAGGCCACAGTAGCAGTGGATTAACAAAAGTTCTGAAATGGGTACGAGTCTTTACCTCATAAAACGACGTCTAGATGAGTCACAAAGTCAGCAAACTGACTCTGTGTCTGTTACAAACCGACATCCAGCTCAGGTTAGCTTCTATTATCCATCTTAAACTGTTGGTCAAGCCAGGTGAAGTAAGGCTTAGGTACCAAATGCAAACGTGTTAATCAATCGTACAGAAATTATGCAGACGACAACACATTGGTTTGTTGTCATTTTGGAATCAGTGCTAGCCTGATTTGAACAGAGTTTTACAAAAATGAACGTGTGTAGATTTGTCTTAATTCCTTAATATCTCAATAATGTAATTATTTACATTACAAACATCCAGTTATTGAGTCAACAACACTTGACGAACTGCTGTTTTTTTGAGGGACAACATACAGTAATGTTATTAGATTAAACCCATGTTCCAGTCAAAATGCCACTTCCTAACTGATAAAACAAAGTTCTTCCAGCCTATCAGTTTTCAGGATAATCAGGTCTGACAGAAAGAGGATTCTCTCCAAGTTCTTCTCAGTTGGTTGTGTGCTGTAGGTCACCACAATAACAAACCTGTCATTTACCGTAAAAGCCTAATTTGTCCACCAGATATTAATCTCTAACTTTTGTAATTTGCCGTAATGACAAGCAGACCTTTTAAATAAACACCGGTGGTGACCAGAGGGAGGGAGGGCCATCGCTCTGGACGAGTGATGACCCCCCTTCACTATCTCTGTGCACTTGGAGGCCTAAACAGTTTATTTCGTGTTTGCAGTCACTTCCTAGCGGTTGTTAAACTGATGTACAGTTTGACAGAAACAGAGGGAAACCAGATCATCGGAGGAAGATTGTTTTGACCTGATAAGTAGAAATGGGTACATTAGGGAGAAAAATGGAGTAAAACACTAAAACTGTGGGATTAGCCTTGTATTCGGTTTACACAGACAGATGCCACATGCTGCAAAATTCTTTTAAGAATGTCAGCCCACCTATAGTATTATTTTGTGTATACAAAAATGTGAAGTATTTGTTAAAAGATCATTAAATGCACCAAGAATATTAATGCAATGACAGTGTTTTCATTCACAAAAGTATAATCATCCTCAAGGATATTTGTTCTGAGCTTTGTCATATGATGCTGGTATGAATAATCAATATGATCCTGAAGTCCAGATGTCATTGATAAGTATTTCTGAGGGCCTTTGCCTTCAAATGCTCAGAGGAAAATGGAAATGTGCAACTCTATGACGATTGGGTGACACTTAATGTCCTTGTATTCTTGCCTGAAGGCTGCAGATGAAAAGCAGCTTGAAACTGTAACTGATGCTTTAAGGCTCGGCATTGTCGATGTCGGTATGAATAGCAATGCCCTTAAAGCAACACCAATAGAGTACTTATTTCAATGTCTGTTTTTTGAAGGAAAGGATTTTGTGGAAAAAGCCACTCCTGACTTCTCGAATTCACTTCAATCGACTTTACCGCACCATAAACTTCTGAGCTTGCAGCTGCTGCAGCAGATCCCATCACACGTCACATTCGATCAGCGTGAACTTAAAGTGATCGATTCTGAGCAAAACCAAAGGGATTGCCCCCCCCCCCCCCCCAAGAAATACTGACTGCAGAATTTAGCTGCATTTTCAAACTGTATTACTGTTAAAATAACATTTCAATTGCTTTTCGTTTTTACATTGAAAGTGAAACTTCTGCTGCTCTCCGATCTTCATCTGTTCGTACATCGACTTTTTGTGCCTGTAAACTCCCGCAGGCACTGATTAAACTCGAAGCAAATACACCTAATGGATCGTACGCTTTCAGCCCGACATCTTGAACCAATCAGACACAAAATAATTCACAACAATTTAACCTGTTTGACTGTTTTTTAAAATAACATTTTAAGGGCATTTCTTTCCCACCTTAATTTACCCACAACACCCTCCCCCCTCAACTAATAGTAAATTGGCTTCCTCAGCTCCGGAGCCACGATGTTAGCGTTGGCTAATCTGACTGTGACACATGATTGATGACTTTTCCCAAGTGTGCAGGATCCAAAGGATTAGCGGTGTTTACTTCTAGTAGCATGCTGGGTACCCCTGCTATTAATGACTGGAATTAATAACCTACTGACGCCTATGAGACAGCCATGTTTATGCACAGGCACACACATGACGGTCGGCCCTGGACACTGAGTAGTTGTAAAAGTGTCTGCCCTCGCCCAGAAAGGTTTGTGTTTATATGTCATGTATGACGATAATATTCGTTTGAGTTCAAATTGATTCTTTCCAAATGTTTTTTCTTTCTGTTGCCCTTTAACATTTCTGGACTATATGACTTACTGAGATATTAATTATACAGGTTTAGTGTCTACAGTTTCCTGCTACGTATCTGTCTCTCATTTTCCCTTCTCCTGGCTTCGTGTGTTTCTCTTGGACACACACACACACACTAAGGAGCATGAGAACGGAGTAATTTCTTGACAACTTCAATGAAACCTCACACAAAGAGTAAAACTCTTAGGGGGGGGGGCGTGCAAAAGAAATGCAACACCGTACAGTAGCCCGACCTCCTCCAGCTACCATAGACGTGTACGCACCAGATACTGGGTGTGGCTGGGTTTCTGCACAAAGCCAGAAATAAAGAGCGGCGCTATTCCTTTCAGCAGCGAGACCCCTGGTTGACCTTCCCCATCGACCCTGCCGTGACCCCATAGTGAGGAAGCAGCGAAGCAAAACAGCTGCTACCACTGGCCGGGATGGAAATGCACGTCACAAGGGTCAAAAGGAAGATGCTGTCATTTAAAGCGATGGTCCCAGTGTGTCCGACGTTATGTCCGTTATGAATTATGCTCTGTTCTCATGTGCATTTATGTCCACTGCTCTTCTTCACGAGGCAGATTCCCTTCCATCTTTACTCGGGTGTAAACAGTTCTGTCTTCTTCTGTGTTCATATAACGGGACAGTTAACCCCGCGATAGCGCTGCGTAACCACCGTATCTCACGGACGTGTTCTCACGCTGTGTTTCGTCCACAGTCGACTTGGAGCACTTGAGGACAGTGAAGGCGGACAAACACCAGCGCTTCTGTCAGGAGAACGGCGTCATCAGTCAGTTCGTATCGGCCAAGACGGGGGACTCGGTCAGTGGCAGCTAATTCAAGAAGCGGCGATCGACACGCGAAGTCGAGAGTGTCTCTGGGAAGACTTACGTATTCTCCATCTTTCCCTTTCCTCAGGTGTTCCTGTGTTTCCAGAGAGTCGCTGCTGAGATTCTCGGTGTGAAGCTTAACAGAGCAGAAATTGAGCAATCCCAGGTGAGCCATAACAGTACAGTGGCGTTTCTGTTTATAGGACAGAACATGTACACTGACCGGCCCCTATTGATACACGATTGGGCTCTTACATTCATAATTGATTGGATGGAGTTAATGGCCGGACTCGAGGGAGGTGTGTGTAAACAGGAGCTTGTTATGTCTGCCTCCTGGCGGTCTACTTCTCACTGACACCGCCCATCTGTGAATAGACCCGTCTTGACCACATTACCGTGTGGGGTCAGAGGTCAAAGGTAGGCAGTTGTAAGGGTGAGGGGGTTAGGTCCCGGCTGGCTGATTTATTTGGTTTTATCTGCCTTCGTTTTGGACCAAACCAGCGTCTCGGCTTGCCAGCCAGATCAAGAAGGTGCCCAGTGGTGGCAGCTGTAGGATTTACAAGGTCACCCCCCCCCCCCCCCCCAAGGCATCCATCCTGGCTCTGATATGTCTGCTTGGAGCCACGCTGGCTGGATAGTGGTTAATGAACCAAGCCACAGAGAGGTCAGGACTCTGAGAATGGAGAGCGTGGAAGGGAAGGGAAGGGAAGGGACGAGCCGGCCGCTGTCCCATCAGGAGCTGCCCATCTGCTTTCTTCTTTCCTCTCCTCCCTTGACTCTGTCAGTAAAGCAAAGTGGTTTAATCCAGGCTACTCAAGCAGGGTGATTGGCTGGGACCAATTCACTCTTCTTTTCACAGATAGCTCAACAGTATTAAGCGTGTAAACCTCTGATACAGACGAGAGGCTGAAGCATTTCAGACAATGTTTGAAGAGCAACAACAAACACACCTTCAAACATGCCTTTTGGTTTGCTCTAGTGTGTTTTCCATGTTGCCGGATTCCTTGACGTACTATTGTGTGCTAATGTTGGCGATGCGGCGCCGCGACAAGCCGTTTGTGTCGTGGATGTTAGCGATGAGGCTTTGAAGCGGTCATGGCTGTGGGTCTAGCCGGGAGGCCACCGAAGCCTCGTTATCAGCTGTCTGATTTAGAGAGCCGAACACGAGGGTCGCGACCCCTGACGGTATTATATCTGCCTGGCAGCCTTCTCTGTCAGAGCCCTCTGTCTGCCGGATCAGATAGCAGGACGACGAATCATCGCACGACTCCGACACCAGGCTTCGACAGCTCGTTAATCAGACGGCCGACCAGGGCTCGCTCTCCAGCTATGTGGTCTGTTCTTTGGTGATTAAGAGTCCCGCTGCCTTCCACGCCATTAGGATCAAATGTAGGCTGTTTCGATCTTGCGTTCCCGCCCGGGTTCAACGGCGCGTTCCTAAAATGCAGGACTTCAGAGCAGACCTGCGGCTCCTTCGTGTCAAAATGAAGCCAGTAAAATGGTTCAGGCATTTTATCGAGAGGCTTGAAGGATGCTTCCCTTTGAAGGATTTCCAGGCCTTTCCAACAAGGGGGGAGACCCCCGTGTAGATGCAGAAATCCCTGGGGGGGGGGGGGGGGTTACATATGTCCTTCGGCCTGGGAATTCCTCTGGTGTTTGCTGGACAGAGCGATGTCTGGAATAACCTCTGGCATTGTGAGCCAACCCTGGATGGACGGATGAAGAATGAATTGATCAGAAACAAACTCGTCTGAAAAACTGGATTTCCATCGTCCATCTATATTCAAACTTATTTCAGGCTGCATTTCACTGTTTTTAAAATCCCATGCTATTATTATATTATTTTTTATATTGTCATTTCATTTCAAACTTTGCCTCAGTAATTCTAGATCTTGGCTGTGTTTGCTGTATCATGTCATGCTTCCCTTTTTTTTTTTTTTGTTTCTCACATTTCTCATTCATTTCTCTCACTCCTCAACCTCCTCCTCATCCTCTCTTTTTTACTGTCCTCACACTCCTTGTCCTTTGCCTCTATTGCCGTCTCTCCGCTGCGCCGACACGATGAACCTGCTCAGAGGATCGTGAAGGCTGAGCTGGTGGACTACCCACAGGACGAAGGCCCAATTAGACCAGACGACAACCAGCGAAGCAAAATATGTTCAGTTCAATAGATGGAAGTACGTCTCCATGGTTACAGCCAGTGTAGATTTTATCATTGTGACTGTGCTTTCTGTAGTCATGCTGTGTGTGTGTGTGCAGATAGTAATCACATTCCTCTGTAGTGTTCGTGAAAATGAACTCGTAGCACAAACAAACCTTCAGGACAAATGACTTGCGTATTTATTAGGAGACATTCATTAGAGGACGGTTTATGTCTGCCTGAACACAGAACGGAGGGAATTATCTTTTATGAGACTAATCAGAGTCTTACTTTGATTTAATTTTTTGCATCTTTTTAACCCTTTATTTATTTGTCTCTTCCTCTTCTCAGCTTGTGGTGAAAGCAGACATCGTGAACTACAGCCAGGACAGCATGTCCAGGACGGTCAACCCCCCTCGCAGCTCTATGTGTGTGATGCAGTGACCTCCTCCAACACACACACACACACACACTTAAAGTCACACTACTCAGTATTCCTCTTGCAGGATTGTTTCGGGGTGACGGGATGAGTGTGTTCAGAGTGTGTGTCTGTATTCCCGTGTTAGTTGTGGGGGTGAGATGAAGAACAGACCGTGTGGTTTCGAGGCCTTGGCCTGGAGTTTGGATATTTAACATGGATATTTTCTTGTGGTGGTTCACCAAAAGGAAATAGAGCCTCAGTTCTTTTTTTTTTTTTTCAAGTTTACATGCAGCTATGATTTTATTTCTATGATTCACCCTAAGTAAATATAAAACAATGTGTTAGCATGAGACAGGCTGCTATTAGGGACATTGGTTTCATTGGTTTGATATGCTTGTGTATATTTCTAAAGATAATACCTGTCAAATCTGCATCCCTAAAACTGCAAAGTGTACAAGTTAATGATACATTAAGAAGAAAGTAAAACCAGATGCTTTCTCATGCAGCTCTTGTATCCTGCACTGCTTCTCAGTGTAAGAAGGGAAATAGGAGATCAAATGCTGCGGTGGTCCTTTTTATTTTTTTTGCATTTCAATTTGCCAATTAGAGGCTTGCACAGGCAGTGCTGTAACGTGAACTCTGTACTGTATTCACTTATGCTTTGGTAGAAATGTAAAATTGACTGTTTTAAGTGGGAATTGACATTTTATAATCTATATTCCTCAGTGTACCCAAATCATTTCAACCTATCACATAGTATTTAAATTCTCTAGAAAGAGGCCGCATGTGCTTTTTAATGCTTGAGCTTTAGGCTTGTCCTTTTTGAGGAGCATCCAGATGTTGTGTTGATAAAGATTGTCAGGTGATTATAACTCCGAGTAAACCGAGTGTCAAACTGAGCATGAACTGAATCGTTCATCTTTGTAGAAGTCTCTATTCTAGAAGTCTCTCCAGAGCCTTATTCAGCTGTCCGTTCTAGAACAGAGGTTTGACGAATCATTAGAGGAGATATCGCATGGTTAACCAGTTCTATCGATGTCATTTGATGATGGGTTTTGTGATTTCCATCGACCACAGTATCCTCCATGTGTGTAAAATATGTGTTTGTGCAATAAAAGCAAACTCCGCTCCACTCCAAAGCTTCTTTCATTGACCTGGAAATTCAGTTTGTGTTTCTAACAGTATAGGTCTGCATGCAACAATACACAGGCCTGAGATGGGAACTCTGACATTGCTTCCCTCAGAGGCTATCATGAAACCTCACAGAAATAAAATGTCATAAAACGTTTGTTAGAGACACCGTCGTCCTATTCATGATGAAACTTCAGTAAAACTCAACACATTTTCATTTGGTTTATCCGTCCATCCTTTGTTCCTGGAATAAAAAACCCGAACGAGCTCAGGCCTTCTCATTACTCGGCCTTTGTTTAGCTCCCTCTTAACATTTGAGTCTTGGTTTCATTGCGATCCTTCGCTCTACGCTGCGAACGCAAACTGACTGGAAGAAGCCCCGGAGGCGCTCGCATGAGGCAGATGAATGGAGCTGCACCGTAGCTGATGAGGGCATTACAGGTTAAGGATCCATGTGCTGACATTTAAGCATCAGGAGTGAAACTTGACCTCCCTGGAGTTCCCGCTCCATAGTCGCTAGCAGCTAGTGCGCCACCTGGTCTTTGTTCAGTCAGTCTTTGCTGAAACAGCTAAATCCTCGTCGGACGGATGATATAAACGGCTTCATAAATGGTTTATTAATTCATCACTTGTTATTATCACACAACTATAAGAGGCTTCTGGTTTTGGTTCGGCTTTTCAATGCCACTGAAACCTCTGGTATGTTTAAGAGGATTTTCAAGTGCATTTAAAATGACAGAATCAAAAGAAGCAAAGACTTCATCTTTACGGGGATCTCGTATTTGACCTTCTCTGGGTCGTCGATTGTCAACGTCCGTTTGTTGCAGAGGCCGCTGCAAACAACAATGAAAGTTAATGGCGAGTGAGGCGGCCCAGCTGGGGTCATTCCAGCACACGTGCATTGTCTCGCTTGAGTGGACGTCTTAGGAATTGTCTGTGCTAAGACCTGTCACCGACGCTGACAGGCGAGACTTGCCCTTGGCTTTGCTGCTGTTTAGACAGGTGTTTTTTTTGCAAGGAAAACAACTGCGGCTCCGTTTCCAGCTTAGACGCTCTCAACGGCGACGTCCCCCCGAATACTGAAGAGGATGAAAGTGTGGGGAGGGGCAGGCTTTTGACAGATTGTCAAAAATCAGGGGCGATTTGTGTCAAATTGAATTTGCTTTGCCGTTTCCTCAGTGGCTTTATATGAATTATTTTGCATGCATTGGTTGGTTGTGGTTGTTTGTTTATTCTGCATCAATGCAGTGCAAGCAGCCTAACGGTAACGTGCTTTTTTCCGTTTCATGAACCGCTGTGTCGCCTCTCAGAATACTTTCTAGTCAAGCGTTAAACAGAAACACTTCTTCACCTTTTTCTCGGAGTCTTCGGTCAGTGTTTACTTGATTTCGATGGGTACAAGTCTTTTTTTTTCGTGTGCTTTTCTTTCCTCCTCCTCCCCTTCTGCGTTTCTCATTGCCGAAACTCTGCGATGACAGTCTCAGAAAGCCACACACAGGACAAGCTGGTAAGAGGGCCATAGTTGTGGTGGGTGCTTTTTTTGTTTTTGTTCGTGGGCAGAACTGGGGCCAAAACCCTGCGATTACCCACGCACTCTTCCATTTTCCACCTGTGCACACTGCCAGGAACTCAGCGTTGGGGGAGTCGGCAGGACTGATTTATTCTGTACCGCCGGTCCCCATTTTGGCTCGTATTCTCTGTGCTCGCCAACAGCAAGAGGAGTGGTGGGCGAGGCAGACACTGGGCCTGAGCTGGCATCCATTTGAAGCCCCGAGGTGAACCAGTAAGAGCTTCGTTCCCAGGGTGCTTCAGAGGATCTTTCCCTCCGTCGCTTCGGCTGTCCCGTTGGGTGCCGTGTGTCTGCTCCAGCCGAAAGGCACATGATTTATTTTCGGGGTAAGGATGTGGCCATTGAGAGGGGTCATATTTATAGTCCGTTGGTCTGGTGAGAGGACCTGCCAATAAAAGCACAGATTCTGAATAAGCGGCATGGGGACAGAAAACTGGAAGTCTCTCTCTCTCTCTCGCTCTCTCTCTCTCTCTCTTTAGCATGGGTGAATGCTGTTTTCAGTGGGCTGTAATAAATAGTACTTAAAACTGAATGGCTCTTGTATAATCCTGTATATACTGAGGAAGGAAGAGCAAGGAGAGGAAATAGGATCTTCATTAAATCGAGTGAAAAAACACAAAAATTGGACGGTGTTGAACTTAATAATAGTAATAATAATAATTTTTATTTAAAGGCGCCTTTCTAGATTTAAACACCAGATTGATTACGATTGATCGACTACACTAGGAACACTTTGATATAAATCTAGGCTTAGATTATTCAATTGTCATTGCTTTTAGAGTTTGTATCTGAAAAGGTCTGCTTGAATTTACAGTTCTGCAAATTTGACTTTTGATCTGTAGTCAAGACAGAATTTTTTTCATTTTTCCATATAAATAATCAACACATAAACCAAAATAATGATCACATCACTTAGTAAGCGTTAGACGCCGCCCAGAGATACGTTTCAAGCCTGAAGGTGCTAAATATTTGCAGCTCCAGTGATGAATTTGTGCAGGACATTCTATATATCACATAAGACCCTCCCATTTCCTGTTGTGTTTTCTCTTAATCTGCTGCACATCCAACACTCGTGCAACACAATGAAAGTGTTTGCATTTAGATCAAAGGTGTTGTGTTGCTGATATACAGCATCGTACGCGTATCGTAATAACAGAGGCCGTCTCGCTCCTCAGAACGACAAGACGATGGACGGACTCGGCCTTTTCATAGCTGATAATTGAGACGTCTCTAAAGCTCATGTGTTTGATAAAGGGGCTGCTCTGTTAAAAGAAGTCACAAAACTGAGATTCAGCACCTGCATTTATCCTGTGCCAAACAAAGAGAGGGTTCCTGGGTGGAACCAAAGTTGGGCGTCACTCCTGGAAGACAAATAAGCATAAAAGGACATTTAAAAACGGTGAAATTAGAAGTGGAGAGCCAAGCCAATTACTTCACCGCCTCTCTGTCTCTTTTGCTTCTTGATTTCTTCCTCATTGTTCCTTAAAAGAATAAAAACTTTGGATACAAAACCTGATACCAGAGCCATTCAGTTTTTAAGTGCTATTCATTACAACTTACTGAAAATAGCATTTATCCACTTTGAGGCTTTTCAAAAGACTACTTAGGATCTTCTGCAGCGCTTTCAGACACCGAAGAGTGTGAACATATAGCCATACACATTCCACTGCGGCATGTCTTGAGGCGGGACAGTTGTGGCTCTGGGTTTAAGCGGGTACCCCTGTGGAGAAAAACTGGCCAGGGCCAAAACACATCGAGTATTACTGCTAATTACGTAGGGCATATCCCTTCTGGATTTGCGGCGGCACGCTAATTCTTTGTATAATTCTACCTCGAATTATGTCCCATTAAATGTGTGACAGAGTGGAACTTTCATTCTGTATCTGACTGGAAAATTCATTCAATGTGGAGCCTCAAATACGAGTCAGAGCTCAGTGAGGAAACAATAGCGTTTGAAGGTGGCTCATGTTTATTGACACGCATGAGCGACTGCTTCAGGTGTTCTCTCCACGGACGGAAAGAAAAGCAGATTGAAAATATGTGGGCTCTCTTTCCCGTGCGTTTCCTAAGAACAAAAGTCAGAGGAAAATGAATTGCTCCACCAGGTGTCATTGGAAATGGAGTGTTTCATGATGCGCTCAGAGGCCGCTTGTCATCAGCGAAGCTCCGCGATGTCAATTTCTCAAGACTAAAGGAAAACAACTCGGGCTCAACTTGACACTTTTGTATTTCTAGCGTTGTGCAAGGGGATAAGAACCCTAGAAGCCCTGGGAGAAACAATAAATGAAATGCTACATTAACCTCAAGTGAACATGAAATTCAGAAATAGTTAAAGTTAATGAGATTTACGCTCAATATTTGAAGCAGATGTTTTTCGGAACAAAAAAGTTTTTCATTTTTTTTCTTCTGGCAGTTAGTTTTGGAGTGTAATTGGTTGAGATGTGCCAGACTACACACACTGAAGTTTCACAACCTGCATGAAAGGACTGCACGCACTCCTTTTGATCGGTGTCGACGAGCCATGTTGGTAGAAATTGGGAAATAAATTAGAAAAGGTAAAAAAACTTATTGGGAAGTTGTGAGGATTCCCATGTGCTACGTCAGATCTCTCTCCACTTCTCTTGGGCAAGGACACTACGGCGTCGGACGTAATCGTAGTCCGATCCCAGCATGGGGAGGGAGTCAGACCGGAAACGCCCCTGCAGTGATAAAGAGGGCGCTGCGCTACTTGTGGTGCGTTCACATACCAAAGAGACCAGGAATCACGACTCCCGACGTCCACTTTGGATCTCGGATTTGAGTTTCTGTTGAGTCTTTTCTGAAATATTTTGTAAAGAGTAGAGACTGTTTAATGTTACAACCTCAACCCAAGTCATGTAGATGAGTGGCCGACGCAGCACTTTGTCGGGACAGATTCATTTTTAATGCCGATTGACCTTCCGTCTTCTCAGCGGAGTCTCGTCAGGATCGATTTCATCTCCTCAGAGCTGCGTCTGTAGGAAACCCAACAGGGGGGCAGCTCAGCGGGGTGAATTTTGTCCAGGCCCTCTGGCTGAAGGAGCGTGACACCAATCACCACCCCGCCCCGCCCCGCCGGTCCAGCCAACAGGAATATCTGGGACTGGCGCAACGTTTCAATCGAGGGACTTTTCTTGAAATGTTTGAAAGAAATGTGTTGAGACAGTGGTTGGGTCAGTTCTCGGCGGGAACAGATAATGTTCTCTCATTGGTTTGCCAGTAGCATAATTGTGTGTTGGAAAATGTAGCTGCCTCATATTGAGAGGCACGAAAGCGTTGATATAATAAGAGGTGACATTAAAATTCCCTTTTCTGTCCAACACAATGTGGGTAGTGTGGAAAACCTGCATGGTGTGAGTTTTTTCAGAAAATCCGTCACGGCATCTCACAAAACCGTGCAGGTCTACCATACAGAACACGGCAATGCTAATCAAGACCAGGCCGCTCCAGCCCGGGGGGGGGGGGGGGGGGGGGGCGTGAAGGTCATCAGCCAAGAAGAGGAAATGATTGATGGAAATAAAGGTGCTGGACGTCTTTATGTGAGATGCAGTTTCTAGACAGGCCGCATTATGAACAAAGCACAGTTGTGTTCACATCTGATTTAAGAAGTACTTTTGTCATGCCGTGTGCCAAAGATGGGCTCATGCTTTTATTGGCTGTTTAGTCTGTTTCCATTTCTTGACCTGCATTTAAAGTCCACTAAAAGTTCATAATTCTTTAATGTTTTCTTGAGCGTGGAGCCTGTGATTTACTGACTTCGACCGCTTGAGCCACACATCAAGAACATGCCCTCGTTCTCGTATCCTAACATATGAAATCACATACAAGTAGCTACTAATTCACAGTCATCTGTCAAACCCTTTCAATCTGGACGGCGAGCTATTACAGAACGCCACGACGTTGCGTGTGCGTGAGGTTTGGCCGGGCCGCCGTAATTTGGAAGCGCCGCAGAGAAAAGTGTCACAAAAGAAGAAAGAGAGGGTCAAGTTCCCGTGTGCAGGCTGTTGTGAGAAGTGTCTGGTGATGGCCGGGCCGCCCGGACAGGGAGGTGAGAGGCAGGTTAATTACTAAACGGCGAGGGAAGGGCGAGCTGCTTTACATAGCCCTTTGTAGCCGGAGCTCTTGGGTTTCCGACAAAGAGAGGTTTGGGCAAAGGGAAGCTGCTGAAGCTGTCAAAGGGCGCGGCGTCTGCTGTGAAACCCATTTAGTCTGCTGCACGATGCGAACCTCGACGCTCAGAAAGGAACAGGGGGATCATCACTCTGACAATATTATGTTGCACCACAATTAGAATTACATGCATTCATATATACGTTTGTCATGCTACCCCTGACTTGCAGCTACGCTGCCCCCCCCCCCCCCCCCCCCCAATTTACGGCAGTACGGCTCTGCCTTGTAGATGCAATCAGCGTTGCATTACCGAACTGCACCCACAATGTACATGGATAGAAATGCACGATGTGGTGCGCAGTATAAAACTAACACCAAGCCCTTCTCCTGACGACCGTGAGGAGGATCGGCTCGCCCCGCACCGGGGGCCCGTGGCAATATTCCTTCAATTTTTGCTCTACCAGCACAAATTGTCATCCTCCTCAACAGCTCTGTTTCACTCACTTGCAACGCACACATGGAAACATCATTAATACAATCCAAATGGTTTCTTTTGGAGCTTTACTTTCATGCTTATTTTTTGCCGCAGAAGCCATTATTTTTCCAGTAGAGGGTCAAAGGGAGGAAACAGTTGATTTACAGTCCCAGAAAGCAGCTGCAGCCTACAGGTAGATTAACAAAGGCATACATGCCGATATTTAGTTTGTTCCATTTAAGGTCTGCATTTTTTAAAACCACTGTGTTACGTCTCGGTTTATTTTCTTGCCCTTGAACACGGTGCAGTGTGTTTTTTGGAGTTCATTAAGTAAATGATCAGGTGTTTCCCTCCTTCATGCACGGCTAATGAACCAACTTAAATGGATTTAACTTATTAGACCATCAAGGACAGGAAATGTAGAACATACTGAACACAGGAAGGCATAAGAAGTGTGTACACGCACTGCCAATCTGCGTGATTGATGAGAAAGCTTTTCAGTGTCTGTAGCTTAATCGATCATTAGCATTAATAACAAAATATTATTAGTTCTCCTAGAGTTTCACCCTCATTCATTTTATTTAACCTCTTTATTAATATGAATTTAATGGAGTAACACTCATTGTATTACCCAACCTTCAAGGAAATGTGCTCAAAATATGATAAACATGATATTTTGAAATGAGCCATGACCTCATTATCCAGGTTAACAGTCCAGTTCAAGAAACGGAACAAGCTGGACGCCACTTTGGTCCAGATAAAAATGTCTCAATGTCTCTTGGTGGGAATTGTTGAGCTTTCATTCATGGTCCCGTCAGGATTAACCACTTTGACCACTGACTTTTGATCCTGGATCACCATCAGATTAAAAATATCTGCAATCCTTTTAGAATTCCCATTAGCCTCAGTCACACATTGTGATACATTCTAATTAGCTAATGTTAGCATTATGTGTGAAATTATTATTAAAATCATATCTTTGCTCACAATTCATTTAGTTCATTTGCATTTCAGCTTTCATGCTACATCACCGCCAGCTGAAACACACTGAGCAGAGGCGCTTGTGATTGGTCCTTACTGTCATGTGACTGAATGGCCCACCAATCACAGGACTCTACTCTGTTTGCTTTGACAAACTGCGGAGAAAAAAAAAGAAAAAAAGATTTGCACATTTAACATTTCTAAATTAAACACCAGAAATCTCTTTATTATCTTCTCTCCTGTATATTTATTTAACACTAAATAATAAAACGAACTCCAACAACTGAAGCTCATGAAACCTTTGCAGCCTACAGTAAATGGAGCTGTAAAGAAATGGCCTGCAACATGAGACTTTTTCCATCAAGTGCTTCATTAAGATGATTTAGTTCAGAGAAACTCCAAAAACGTGGACGCTGCATTTCATCGGTCTGCTGTCTCTCAATAATTCACCACATTCGCAGTTGGCGTATGAAAAAGAGGAACCGCGTAGCGCTCTGGAAGGAAAACTTGATCTGTCTCCTAACAAGGTTGAAGTGTGAAGATGACAAAGCCTTTACATCTGACACCCAACCCAACAAACAGCCATCTGCCATCATTATAAGTGGAGCCTGATGTGCTGCACTTAAGAGCCCCTCCATGAATCCTTTATGTCCCACCGCCAATTAAGAGAGGTCCATTATCTTTTCAATTATTGAGTCAAATTTTGAGACCCAATCACTTATTCATAAATGGACCTATAGCAACTTTCATAGTTAATGAAGAAACTATTAGCATCCAAAGAGTGCTCCCTGTGGTACTAATTGATATATTTCAACTAGCTAATCCTGTTCAACATCTTCCCCCTCCGGCAAAGCCATCGCTTGCAGAAGTCACCTGTCTCAGGCGCATCGAGGGAGAATGGCGCCTGAAACATTATCGCCATGATGGACTCTGCAGGGGATGATTTCTCCCGTATTGTTCATTTGACAGGACGTAAACCACTTACAGTCTTTCTGACCCGCCGGGGAGATGTATTTCCCACCCCTTCGTTTAGGGATGCTAGAGGGGATGAGAGATGATGGCAGTGGAAAAATATGTTGATGCGAACAGAACCTTTTGTCACGTGGTGTATTTACAGTTGCAGCAGCATCTTGTCACACCACCGAACACCTCAGTGTCAACCGATCCACCAACACCAACAAGCCACCAGCTGTGAAAAGGGTTACCTGTGCAGGTCTGGCTGCGTTGCTGCTGCTGACTGACAGCAGCGTTAATGTTTGATGAAGGACCAGAGGCTGCTCTCTCAGATGCAGGGAACGCCCAATCCGCAGCTATTGTCCCCCCCCCCCCCTTCCCCATCCTGCCCTGCTATTCAGTGGAAGGTAGGGTTTTGTAACCCCACTCTGAGAGTCCACCGACAAGGGAAACACAATCAACCCAGAATGACAATGGTTGAGGTGCCCTTCTCATCGTGATCATTTGAGCTCTTCCAGAACAGGATTCCACGGTGATGGGCACTTTAAAAGGACGAGGGGGCTCAGCTTCTTCTCCAGATATCACAGCTGTCAATCAAATGGAAACACGGCCAAAACACTGAAGCACCTTAAGAAGAAGAATGAGGAAATTATTTTGTTAGTCAAATTCTTCAGCATTTTTCTACAATCTTCCAATGTTCCAACATTTAAAGTTTTCTTCCCTGCTCTGTGCTTTAATGAATTTAATTCCACTGAACACACTGAGGCGTTTGTGAGGACGCCGTCTAACGAGCCAAAGAGCAAACATTGATTGAAGTGCGCTGATTATAATAGTAAGTAAAATATAAAATATAAATCCTGTGTATGGCTCCATCTTAAATTCCCAGCGTGACATTGAACTTTAATATAATTGATCAGTTTGGTGATCAGGACAGTATCAACGAGACGGGAGGCCACCCTTCCCCTTCCAGCACGGCCGTCTTCAGGTGCCACTTGATTTCTTCATGAGGTGTCTTTTATTTTTTCCACTCTTCTTCTCCCAGGAAACTCGCTGCACTGCTTTCTCCGCGGTGCCTTCGCAAACCCACAGCACAAACAGCGCCGAGCGTTTCGGGCCCGAGCTGCCGACACGTCTGCTCCGCAGCGTATTTATTTAAACCAGCCGCTGGCCCCAGGCGGACCCGCGAAGGCCTCGCCGGGGGCCTCCCCGGCGTGTTTGAGAATCCATTCACACCTGCGCATTAAATTACTGACACTAATGTTAATGCTTGGACCCGCTCCAATTTATGAACCCGTAAAGCTGCAGGACTGTTGGGACATGTGACAGATTCATTTAGTCAGATGAGGACAAGCCTGTCTGTCCCGTGTTTCTGTTTTGTGTCTTCACAAATGTGTGCGTCTGAGTAATATCAAATGATGTCATACGTACTTACGTGTATTTTCAGTGTCAGGAGACGAGGACGGCGTGAATACGAGACATTTGGATTTGACCCGGTGCTCTGACAATAAAACCTAAGACACTGTCGATTCGGGGTGGGGGTGGGGGACACATCGACTCCTACCTGGTTGCTAAGGGCTCAATGGCTTTTGAACTTGAGCGGTGTGGAGACATGAACACCTGTGCCCCCCCCCCCCCCCCCCACCACCCCCCCGCCTGGATACCTTTCACCTTGTCTTAGTCTGCAGCACTCAGCGACGGCCCGAGAAGAAAAGAGCTGCGCAGAGGAGAAAGGAAAGTATCCAAGAGACATCACCTAGATTGTCATTCTGGGGTCAGGGGTCAAAGGTCAGGACTGAGGGGGTATGTCAGGTGTTAAGTGGCGCAGCAAGCCAGTGTAGGGCTTGTTAAACCTGGCGACCTGCTAACCTGTGGCCAGGTGGGGACACAAAGCAGCAGGTTTCAGTACGAGATTATCCAAACAGGATGAAGATCAGAGGAGACCCACCAGATATACGCTCAG
This sequence comes from Brachionichthys hirsutus, assembly GCF_040956055.1. Classification (NCBI taxonomy): domain Eukaryota; kingdom Metazoa; phylum Chordata; class Actinopteri; order Lophiiformes; family Brachionichthyidae; genus Brachionichthys; species Brachionichthys hirsutus. The sequence continues at coordinate 3,692,169 of NC_090902.1, forward strand.
AAGTACTACAGACAAATACTTAAACTACAGTTGGTTAAAGTACAATTACTTAAGGATATACGTGCAAAGGAAAATGTACTTCATTTCACTACATTTTACTCATGACCGTTAATTGCATGGTTGAAAAGCAGATCAATTGATCTGAACACTTTCTTGTACTTCATTTCAGCCATTTATTGGAAAACGTACACACACACACACACACACACACACACACACACTCTCTAAAGGCTCACAGCGCTGTAACTGCGGAGGAAGGTTTCTGCACTTGAAATAAATTCTCCTCTAAATGACTCTCTTAACAACCCTTAACAAAAGGTCACATTGCTGCGACTGCAGCTGCATGCGGCGCTCTCACAGGTGTTCCTTCACACACAATGGGTTTACATTTCGAAGGTTAAATCGGCTCATATATGACGTTGGATCCGAACTGACATGCGATCGTCTGAGCAAACACTCTGACTGCAGTTTAATTAGTATGTAGATGACCCTAACCGCACCACACTGGTCCCACGGCGCCCTGCTGCTGCTGGGACGGCGGCTGCATGGAAGCTGCTAGCAGTTGATGAAAAGGCTTATTTGCTTTAGGTCTGTGTGTCTCCCTAAGGCCGAGGGACGAGAAGAGAGACGCCTTTTAATGATGATCCCTGGTGAACGGGAGGAGGGTGAGGAGGGTGAGGAGGGTGCTCCCCCCCGGGAGGCGAGAGGTGTGTGTAGTTGGCATTCGGCCCTCTGCTCAGCTGCATGTTAATTATTGATGTCTATTATCCCGTGGGCGCAGTATGAAAACGCACACTTCAGTCCAACGCGCCGTGAGCACAACACCCCGAGCGTGTTCTGATCCACGAAGGAGGTTCATCACGAGAAAGAAAAAGTCATGAAAGAGAAGTTTTCGAGTTGAAATCAAAATACAGAGTTCCAATTTTTGGAAACGTCCCAAATTGACCGACAGCAAAGCCGTTTGTTCAGTTATTAAAACCACAACAGCAATTACAACCCGAGTCATTTAACTTACGCAAACACTTCTGTGGGGTTTGTGGCAGGCTTTCAGCACGACACCGAGCACCTGTAGGTCACCCAAAGGTGAGTGTAAGTGCAAATACTTGTCTTTATCCACTTTAATAAAACAATTTTCATAAAGCTCGCTTTAAGGGACTAAATAAGGGAGGTGCCGTATTTGACAGGTAATATTTAAATATAGGAACATATTCACTGCCAGAATTAGACAGGATAGCTGTTTAGATTGTGATCAGGCCTTTCTACGCAGCGAGGATTACAGACAGAGACGATTAATCAAAGTGGTGGAGCTAAATAATACATTCATATATTACATGTCCTGTTGCGCTTGCTTCATATCATCTCGTCGCCACAGCTCATTTACATTTGATTGAAATCTTTCAGCACACAAACATTTGCATTAGAGTTCTACAGGTGATCTGGACGCCATCTGGATCAGTTTCAGCGTCCTGCTTTGCTAAACGTTCCCAACTGTCTGATCCAAAATCAAAGCTTTTGTGTGTGTGTGTGTGTGTGACTAAGTGAGCAGCTATTGTTCCTGCGATTGTGGCCCCGGCTCTTTAAGTTCTTCAAACCAGGAAATGTTTAAACGGGGCTAATTAGCAGCTATTCCCTTCGGTGCGTGGCTCTGGCAGTTCTTCTCTGTGGCTGATCTGACAGGAGTCGTGCCCTCCGGGGCCCGGCGGATCAATTATGGGGCCTTTCACATTTCACCATTTTGGAAACATTAGACAAGCTCAATCCCAGATTTGGCCCTTACTGCTTTGACTTTGGAATTAAGACCCCAAAGGATGCTGGGAAAAGAGAACGGGTTCTCTCTCTCTCTCTCTCTCTCTCACACACACACACACACACACACACGATTCCCTGCAGACAGTGCTATACTCCCTCTGCTGCCCCTCTTCTGTAAACACAGCTCTCCCCTTCACTGTTAAATAGATCCACCATCAAATCCAGAATTAAAGCCGGAATTCACCCCCTTAATATCCTCATTTCTACGGCAGGCGTGCTCCTTCACATGCATCTCTCTGGAGATCAGGTCAAGATATGGAAATATAATATAGTGACTGTTGTTAGGATGGATAGTTGGTAAATTCTCCAAAATATATCTCCTTTAATTAGAATATTTTTGCAACATGGAATCTAATTATTCCTTAAAACAAGTACCGGTACATTAAAAGAATTAGAGATCTCAAAATAGAAAATTACATTTCAGTAATGAACGTTAAATCAGCATCTGGTTTCCGGATTTACTCCATATGGCTTTTACATATATTTAGGCTGTTAGTACTGCTAGTATATTAATATTTGTATATGTGTATATTTGGTATAGAGCAGGAACTCCATATTGTATTTGCTGCAGCCAGCAATGACCATCTTTGCCCGTTTGTGCCACGTCTCCACTCCCAGCTCTCAAAATACTTCATATGAATTGCTGCGTTTGCCACAAGTTTAAGGTATACGTTGAGTAAATTAAAATCCTTGTGCGAACGTAACACAGCACCTGTTATTTTGTGCATGAAAAAAGACATTGTGCTGGAAGTTGTTCCAATTTGAAGTCGTCCTTGTGAAAAAAAAGTGTGCCTCAAATTATCGAAAATGTAAGATAAACACGAGTCAGACATGTGTCACCTTTTCACCAATTATCATTAATGAGGGCGTCGTTTTGAGGGTGAGGCTCAAACGAAAACACTCGCCGCTGCTCCTCGGTGATGAAATTAAGTTGTCATTGGAGCGTCTGCCGAAATCCTTGCACGCTTACGGGAAAACTAAAGAGCTCGGAACGCCGCGTAACATTCCGCTACAATTTAACAGATGAGTCTCTATTAGTCGGTGTCCATTTCAGGGTTGGGGGTGCAAGGTCACGACTCGCCTCCATGCAGGCCTCGGACAGGTGCTTACTGGATTTTTAAAAACCAGAAAGATTAGTGCAACACAAAACACACCTGGCTGACACCGTCCTCTACTGGAGTGTGTCTGTCAATCCACCACACACACACACACACACACACACACACACACACACACACACACACACACACACAGGAGTGGAAATTCAAGCTGACAGTCAACATGTCAAATAAATATATTTCTCTGTCTTTTTTGTTTTAAGATATTAAAGTAATTTCTATAATTGTTTGAAACAAGTCCACTTTTCCTAATTCCCATCTGCGTCCTTGACAACGGGGGTCAAAGCCCCGGTCCTCTCCAGGCAGCTGCGCCAGATGGCGAAGAGAAAAAAGAAAGGCAACAGAAAAAGAGAGGACTTCTGTCAATGTCAAACACAGAATTAGAGTTATTTCCCCGCCTTTGAGTCGGCTTTACCTGTCCACTGCCCCCGAGATGAGAAGCCCATAGCCTCGGGTGATAAAAGTCAGCAGTGGAGGCCGGGGCGGGGGGTGTAAGAATTCCTACCTGCTAAAAAATTAGTTGAAACTCCTAATAGTGCAGAGGCTTTTGATAAATCAGGGAAACTATCCTGGCTGTCTTTGCAAAAACACAAGTCCATGCACAGCAGCAATAAAGAGACGATGAAAGACGCACAGAGGGGGGCCGTTTGTAGCCCCTCCATACGACTCTCCCTTCAGCAGCCCAACATGAGGGGTTTACAGGAAACACTTTGGAACGCTTTGGCGTGAACAGCTGCATTTGACTTTTAATGTTTGGATAAAAAAGTGTTTCACACAGACACGGACAATTCTTTCAATCCATTTAATGGATCGATTTAAAAGCCTTTCGGGGGAACAGCGCTGAAACAGCAGCAGTGGAATATCCTGATTAAATAAAGTTACAGAAATCAACCACGCAACATAAAGTAATTCCATGCTTACTAATAAAAGTACTGCAATGTAACACAGCCGTCCTTCCGTAAGTCCTATATTCACGAAGGTGGAGACTTTATGATCATGCTTGCAGCGTTACATCAAAATATAGTTATATAGATCAACACATCAGTGGGTTTTAACAATCTAAAAGCATCTATTCTGCATAACGAGGAAGTTAACATTACATGCTCAGTTGTGTCGTGGTCTGAGAAAGATCATTGCTGTCTTTGAAAGAGTGTCGCTGGTTTTAATCACCGCTGCAGATTTTTATTATGTTTGAAAAATCAAGTGGGATGATATAGTCCAGGTCGTATTTATACGGTTGCAAAGCAGTGCGGCTTCAATCGGCCCACCTCTCTTTTGTGAGCTTTAATCTGCATGTTTTTGTAAATAAATGCATCACTTTGTTACATGCCCCTCCACTAAATATGAAAATCAGACCATCTACAATCCCAGAGGATGAAGTTCCCCCCCAGATCAATTTTACAAATGCACATAGACCACAGCGGAGTCAGTGTCTACAAATGAGGCTGTTTTTCCAGTTATCATTTATAGTCTATGAATAAACGGCCTTTTTTAAATGACACGAGAGCCAAACTTCACTTTCAGTCCTCCTGATGTCATGACAGTGGAAATATTCTTAGTACATGCCCTCCTCTGTAATCTATTCAAGGCGCTCAATGTTGAATCAATCAAGTCGAAATACATTCTGCTAAATGAAACTGGGATGCTCAAATGCGGCGTCGACAACGGGCAGCTGTGGATTCTTTTAGGAGTGGAAAAATCTGCCAGGGAAATGTTTCCAAACACAAATGTGTAAAAAAAACAACAACCCAATTTGAATTGAATTTCCTTATGATTTAGGAGGCTATAATGGGCTCATCTGTCCTAGTCGATCTGAATAAACGTGGCGTGGTCTCCTTCAGAGGCAACACTTGGGGAGTTAACTAAAAAGGGATGATAATGGCGTAAGTAGGTGTCATAAAATATCCCAAAAATAAACAGTGTGTGGCGAACTGGAGAAATTCTGCACCCCCACACACACACACACACTCTCGCCCGTTAAAATAAGGCACTTAAAACAACAGCGAGGCTGTTTGAGGGAGCCCAGAGGAGAAACTAACCAGAATGCTTCGCCCTCTCTCCTGTGACAAAGCACTAGAAAGGTAACATTATAGGGGCAGGCCGGCAGAGACACAGCAGACTACACAGTCGTCCCCTGTAAGACGCTTTTGAGCCACCCTCTGTTAGCGTCCTCTCAGCCAGTCTCTGCCAGAGTTCAGTCTGGTTCATATCTGGCAGAAAGTCAAACGTAACCAAACAAGTGCAAGGGGGACGAAGTGGCCACCGGTCTGCATGCGTTCGGTCCCAATAGATGCATGAAAAATAAGCAGTGGTCGGCCTGACGACATCCCGACATCCACTGGGGATAGAAGAAAAGGTTTGAGCATTCCTGCCGGAGCGTCGATGTCAAACTTTGGAAGAGGAGCTGGCGAAAAAAATTTGTCAGTTTTTTTTAAACCCCCCATTTCAGTGAAATCTATGAAAAGGAACACTTTGGCCTTATTCGTCTTTGTTTCTTCTATCAGTGGATTTATCAGCCACCATCTTTTAAAACCCTTTTGAGATTTCACATATTGTGAAATGCAAAATGCATTTTCATTTTTATTCCCTTGATGTACGACGGCAACCAAAGGCTGTTTATTGTTGATGTTTCATAAGCTAATTTTTCTTTTATTTAATTGCAGTAATTCCAGTTAAAAGGAATTAAATTGAGCGTTTTGAACTAAAATCCAGAATATCCAGTTTAATGCTGCACGAGAAAGTGTTTAACATCGAGAGGCCTGCTCATCTACAGTCGTCGCTCTCACCTCTCAAACTGTTGGAAGAAATGTCAAAAACTTCCAGCATAACATCCAACGCCTCGGAGAAGAACTTAAATGTGTACTTTCTGCGTGATTCTCCAAACAGTCGGCAAATTTTCCGACAAACAAAACTACGATACACTGCATATAGAAATTGTGTCAAAAACAAATAGCTGGAATTCAAATGGCCTTCAATTTTCCACTCTCCCCTTTCGTATCTCTCTCTCTCCATCACACACACACACACACACACACACACACACACACACACTGCGACTTGTCATGCTCCATTACAGATGCAATCAGCCAATGTCTCCTCCTCGGCAGCTGGCAAAAGTCTCCTCCATTCATCACTGCATCTCCTCTCCTTGTAGACCTTTCCCTATTATTAGTGTTAATACAAGGCCAGAGGACATGGAGGGAAACAGGCCTGGCAGTGCTTATAAAGCCTAAATGTCAGACTACGACATGGCACCAGCTGCCGGCGGCTTTGATATGCCGGCGCTGGATGAGGCTTATTTGATCGTTTCATTAGAACATTTGGTCTAGGTGTCAAAGAGGTTCCCTATGTCTGTGCTGCCGCTATTAGGTTCAATTATAGCTGCCAGAAAGAGGGAGAACTGAGCTGGCCCTGTGCACCGCATTCAGAGTGGCCTTAAAGAGCCACTGCTAGTCACAGCAATTGCTATTCATAACAGTTAATGGCTTAAGAATTAAGTTTTCCCCTCTAATTATTCCTCATCATAAATTCAAGGTAATCACATATTTGGCTTGTGGAAGCGCAGAGGAGAACTTGTCAGACTTATCAGGGCTTCTTGTTGGACAAGTCTCATTATATGTTATTATTATAACAAATATCGTTTAATAGTCAGGATTTAAGATGGAATAATTAGCAGACTTTAGTTCAGTGGTTCCAAGAGTGGCGCTTGACCGCCTAATGGCGTCGTGAGATAACATCTAAGGCGCTAAGTTGCATATAAATCAGTTATTATCAATTTGTAGCCAGTGAATAGAGCAGAAAATACAAGGAGGAAATTGTTTTCACTGACTTTAGAAGCGTAACAGCCACGCATTTGGATAAAGCGTGCAGAAGACGGAGGAAAGAAGAAGAAGAACATGCACAGTAGTCTGTTGTCGCTCTCAAGACGTCTGGTTAGAGTCTTCCAGGGTAGATTATAGCGCAAAACATGTTGTCATTGGTGAGAGGCTATTTTTTGTTTTTTTTACCGTTTCACTGGGCGAAAGCACAATTGTAATGTGTGAAACATTTTCCTATGAGAGTTCCATGAGAAGGGAAAAATCTCGTCTCGACTTTTAACGTGTCATATTAGAGCTGTGGAATATTAAATCGTCCATCCCGGCTCCCGACATCGCTGCCTTTCCTAACCTCAGGATGCAAAAACGACATTTTATGAAGGCCTTATTTATAAGGAGAAACTGGGAGCTATCTCTGGGAAGCAGGTAATTATTATTATTGTGTGTGTTTTGTGTGTATTATTATTGTGTGTGTTTTTTTTAATCGTTCATGCACAAATGTTGTCCTTCTGAAAAATCTGACGGTTGGAAAGTAATTAGTCTTTGCTTTTGTTAACGACTGTACATACCATATTAGAACCCCCCCCCCATAAAAACAACAACAACAACAACAATAAAACAAAACATGAAAATCACTGGCTTAGTTGATTGAACAGAAAATAAGCTTCTTGCAAATATGTAATTTTGGACTTGAGGACTTTCTATTGTCGCCTAAATAATTATTAGTAGACAAATATCCAGCGCACGAATCTATATTGACAGGCTGTAGCGGGGGCCCTGTTGACCGATTACAACTACAAAAAATACGAAATGTTCTGCATCGATTAAGACATATTGCAGATTTCTTTGCTGCCTTTGCTCTCTTTGCTGTCTGCGCTCCTCTGAGGAGTATATTACCATTTCATATGTCCATTTTCAAAATTGCCCGTATGACGCACGTGCACATGCATGCAGCTCTTCTTTTTTTTTCCCGGATCCACTTACAGATTAGATGTAATAGACATGCCGGGAAATGTGCCGCTGTAGGAATGTCCACCACATGTTCAAAAATAAATAGACCTGTGAGAATTGAAACAAGCACTCAGAAGGTTAATCAAACCTAATTTCTTCTTGGTTTCTCTTCTTTGGTCTGCCAGAATATTCCCTGTCACTTTATTATTTCTAGATTTCTTTCTGGGCAGCAGTAATCCAGGCTAAACTTGACTCTGCCACAGTAAATTAGCCGCAAACAGACACAGAGCAGAGCCGGGGGTGCATTTCCAACCTTTTGCATTTGAGAAAAAAAGAAAAAAAGACATCATATATAAGCAATGCAGAGGGGAAATTAGCAAATTAGTGAGCGGAGAAGGGGGGGGCGTCCTTGAATTACACAAAACAATTTTCTCTTCACGCTGTGTTTCTGTGGTTGGCGCGGCGGCGGGGAAGCCTCCCTTCGCCCGAGCAGCTCCAACCTCTGATGTAAGGTCCGAACAAACAAAAGGTTTAACCCGAGAGGAGAAGCCGGAGCCTTTTCCTCCCCGTTGTGGCGTCTCTGGCATGGCACCGACCCAGACTGAAGGAGTGTTAAAACTCTCAGACTCGAAATGACAGGACTCCCTCAAGCTCCCCTCTGTACCTTCTAATGGGCTCCTCAGCCGACCTGGCGGGGGTTAGAAACATGTTCATATTCCCCACATGAGACTTTCCCTTTCCTTCATTTAGCGGTGTTGCCTTACAGATTCCTCAATGGCTTCATCTCTTTTACCCCAAGAATCCTATCAGTGAAATCAAAGGCGATTACACAGCTCACTAGTCATTTAGGATCTCCGCGGCTGCGGTAAGTATGTAACGCAGGCCGCAGCCCCAAAGGCTCTGTTTATTCAGTGAAAGTGCTCTGTAATTTATTTAAAATAATCTATTTTAACAAATAAAGAGGTCATTGAGTGAGCGCATTGCTGCAGGCGCACATTTAAATGCCTCTTTAAGAGTCCGGCTGGCTGACGGGCTGTCGAGCTCGCCGGACCCAGAGGACGCGGAGGCCGGCCTCCCGCTTTGAACAAAGTGAGTCGCCGTATTTTAAAGAGCAACATCACATGGATGGCCAGGGAGTACTTGCCCTCTATTGATCTCGGGGCGCTAATCAGCATGATGAAGTCGCCCCCCCCCCTCTCCAGAGAAGAGGGGGGGCTCCCATCCTCGTGGGTGCTTTGGGGATGAAGTAAACACGATGATAGAATCACAAGAAAACCCTCTCTGCAGTTTTGAAGTGCTTGGAGGCGAGCGGACCTTCCCCCCGCCTGCCGGAGCATCTCCCCACTTGCTCTCTGTGGTGACTGCAGTCGCTCAGGTGCGCCGTACCTACGCTACGTCTGCATGTCTGATGGGATCCGACTGCAACGCAGGGCCGGACGCATCAAAGGGAGTCAAAGAGAGGAGGCCAAGCCAACTGTAAGAGGCCCAGTTGCATAAATGGAGCCAAAGTACTTTGCTTTATTTGGACTTGTTTGGACTTATTTGTTTGTACACCACACGGCTTCACACTTGGCGCGAGTCAGAGTCCAGTTTTTCCTCCCGCTATCAATAGACACAGTATGCAACTTGATGCTTGATGTCGATGGCGGGTTATAAAACTACTTATTTCCATCGTCGAAACTCACACATGATAAGTTTTGTGTTATCTTAGCCGACAATAGCTTCAACGAAAGCTCCGTGAAACCAAAGGGTGTCCCCGTACGGTAGTTTGGTAAAGCCAACATGGATCGGGACGCACACACACACACACACACACACACACACACTAAAAACTATAGTATGAAGACGTTTCCCCAAACTCTGCAACAACAACTGGCTTCTGGTACAATAAGCTGTCAGTGTGTCGCGAGCCTCTCCTCCGCTGGCCAAAGAAAATCCGGTTTAGTGTAACCGCCATTTCCTCAACCCGCCCAAAAGCCGAGAGGAGAAGCAGCAGGAAGGGATCAAGTCTTTTGCGAGATGTTGCCATTCCACGGTGAAGCTTCATTTTTATGCTTGAGCGAACGTGGCGGCGCTAAGACCGACTGCATCCACTGTCAGAGTTCATCCTCCGCCGGCCGCCGGCTGATCGGTTCTGTTTCGGCTTTGAACAGTGAATAGCTGCGTCTGTGTTGGCTGACATTGTGGTTTGGGTCAGCGAGTCCCGGTTGGCCTGACGGATTACTTTACTAATGATTTCGGCCTGAGAGGGAACTTGTTTTAAAAAGGCAGACATTTGTGGAGTCAGTTTCAGTTTCATACAATGTTATGGATTTGGCGGAGTTGTCTTTGGAGCGCTTCTTCAGCGGGCCAAAATTAACTCCTGGGTATTTCATCTTCTCGTTTTGCAAAGCCGACTTAATATGCAGGGCAAAGAAACAAGACCTTCAATTGGCAAAGGTTAAATCCAACCCCCCCCCCCCCCCACAACCAAAAACCTGCAGGCTGAACGGTGGGCTCCTTCACCGTAACATAATATGCTGCTTCGCATTTGAGATGTTTGCACGTACTGTACCACCGGTGGAAGATGCTCTCCGTGATTGAGCCCACCCAGACTGCAGTGTTTTGTGTGTGTGGTGGGGGGGGGGGGGGAAACTGCCCCTTACCTCCCATCGGGGGCAACAAGGTCCTGTGTCCACATTTCAAGCATGGCTGTCACTCACAGTAGGGGAGAAAGGGTTCTGTCTTGGGGTCAACACTTATGTTCTCCAGCTAAGAAAGCAAGACGGGCTTCTCGGTGGATAAGTTCAACACAGCGAGCTTTGTGCTGCATCTGCAGGCCAGAGTGGAGGAGCTCAGAGATGAGCTGAAGGTAAAGCGCGTGGCACCAATGTGTCCATCTTTGAAGCTACTAATACAGTTGGCCGGGAGTAGCATTAAATGAGATAAAAGAGGACGAAGCCAGAGCCGGCGGATCGACACGTTTGGACCGGTGTCACCTCTTAATGTAATTTGGCACATGGCGCTGTGTGCTTCTTTTGGTGTCGAGTTTCCTTTAAGTGGCTAATGCCTTTGGTGGGTGAGCACCCACGGGGGACAACAGAGGTCAGTGTTTTGGGTGGAACGTGTGGAGAAGGTGTGGGGGATCTTCCTGTCATTCAACGCTCATTCATCTGAGCCCCAGCTGACCTTTGACCTTCCACACAAGACACACCAACACCTCCATGTGCTTTACAGAGCAGTGGCATGAATGTCATATGAGCAACAGAGGGGGGGGGGGGGGGGGGGGGGGCTCGGTTCAACATTCACAAACGAGAAATGATTCATTTTGATTCGATTAATTTGTTTTCAGAACCTTTAAGATGAGGCCATTTCTACTGGTCAGAAAAGAAAGTAAAAAAAAGACGCATTTAGAAGGTTTTGACGACGCTTTTTGATGATGCACATAATTTCCTTTGTCCTGTCATTTATGCAGAGGAGGAACAAGATAATGCTGCGCTGCCGAAGGTTCCTTCTATAATGAATGTCACACATCCTCTTACGTCGGACTTAAGTTGATCTTTATGTGCCCACAAATGTTTGTCTGTCTTATTTGGAGGAGGAGAATCCACGTTGCCCTGGCAGAGCGTTCGCATCAGTCATTCAAGAAGGGTTAAGATAATGGCCAGTGGAAAAAAACCAGCGCCGTTAACGTCACACTGCCAACTACTGGTCGCATTAGGCGTCTGACGGCTGCCACTCTTGGCGCCAAACTTTCCACCCTACTTATTATTCCTTTTTTCTATCTTCTTATGAGCAGGCGTAGTGGGAGCCTTCAATCGGCTTCACGATGACACAACCTCGCCGTTTTCACGGCCCTCAGTCACTGTCCAACAGGCTACCACACACACACACACACACACACACACACACACACACACACACACACACACACACACACACACACACACACACACACACACACACACACACACACACACACACACACACACACACACACACACACACACACACACACACACACACACATTGCCCAGCTGGCAGACATCTGTTGATAATCACTGCCCAGTCTCAGCGAAGAACTTGTGATATTTAATATTTCCTCACCACTTGAACAAATAAGCTCTAATAACTACAAGGTACTTGACCACAGGAGTAGAAGAGATGGGCAGCATGAAAGGCACTGTGTGCACTCTGCTTGAATCGACGTTGTTAAACTTTCCAATAGTATTTCACCTTTTGCATATAAAAAAAAAAAATCACGTCGAAAACCCGCCACCCACCGACAAGCACCTACGGCGTCAAAACCACAAAACTTAAACAGTGTGCAACATTATAAATCAGCGCTTAAAAGAAGACATAAATAGTTATAAATACTCACACGTACTATACACACAAACACACACGTGCAGTTACACAAGCTGAAAGCTGATGTGCTGCAGAGCTGCAGAGGATCGAGATACATTCACAAAACACTCATTAACTTCCTTTACAAAGCCGCCTTTATGACCTGCCAGACCCTTGGCTACTCTCCATCGCTCTCTCTCTTTCCTCCTCTCTCTCTCTCCCTCACACACACACACACACACACACACACACACACAGGAGGATATTCTCAGATAAGGTATTTGGAATAAGTCGAACTCCACGCTGCCTTTAAGTAAGAAATAAGCTACTTTTTTACACCAACTAATGTCTGAAAATACATCAGCATTTTTCTCTGATGTCAAGTTTCTGAAGAGAGAGTCCAAAAAACGCGGACTTGGATTCGCACCTCGGCCCTCAGAGATAGCCCCGTCCCCTGAACCGAACATGTTATTTTTTCATTTCCTCATGAATTTCATATTACACTAATCTAAAACAAATTGTGCCCTGATTGCAACATTTTCTTCGCCGTGGCTGCCAAAAAAATAATATTCCAGTCAAGGCTGAATTTAAAACCGAGTTATGAACTGAAAAGGAACAATAAGCATAGTGAGGTTTTTCCAGAGTTTTCAAATGCGGTGAAAGTAAAATGTGCGACTTTGAATTGTGTCTGTTTCCTCAGATGTCCAAGTTAAGATTCTGCTTTTGCAGTTTAGTTCCTGTTTGGCAGTGAATAAGTTTGGTGTGCGTTGGTTTCTTTAAAGGAAATTTCACTTTTAATATGGGACAGATTTGGTTTTTTAAGTATAAAAAAAAATACTTAAACTTCTTAACAGCTTCTTAAATAAAAAACAAACAAACACTTTTTTTTATAAATACAAACAAACAAACACTTTTTTTAATAAATACAAACAAACAAACACTTAAAGATACCACTTTGAGCTTTGGGATTCTGCAGTTAGAATAAACACATCTCAGAGTAAAATGTAGTTGCATTCCCAATGTGATGTTACAAAAAAATAAAAAGACTGATGGTGAAAAATTATCAATAAACCTTGACAAAATAGAAATTGTTTGATATAATAACATCCGAATCAGCAGATTCTACACCAGCAGCATCATGACAAAGCACCTTTTTTTCACAGTAATGTATTTAACACAAGGCACCGCTTCCTGTCTGACCTCAGAGTTCAAAGTGAGAAGCCTGCTCATGTTTCATCAGTCGGGAGGACCGGCCGAGGCTGGCTTCCAGCACATGAGTGGAGAGGATGGAGGAAGAGGTCAGCACCACACTGGTGTGTGTGTGTGGGTGTGTGGAGGGGGGGGGGGGGGGGGACTCCCCGACAGCGGCCTTTGCCAAAGACCACCGAGGTGATCAGTGGATGAAATGACAGGCCGCATTCTTATCCTCACGCCGCGGCGGCAGAAAAACAGAGAGGGTGCCGGGTGAAGGAGGATACAAGGGGCACATTTGACATTATTTTCAAGTTTGTTCTGCTGGTCGGCGCGAAGGTGTGTGGAGACATCCGAACGCGGTCGTCCATTTACATTCAATGTGCCCACTGTACTAAAAGGAGCTGAGCTGGAGTCGGGGTGCTAAATATTGTATAAAGGCAGACTTGTTGGGGAAAAGCGGAGCGGAGTCAAGAGCGCAAAGAAGTCGGGAAACAACCTCCGTGATGGATGACAGAGAAAAAAGTATCTGGGTTGGGGGGGGGGGGGGGGATTATAATTACAAGAAGGCAGGCACATGCTCATTCATCCCAAGGGTGCTTTAAGAGCCTCGGCCTCAGGATCTGGATTGGGTGGTGAGGAGTTGAAGGAATGGACAAGAAGAGCATACGCCACCTCCACTCCTTCTTACCGCATGCATTTGCTCCCTCCCCACGCCGTGAACCATCACATAATCAAGCCCTTCTCGCTGCCTCACACCAAAAAAGACCAAAATCTGACCACCCCCCCCACCCCCCAATCTCAATTACTGCCTTATAAAAAGACTTTTGGTCAGTTTTTGCATCTCTAAAACGAGCATGCTGGTTTTTCCCCCCACATAGTGCTCCATTCATCACAGGCTGGTGCAGGGAGACCTACTGCTCTTACATTTCCTGTAACTGGAGTGGCAGAGCTCCAACGGTTGGCACTGGTTTTAAAAGAAAGTCGCAAAAGAAATGAAGTATTTCCTGACAGCTTCTCGCTTTTGCCAGCGAGCGTTTGTGTAATCAGTTATGCTCCAGCATGGGGGTGTCTGCAGATGTCTTTGTTCGGTTACAAACCAATTTGTCACCTTTAATACTGCTGGCTTCCTCTTAGGTCAAGAGGCCCCCGCGGCGCCCTAAATGCTCTCTACAAGCTCGGTGGTGAATCTGGGGCCTGCGAGGCATAACTCTCGCTGTCAAAACAGGGAGGGAAGCCATGATTCTCCGCCATGGCGTCCCACACCGCTCCACTCTGACAAGCCAACAGACATGAGGTCACCCCTTTTCTTCCATTTAATAGCATTTAGTAAGGAGGGCTGAGTCTTTTGTAAGATTATTGTCACCTAGATTGTTTGGAATATATATATTATTGTCAACATGAGATTATTTTTATCTTTGCATGCGTGTTCGGTTTACGTTTCACATGAGGCGTAGGTGCTAAATCCCGAGGCCAGAGTTATCTCGTTATCGCCACAGGGCAACCTCGCTTTGCAAGGATTCGAAGTCGAACCTAAAAATGAAAACATGGAAATATTCCTTCCCTTCTTGACCACTTTCTCAAAGTGGGCTGTTGTCCAGCAGCTACATGTAGTCACTTCACGGTTTGTATTACAGTACATATTGACATGCGCAGTTAATGTTTTGAAATTTTGATCCATCATATATTTTGACAAGACAAACGCGAACCTCACTGCGCCACTTTTGAGTCGAATGAAAACACGATCTGATGGTCATTTACAGTAATGGTTTCTTCCAATGCGTATCGCTGAATGTACGCACTGTCGATGTGAAAATCAACTTGAATAAGTGGGATAAAGGGAGCTTTTGATAGACAGAAATGCACCCAGCTGTGAGCTGGACCAGACAGCTGTGATGTATAAATATGCTTGTATCTCGTGCCAAGTTCTCTACAAACCACGGAATAGATTTGATTTCAAATGAGAATTTCCTCGTAGATCTTTAGCTATCTGACTTAATGATAATTAAAAGTGATTTGTATTTATTTATTATGTACAGAATACAGATTTATCAAGTTACCTGCACCTGCCGTGATGAATATTACATTTTTATATCCTAAGTTATCTCTGTAATGTCAAAAATTTAATTTAAATAGTGTGTTTTATTCCTACATATTTTTCTGTTCCTTCTGTGGGAATAACATTGATTAGTGGAGCTGCAGTGGAACTCATGTAAATAATTAAAGCCATTTCTCCGACATTCAAATTATGCACTTCGGCATTTGCATATTTGTACAAAATATTCGGTGACCAAAATAAGTTACATTAAAGGCTTTTTTTTTTTTCTATTATTGGCAAATTGAAATAAATGCCTCGACTCTTGACCATCACAAGCATTAAGATGTTTTCTTTTTCTGCGCAGTCAATCATTTGCTTTGACATACGCAAACAGGCCGGGACACTTAGCAAAGAAAACCTCATTTATAACACGCTTCACTGCATATATTACACATATTTAAGAAACACTTGTGGATGTTGTGGGGCACTTGAAGCAATGTTTGCTTTAATTAATGACATGGAAATGGCTATTAAAATTTACACTTTAATTATCTTTGTGGGGGCGGGGTGGGGGAGGTCAACTGCTTCGGAGTGGGTTTGTGTTTCTGGGAGGAAAAAGAGAAGGAGCGGACAGCCTGGTAAAGAAATACTCCACAAACATGAAACGGTGTTGAGAACATTAACCTTCATGGCGGGGCGCGTCAGGAGACTTTTTCTCGTTTACTTTAAGCCGCCTGGCTTTTAAGAGTGACAGAACACAGGCGTCCGCTTCCATTCATACGCCGCGAGGCAGCTCTGGATGCTGCGCACGTCGTATGACATGAAATGTTTGTGTGGGAACAACATCACGGTTCGAATGTATTGGCAATGGCAACATGGCATAAGGGCTTCCCTATGCGTGCCACAAGATGAGAGGGCGTGTCTTCCACTGGCGCCAGCTGGCTCCGAGAAGCACGAGCTGTGTTCGTGCAGACAGCGGCCATGTTTGAATAATGCGCCGAGTGTCGAAGACAACGAGAGGTGGATGAATTCAGCGGAAAGGAGGGACGTTCATCAATGTGCACGATCAGTGTCGAACCTCTGCACGTTATGTTGCCTAGAAAGGCAGACATTTTTTGGCATTGTTTGGCAGAACGATGCCGAGCAAAGGAATTGTGTCGAGCATGTTGGATAACATTCGCATCCAACGCTTCTCGTATCCCGTCGTATCAGCCTGACTTAAAGAGATACATGTTTGTTTGATATTCAATGTAAATTATTGAAATCCTTATTTTCAAACCTTAAGTAAGACATCATCATCGACCGTTTACCGCCATGTCTACTTTATGATTCACATGGGCTTTGACAAAAGTTTCCACAATTGATGGGCATTTTTGGCTGAATTTCAAAGTTGAATCTCATGTTTGGAAACAGGAGTTTCAGACACAAAGTCCTTTTCGGATTAATTCCATGTTCTGGTCTGCTTCTAACTTAGCAAATAGTGATTTCCCCTCTCATTAGCAAACATGGAAGCGGCGTGACGTCAGTATGTTGCCACAAGAAGTCTGGACGAGGTGGCTGAGTGGGGAGCATATACCGGACGTGTGACTATGACACGCCGGGACTGCGGTTCTGCAGTCAACATTGGTTTCTTTCAACCATGTAGATGTTCTTCATCCCAACCATAACCAAGTCAGTTTCACCCGAAGGGATTAATGGAAGCTCTTATTGTTCGGTTATGAGTATATGCATCGTATTCCTGTCGTCTGTGCCCGGCAGACATTCATTTAATCACATCAAATGTAGGGCACATTTTGAAAATCTAAAAGCATACGAGTCGGATAAAATCTAAATAAATTCCGATGACTCAGACATGACAATCCTGAAGCCCAGCCGGTAACCGCAGTCATCTTCAGTCTGAGGACGGCATGTGACATTTATTAACTGCCATCATGTTTTCCATACGTCTGATTCCACATCAAGCGAGCCGCTTTTTAGCGTCTTACATCATTATAGTAACAAAGCAGTCATCTTGACTCGCATATGAGGAACAGTCACGGTCGATATAGCAAAGCAGAACCGATAAAACATTCCGATTGTTCTCTAGGACGGCTCATTATCTCCTACATTAACCCTCCGTGTAACACTGAAACGTTTATGACGCCCAGCAGAAAGAAAGAAGGAAAGAAAGAAAGACATTCCTGTCGTTTAATTTCATATTGGAGTGGGAATTGAACTTTTCCCCACTCTATTCTGTGGTTATTTATCACCCTTGACGATCTGGCCTGGCCCACAGGAAGCAAAGCGTAAGTGCAACAGGAAGAGGAGAAGGTGGACGGTCGGATCCCCAGCATGTAAATCACGTTGTTTTTTTTTATGAGGCTCGGCCACCCTGGAAGATGAAGTACTCTTGTTGTGAGAGAAAACAGTAGAGCGGTACACATGTCATAACATTGACACCTCGGAGGGGGTCGGCTGGGATCCATCCTTGGGCCATGGCTCTCACGTGCCCTCTTGGCCTGTAACGCCACCCATCCCTGAAAACCCCTAAAAGTCATTCTCCTCCTATCACAGACAAAGACACACACTTTCACTCCTCCGCTCCGACTCAATCGGTTGCTCATGACATGTTTAAGAGCGGCGCCCGACTTCTGTCCCGCCAAACACTTTCTCAAACAATAAACAGAGGTTCTTGGTGGTCCTGTCAGAACCGCTGTCTTCGTTAAATCGTTTATACCGTTAAATCGATTGTCAGGACCGTCTTCGATTGTTTGGCTCCGTCATGGATTAAATGCCTCTTGGTTGGATTTAGTCCAAATGTGACAGAAGTACCGGTAATCTTTTTATTTTTTATTTTTATTAATTACAATGAAATAATAAAACATAAATAACTAGAATTTTAAGTACAGTACCAAAGTAGAAGTCGACACACCAGATAACGCAGAGTTTCACCCTTTCACTCATTTGCATTATTAATTCCGAGCTGGGTTAACCTCATCAAAACTTATCCATATGAATGAATTAATACTTGAACTATACTTAAATCGCAAATGTAAAATCAATGTTCAATCAATTTGATTACCAGGGAAACACAGCTGATGTAATTGTGCTAGCATGAATACGACATTTGGACATTTGGAGGTCTTTAAGGTGGCTAGTGGGCTTCAAAATAACCTTTGACACCCCGGACAACATCACACCCTGAAATATGGCATTAAAAATTAATAAAAACTATTTGAATTAGACAGGGCCGTAGCGGTGAGAACTAATTTGCAAAAGCATGAATTTATTGTACCGGTATTTAGATTTTCTTTTCACGTGGACCAACATCCAATCAGATCCCTCCTGCCCTGCTGACTGATGCAGCTGCCATGCGTGTCAATAACGCCGTCAATGGGGACACATTAGTGTTTGTGTGGAAACGGTTTGTCACATTTCATTAGTTCACACAGACCACTTTGCGAGTTGCTTACCCAGCTCACATCTGCCCTCAGCGTGACTCTGTTGGTACTTACGAGCAAATATCCCAGACACACTTTTCCAGCCAACCGTTTCACTGCAGAGCAGCTGGTGCCGTGCGATTGGATATCTTTGCCGCGGAGCCGGTCAGATTTAGGGCTGCCGGGGCAGATCTAATTGCAGAAGTATTTTTTGCAGGAAGCTCTGTGTTTACCTCGCGTGTGTTACAGGAGGCGAGGAGATGGCTGGTATAATGGGGCTTATTTACGTTCACACTCACTTACACTACCCAGTGTCTGGCGCTTTAACCAGGGGGACACGTTCCTGCAGAGAGACGTCATTTCTGCCGCCGCCGCACATAGAAACTGTTCACGGGCCAGTCAGAGGGATTATTCAAAGTGAATGACAAGGTCGTACCAAGACTGCTTGACTGTTAGAAAGTAGCTCTTTCACTGTCAATTCATATTTAACCCGATAGTCATTAACTAATTAACTTATCTTAAATTAAAATTTCAATTTGGGATTAATAGACAAAATGTCTTCATATTTAGTCAAAAAGGATTTTGAAAATTGTTCCTGCTACGCACTCAATTATTAACTAAACTGTTTCCACTTCAATATTCTCATGCACTTTAACATATATTGTTATGGTCATATATTTTATTTGTCTGTTGAACCTAAGATGGAGCTAAACATTACACAGGTGAAATGATTGACTATTGATTATTTTAAAGCAGATTTAAAGCCACACACTATGTAGTAATATCAAATAACTAATTACCATGTTATTTATGGGCCAAATGTGCATTTGTCACTCTTATTCAAAGATGGTAGTTTGAAATAGCCTCCCACAGACGAGCAGTATTTGCATTTGAAGCGACTGGTGTATTTGGAGGTGATGTATATTTATTTTGGACTGTTTGGCTTGGCATCTCTCTGAGAATTTATGACACATCTGGTGTCAATCTGCCATCACTTTCCTCATAAAAAGGTCCCCAAATCATGAATATATTCTTCAGATGGCAAGAAATGCTCGTTATAAGCCACGGGGCTTGATTTGTGAGATCTATCATTTTTTGACTGAGTATTTGGGTACGAATCAATGTGTCTTACAGCGAGAAACTGAATTTATATACTCGGGAGCGCCTTGACAGCCAGCACTGTGGTCAAGTGGATGCAGGCGGCACCACAAGGAGAAAACGGCGGAACTGCATTAATTTAGGAGAGGGGAAAAAAAAGGGATAAGAACGTCACATGTGACCAGCAGTAATTCAGCATCATGAAACTCTATACTTCCCCCTTTCCATCCAAAAACATATTGAAGCAAGTACTATCCAACTCAGCAGCACCAAAACAGAGTGAAATACTTCTAGTGAATTTTTAATCAACTTCAACTCACTTCATCCTTGTCGGTGTTTGTTATAATTAATGCTTGACTGTTTCTTCAGTTTATTTATCGCACAGTTTTTTCCTCTTTCCTGGGGATCAGAAAGCAAATTGAAACTTGAAATGCTACCAGTGCGGCGACGGTTTGGCTATTACGTGGGAGAAACAAGAGTTCTTCCATCTTTGAATGTTTATCATCTTAGTCACAAATACATTTTCAAACCACGAGGACATGCACTCCTCCACGTGGACGCAAAAAATCGACAGAGGAGCGAATGACTGGAGCATTTTTCTTATCTTTCTATGTCTTGCCACGTTGCCATGTTTTCTCCGACAGACAAGGTTTCACTCAGGATAAGCTCTAAGAAAGAGAAGGCGAGAGGACGCTGGAAAGAGGGCTGGCCGGTGAATGTTTCATTATATCTAATGTTGCCTTCCCTGAAGTGCGCTCCAAAGTAAGCGAGCAGCGTGAGCTGAGGCTCGAAACGCTCAACCCCCTTGTGACCACTTGGAGCAAAGCAACGCTCCACTTTCTCATTTTTGCCCTCAAATGACAGCCTCTGCATGGATTATGTGTTTAAACACAGTACTGCTTTTTATTTGACTTGATTTTCATTTGCATGCTTAAAATCGTAGGGTTTCTCTCGGGATCGAGGGCGGGCCTGATGTGTTTTCGAACGGGACAATAACCAGCTAAATATTTTAGAGCGTCACTGATATCGTAAACATATTTAAGGTGAATGTTTTTTGCATTATTCTAATAATGTAATGACTGACATGCAGGTCATGCAGCCTCGCTTCAGAATCAAATCAATTTTCCACAAAAAAAAAAAAGATGAGAGTTTTGTTAAAGAGTACCACTACTTACTGATCCTACTTTAAAAAAATCAAGAATGATCTTAAATGCTTCTATCATTTCACTAAATGGTTAATGACAGAGCTGCCCGATTGTGTGCACGCTCTAACAGCATGTGTGTGTGTGTGTGCGTGTGTCTAAGCCGTGGTCAGACGTCTGCTGGGGCTTTCCTTTGATTTCCCTGTTCTGGCATGTGCGAGGACTTAGCGGCCGAGCTCCCAGACATCTGTTGAATATTAGGGGCAATAACAGCTTGGCAGACCTCAAACACGGTCACCCACTTCACCTCACCGTGTCTCTGAGGATAACCCCAGCTGCCTCGCACTCCAGATGACAAGTGCCCGTTCATCGTCCCGCTGAGCTCGGGGCCCGCCGATAAACCGAGCACCCCCTGCCTTCCACGCAATCCGTCAGCTTCTCCATCCCTCTATTCCTTTCGCTCTCTGAGCCTCTCCTGCTGTGCATGGGAACAAAGTGGGTGGTGTGCAGTGAATCACAGTGATAACATCCCAGCGAGTTTGATTTCCCATAATGTGTCAGCTTGTTGTTGAAATAAATTCTGGCTCCGCGGTGGCTGTCCGTCAACGGCTCTCCGGCAGCTTTTCTCCTTTGAAAGGTCAAGGAGGAGTGAGGAAGCGGTCGTCCGCTGAGGTCATGCTATACACTGTAAATAAATATTAGTCGTATCTCGAGTATCACTGGTTTCGCAGATTATTAAGTGAATGAGTCTTATGGCTTGATCTTAAAAAAATGAAAAGTGGAATTCATTTGGACTGAAAGGCACTCTTGCTCGATTTGATTCAGCGAGTCCATATGGTGTAATCGTTAGCTTATTTTGGCTAATGTTAGCAAACTATAAACTGTGGGTGCAATTAATAAACTCCCCTTTAGTCTTTAGGGAATTTCCATATTAGATGGGTTTTATATTTGCGGCATTGGTACAGAATGTATGATTTACATTTACACACAACTTTTTGAATACAGTAGATTTTCATATACTTTTTCACATTGATCTGTTGTAACCAGAATGATGGCTAATGGTAGCAGCTACATGGCTGATATCTCTGAGCCACTTTCAGCTGTCCTGGCAGTGATCCCATGTCCGTCAGTCACGAAAGGGAAAAACTCAATTATTCTAAAATGAAACATTTGATGCTGCAGCACCTAGAGGGCCTTTGCGGAAATACCCTGGAGTTCATCATTTTACTAAACATCATGTTTATGCTAATATGCCGCTAATTTGCTATAGATATATAAAAACTACATCAATATGCACAGTTCAGTTTAACTACAGCAAAATGCTGCTGCATTACTTGGCCTGCAATTTGTCTGATTCTGGGTGTCGTTAGAGTCACATTTTATGACCTCGTGATTCGTATTTTTATGGCGGTAGGGAGTTCCGCAGATGGTTGATGTAAACTTGTCACACTGAGGGGCTCTTGTCGGGGTGGTGAAGGAGGGAAGCAGAAGGTGAAGGTGAAGGAGAGCACTGTTAAAGCTGAAGGAGCATAAGCAAAGACAGGATGCCCTCTTTTGGTGGACTTCATGCCCTGCAGAGTGGATAGAATAGAATAGAAAGCCTTTATTGTCATTGCATAGTGGATACACAATGAGATTAGGTGATCAGCTAAAATGATCAACTCCTTCTGACTGGGAGGAGAGTGACATTTCAAATTGAGAAAATTGTTGCAGTTTGCATCTTAGGAATAAAATAATTCTAAACAGAAAGTACGTCACAGTGGCAATCTGCTTATTTCTTTAATAGAAGAAATGTGTCATACATCCATTTAGTTTGGCTAAAATGTATCTGCTATTTTCATAATTAAGGTTAACATCACACTAATAGCTTTTTAACCATATTATTGACTCCTGTCTCTAGTGGATCAGAGCTAAAATACAACAGAAGCGTCTGGTGTCTTCATTCCAGGGTCCTAATTAAAGACCTTTACTGATCAGACAATCAATGATTTAATTGCTGAAATGTAAGTTTTCAGAAAAGGTGAAACCAGAAACCCTCCCTATATACTTTGTCACATCAGAAGAAGTTTAATCAGCAATGGCGGCTGTCAAACAGTGAAAACAACCCTCATCAGCCAACGCTATACATGTTATTTATTTTGTTTTTATTCAGTCCATGAGTGCCAGAAACAATAAATTGCATTTGAAATAAAAACAACTTCTATAAAATTTCCCTAAATGTATTTAGTGTCTATTCCAATCTGTCACAGTCTGGATCTTGTTTATGACCTCATAACAGTGTTAAAGCAGTGACACGCTGAATCAAGTTTCATTTCACAAATCATTACTCTAAGCTCCTACCGTTTCATTCGCAGCCGGGCAGAAACATGTCAATGACGTTGTAATGAACTTTGAGAGAAGGACGTGTCATGGAAAATGGAAAATATGCAGCGAGACCTGTGGAACCGCTCCACGATGAGCTGCGCTGGAAGCGAAGCACATGCCTGGATGGAGGTTTCTCTAAATGACGCAGGCACCCGCGGAGGACCGATGAAACTTCAAACATGTTTTTCTTTGCGATGCATCATTTTGGAGCAGTGAATCTGTCAGCGAAGGGAATCTATGCGCTTCGGTCACTCGGCTGGTCCTGCAATTATGACAGAAGCACTTTTAAAAAAACCTTTGGCTGCGGTTGGAAGGACATATGGAGAAAAGATTGGGCAAATAAAAATCAGCCGACAGGTGTTTTACTGCAGTTTTGTTGACCACATTTACACATACTTAAGGCTTCATGTTTTTCTTTAATTTTGTTGAAAGGTTTAGGTGCTGTGATGAACATTTTAATTTCACTGGGCAAGTGTTTAGCTGCTAACGCTAAGATTTAGGAAACATGTGCAATAGTTTCTACACTAATGAATTTAAATGAACAAACTTTGTTAAATATACGAATACATTCTTGAACTTTGAGCTCAGTTAGAATATTGATCTCTTATTGCATGAGCTGCAGCCAGCATCGGTTAGCCTGTAAGTTAACGCTAAATATGGACCTTCCAGCACCTTTAAAGACGACAAATTAGCACTGATTGTATAAATTCCCGAAAACCAAGTTGGAGCTTTACAAATGTTTGTTTCTTATGCAGATATTCTCAGGAGCTGTCAGACCCGATTCATCACTAATCATCACACATAAAAATGCAGAAATCAATACAGTATTGATGCTGTCATCAAGAAAGCCAAAATAGTTTATTTTCCCAAAATGTGGAACTTGTAATTTGTAATTTAACAACAATAGTTAGTTTTTTCAGGATGAAGCAGCATCTTTTGAACACAGATCCAGTTTTAGGCACCAAAAAAGAAGCTTTTTATCTAAAGAAGGTCAAAGTTAGAACTCTGTCCACGTGCGGCTCCATCTGTTACCCACCGACTGATTTAAAGAAGTCTGCACTTCTGTTCCACGACCACGAGGTTTCAAGCTGCCGCTCTTCAGAGTAATATCATAAAAGTACAGTCCAGGGTTTTGTTTCAAACGTTGCCGACATGCCACAGCTTGCATATCCCCCCCCCCCACCTCTTTTGTGCGATAACTCCCCTAAGAAAGACTGATTTAATTTGCTTGGACTCAGCTGAGAGGGAGGGATTTTATATCTATATTTAACTCTGCGGTGCCTCCACTTTGGAGGCTGGCTTATTTTTTCAGGTGCTTGTACTTTGGAGACCGGTGAGCCACAACCTTGGAGATTTCCACTCACTCCAGAGGACAGACTTCTGGGAATGCCGCGTGTCAGCAGGGTTTTGGCGACGCGTGGTAAATGACGGTGCCACGGTTAATCATGGCACAGCCCGTTTATGCCGTCTCGGGGGAGGAGAGAGAGCGCGGGACACGGAGGACACATGCAGATTTGTAATTCACAGTTCCACATTAACACTTTAAGGTCTTTAAGCTTGCTCTTCCTTTAATTATGAACAACAATGTATTCCTTTTTGACTACAGATGAAAACCGTTTCTTGACAAACCGGCTGTTGTACCGGCCGAAACATGTGATGTCATACAGGATACAACAGAATCAATGTCGCTAATCAACCCCTGAGGGGAAAATAGGGCTCTTTAGCTGCTAAATGTTCCACTACGTTCAATAATGTCTCTTTGGCGCTGACAGACACATGCTATGAGACAGATGGACAGACAGCTAAGCAACCAGCCGAGTGCTGCTGTAAATAACAATTCTTCATAAACGCATATAAATATCACTTAGAGGTGATATCTAAAGGTCATGACGTGTCTGGAACGGCACAGACAAGATCGGGCACACAGACCTTTCATTTGACATTTCGTGGGTGGAGCAGATGCTCAAACAGACAGATAGAAATAAAGATGAAATAGGGATCCAGGCACAGCAAGACATAGCAAGAGCCACGGTGTGGTAGCATGTTTGTACAGCTGAACACAAGCTGAAGAAGACCAGGCCCCTCTCTCACACTCCATTTAGGCCCTAAGCTCCACGGAGTGCTGCACTCAACACATAAACAGCCTCCGGGAAAAGCTCTGGGATGTATGGGAGAGGCAGGGGGACGCCAGGCTGGCCAGCGAGGAGCAACAACTGCCTCTTCACATCAGAACAATGCCTCCAAGTTACAGAGAGCGACTGCTAAGACAAGAGCTGGAGACAGCGAGGCCTGGCAGGGGACCAGAGGCTTCACCCCCCATGTTTTGACTTTAAGTGTGAACGGCGCTACAAACAGATTAAAGATTTTATTTCTAAAGTAGAGGTTCCTCTAATTTTCTCAAAGCGTACTCCAACCCAGACCTTTTCATGTTAAGGCCCGGTAGGTAAACATCCATCATGGGGAACAGTAGGAAACTTGGTGCGCATCAGCAAAATGCAAAAAACGTCTGACATACATCATCCATCCAAACACACCGACCACATGAACACAGCTCCGTTTTCCACAGGGACTAAAGGAAACACACACTTGAGTGGATGCTTGCAGTGTTTGTGTATACAGCACGAGTCTGCTTGCTGCACAAATCGTATTAATGCACAGTCACAGTCAGCCACACACACACACACACACACACACTCCTGTTGGCGTGTGGGAGTCCATATGTACGGTGTGAGTTGATGTAAACAAACTTTGGGTTGTTTAAATGCCAAATATAAATGTAAAATAAAATGTGGAATAATTCTCTCCCTCTCCTGAACCAGACCAAATCGCTCTCTTGTCCTGAGCTAAACTGAAGAGTAAAAGATTACACAGAGTGTTTCTTACACCACTGCCGAACATAGCGACTCGCCAAGAAGGTCATCAGCCGATTAATGGATGGTGGAAATAAGAAACAGGATGAGCGCTGGTATTCATTATGGTAATGGTTTCCAATTAGTGCAAGAGTGTGAAAACTGCTTTCCTCAAATGCCTTTTGCCCCCCCCCCGTACAAACAAGATAGATATCAAAGTAGGACTGAGCTGTGCGGGAACAGGGTGATGATGGGCAGATGCAAATCATATTCATCATGAAGACACAGGGAACCCTATCTTAAGACATTCCACCAGGAAATGTGAAAAAACAGGCATGTCTGGAAGTGGATGGATGCGTTCTGGATACGGGACCCGTATTAGCACCCCCCAAAAATGGGCTCATTTGTTCTGGGTGTACGTGCAGGCATGGTGGTTCAGGCCGTCCTCGTATCGTAGCTGGTGTGATAAATGTTGACTCTTTGGTGCAGCAAATACATGTATGTTATAAATGTGTACTTGGCATGCGAGGTATGCAGACTGGAGCGCCTCCACCTGTAGCATAAAGGCTACTGAAACACACCTGCAGATGGTTTTGCCAATAAATCTCAAACTCCAACAGGCACAAGGACATTTCTCTACTTCAGAGGGTCCCCATGTTTTCATTCATTCCGCCAAATGAAAGGCATCCTGATTGGAGCCTCTTGATGAAGGTGTCAAATGACCCGGCAGCTGACCCCAGAGACCCCCCCCACCAAAAGTCCGGTGCTTCCAACACCAAAGCCAGACATGTGATGTGCTGGAGCATTGTGATGAGGAGAGTGTCGCTCAAGTGTGACGGCCAGAGAGATGACTGTTTTCCAGCCTCGATGATGGAGGTTTTTTTTTTTTTTAGACCTGCAGTGAGGACCACACAAAAGAAATGGCTCCTCTCCAATGGCTGCCTGATGATGAAGCGAGACGTGGCGTATTTTCCTGTGGTGCCATAAAATCCGGGAAAGCTGTAAAAGATGGTTCAGAGAGACACTCGGCTGAAAATAAATAAAGCCTGGCGGGAAAAGAGAGGCGAACACGGGTGACAAATAAAATCCCCAAACTGGCCACTGTCTGCAATTTTCTTTGCTTATTTGTTCAAATGCTTTGTCATACTTTAACTGGAACTGAGTGTGTTTCCAGTTACAAACGAGGTAACTGGAACAGAAATAATCCGACAGAATTTAACATTCAGAAAAGTGTTAAAGGCTGAAATAAGGAATACTAAATAGAGGATTCCGTTTAAAGGGTTGTGAACTTTCCTTTAAATATTCCAGTGATGATGAAGAGTTGTGACATATAATGCACCCCTATGCACCAGCTCCTTCCAGTTCTTCTTCCGATTAATGGTCCGTGTTGGGAAAAGTGTCCAGCGAGGCGTAGAGCATAAATAAGGTCTTTAAGTAGGCGGCTATGGCGGCTGTGGGCTCAGTGGACGGCTCTGTCCACACGCAGACAAAGACCAAGCTGTGATTTACTGGCCTCCGTTACTGCTTGGCGCATACGGATAAAAGCGAGCGTGGCCCGAGAGTGCATGTGATCTCCTGAAGTTACATAAACCCCGAGCAGTGTCAATGGAAAACGTTCACCTCAAAGCCACTCGAGTACTTTGCAAAGTTTTCGTGTTTGCCAGGAAAGTGTTTTCTTTTTCTGTTTTTGTTTTCTGAAGCTCACAACTGGAAATAAGGTCATGAATCCTCTAAAGTGGCCGCTTTGCTGGTTGGATGATGCAGACGGTCTGGGTCAGAGCCCGGCCTCAGCTGTAATTCAATCGTAACCCGCATTTTACTATCAATTTCAGTGCAGCTGTCCAACTGAAGCCAGCTGGAACTGAAAAACAAGATATTCAGCTGGTTGCGAAATCATCCAGTCACATAAATCACATTCACATTCCTCCCATATGAACTTGGAGTTCAATCAACCAGGCAGGAGCAACACCTTAATACCATCAGAGAGTTATTGTTTGAGTTGGATGTATTACTTTTTTTTTTACTGTTTCTAATCGTATATGTTATTAACATCCAGATTATCTGGCAAAATTTAGCGCTCAGTTAATTAAAATTGAATAAAAAAGGACCGTAGATGATTATAAACACATGAGTGCATGAAGTTAATGCATAAATAAATCTGTAACGTCAAAAACATTGTTTTGTTTGCTTAGAAGATAATTTCTTAACTGCATAACATGGTGCAGCAAAACTTAAACGCTAGCTACAAAGCACTTCTGGAAAATGAATCTAGTCTGTGGACACGCATGGCGACTCATGTTGGATAATAGTCTGTCGTAAAAGCGCCCCCCTGATGGTCAGACATACAAACACGCGAGTATTTCAGATTCCTTTGTGAATTCCTTGAGAAGGAGGAGGTGAACTGAACAGTCGAGTTAGTTTAGCATCCCGAGCAGGTCGTATTTAAGTAACCCTGGAACCGTGAGAGCAGCAGCTGGGGGATAAACGCTGCAGAGAAGTTAAGGGGTTACTAAGGTAAAACATACCACAGGAAACGGGAGTCAGCGCACCTGATCCACGAATTTAAGAGCTGGATAGTGAATACCACACACAGCCGTGCCTTCCTAACAGACGGAGATCAGAGCTCCTAATCCGGTTGTCAAAGATATCAAAATCCTCACAGACAAGTCTTGCTTCTCTGAAGCCGTCGTGGCAACAGCTTCAGGCAGTTACGATGAGCGACGTGTCGTACAACTGCCTTCTCTGACGCAACAGACTTTTCTGCTCAGAATATTTTTGATCCCCCCCTTGTCACAATCACTGGAGATGTTTACCAGTCTAGAAATCTCTCCGTGATGTAAATATCTGGAGAGACAGGCGAGTGAAGTAACAGCGACTGTTTATTCCAGTAGATTA
The DNA here is from genome assembly GCF_040956055.1 of Brachionichthys hirsutus. Lineage (NCBI taxonomy): Eukaryota > Metazoa > Chordata > Actinopteri > Lophiiformes > Brachionichthyidae > Brachionichthys > Brachionichthys hirsutus. The sequence goes on from NC_090902.1 coordinate 3,721,184, forward strand.
GTCTATCAAAGACTTGGACTCTTCAGGGACAGCTTAATCGCTGCCCCGAGCGGCACCACCCCCACAACCCCCCCCCCCGGTGGAGGTGGTGGCTGATGACTCTGCTGAGACTGAGGACGCACCTAACAGCAGCGCGGATGACTGCGTGAGTACGGAGAGTTTTAATAGATGATGATTGATTAACAATGAAGGTGTGTCGCTGTGCATCATGGATAAATACCAGCAGCTCCAGACAATAGAGGCTGTAACTGGAGACTTTAGTATGAGTGACAGGATGGAAAACGAACCATACAGCAGTTAATGAATGAAAGGAATGTTCTCCAGAGGCACATAGCTCACTCTTACTATGTCTATGAGGGAGCCGGTCGTCAACAACAGGAGGACAAAGGGCTTTTCCCAGCAGTTAATCAAACATTCAAAGACATTTTCTAGTAATTTTATCTATATAAAGAAATAGTTTGACATGTTGGGATGCCCACTTGTTTTTCTCATCTGTCAAATATGAAACTTCCACCAGAACCTGGTTGACTTAGTTTAGTCAGTGTAATAAAGGGGCCCAACACATAACCCCCCTTCTAAAAACACAACCTATATTTTACATGAGAGTTTTGGTATTAAAAAATAATTGTAATTTAAAAGGGAACTCACGAGCACAACTGCTGAAAAGGTCCTTTTAATTGAATTAAACTCTTTTCTAAATTCCAAAAAGCATCATCAAAATGCCCTCAATATTGTGGATTCTGAAATTCATGGATCTGTCCTGAAGAATAGGACCAAAAGGTAAATAATGTATTTGGGAGTTAAATCATGAGGAACATAACACGTGGAAATATCATGTCCCTTTTAACGGCTGTAGTTCAGGCTGTAATAAATAGAACGCTGTACAGAAAGAACTTCAGTAAATACGTTTATGATTGCTCATTCAATTATTTTTTATGAGTCAAATGCTCTCAAGTATTTTAATGTGCATTTTAATGTCTGCTTGTCTTTGAAGGCCTTAGTTTCCAAAAATGAAATAATAATAGGAGCATTAACTGGGCAGAAATGTGCAGGGAATTTAACTTTTATTACTTTGGAAGGGGAATTGAGAAAATTGCACAAGTTGGTATTTCCTTAATGGCTTTCTCCATAATTGGGTTTTATACTGTAATTCCATTAAGAACTTTAGTGTGGCCACCCTGCTGTTCACGTCGACAACAACATCCCGTTGTTAGTCACTTCAACGGGACGTTACCCTGAAATTCAGCTCTCTGGATTCACAGACAGACGCTACACAATATAAGACGTTTTTTTTTTTTTTTAAAGAAAACTCTCGCCATTAAGGATTGATCCTAAAATTATAGCTCCATATAGATCCATACAGTCTATATTGACCCACAGGGAGATTGTGTTCTCGGCTTTGAGACTAAAGTACCGACACAACTTAATGCAGCCGCAAGAGGGCGCCAAAGTGCACAGATTAGCTCTGGTTCTGACATGAAACATAACTTAAATATTTTATTCATGTGCTGTATAAAGTGTCGTCATGGAAACTGCTTTCCCTGCTTTATAAGTTAGTTTTCTGCTTATGGTCTCAGCCATATATGTAGTTACCAATATCAATCAGCCGTCATTGAATGCTTATTAATTAGATGAGATTGTAGAAGTCTTTATTTATCCGTAAAGAGGCCATGTAAACAGGAAACAGTAATTCTGATACACTAAAACTATGAGCAATACTGAGTCATATTAACTGATATGATGAGAAGCCAAAGTACTGATCATTTTGAATAAAGCAATCACATTGACATGACTTATGATTTGCAATATTTTGCATAGCATAAACAAAATAATATAACTATGATAATTATGAGATATGTTGTAGTCAATGTTGGATCGACTTCATTGATCCAACAGTAGAGGGAGACATCAGCTAACAGCAGAGGACCAGCTGAACGTCAAAGTACAATATTGAAAAGATGTCCATGATTTTGGAATTTTGGATATAATTATAATTTAATCAGAATCTTTCTTCACACCTGGAAATGTTGCTGTAATGCATGACTGATGTCTGTTCAGCATCTGTCTTGTAGAGTGTCTCTGTTGGTCCATGGTTAAACTGTTTTGTGTTTTGGTTACATCTCATTGGTACAATTACTACCAGAGTACTAGAGTACATGCATTAATTTGACTATTGCTGCTACCGCTACTACAGCGGCTGCAATAATTCCACCCCAATGCCTTGAAATGCCATCACTGCAGCTTCTGCATCACTTAATTGTCGGATCTTGCAGTGATTTTAGGGTGGCACATCAGAGCAAAAACATTCTTCAGCTGTGAGTCCTTCTGGCTGGATAACCATGTGTTAATTATGTGTGAATACCTTTACATTAATACATTTATTGGTTTGCAGATTCCTTTGATCAACACAATCAGCAAAAAAACAAAATAGAAGTAATAAAATTACTCTCAGGTATTTATAGATCCAGAGATATAAATACATGAAACTACTCATAAAATTCAAACCTACGCAGAGAACACGCGTCTCAGAATTGTTATATATTTAGTACATTATCTGAGATGATGAACAGCTGGCGCCAGAGAATAGTTGGAGATGATTAAAAAACAGAGAAATCAGAGAGCGGTTTTTACTACATGATTAAATCTGACTCTTAAAATGTGTTGCGTGTCATCAACACCCCCTTCCTGACATTTGCACTGTAATGTTGCATCAGCTAAACGTCAGGGCAGTAATTTAAAAACCTATTTGCTGCCAGGAGTGATGTTAAAGTACCAATTAACATTTGCCTTGTGCAAGCAGACATAAGTCCTCGTTCTGCATACAAAACAGATACGAGATATGACTAAATAAATGTTGCTTCTTGAAGACCACATCATAACACAGCATTGCTGATCCTGCAGTAGAGGACTTATCCCCGCTCATTGTGCTGCAAAAGGCTGAGGAGGGACTCGGTGCATTTTAGTGTGAGCAGATAATACTACGTGGCAGAGCACACTGCACACCGGAGTGTCTTAGATAATAAAGATATGCTCTCTAGAAGCAGCACAAACCCTCCAAATGCTCTCCCAACTGTTATTCTAGCGAGAGACCGGCCTGAAAGACAGTCTCCGAGTGCTTATTGACACGCGGCTGCTGGGCTTATGCCGTCTGAAATGAAACGACGATTTACGGCGTGCTACTATGAATCCTCCAGGAGGAGGACGAACACACCGTTTCCATTAGCTTCCATTGTTATGATGAGGGAAGTGATTTTCTGGCATTGGCACTGGCTGAGCCCGTTTGGCGATAGGCATTTTATGGACTGATTTTTAGACACTCGGCCTGCAGACGCTTGCAACCCCACACAGCATTTTGCACATGGCGTTGAAGAAACCAACCCGATGGGTTCCCGCGGTTAAACGCTCAAGGGGCTAAAGTGCTCTTGAATGATCGCGTTCATGGATGGAGCGTTTGTGATTTTTCACTTCGCCCTGTTCTACCTGGACTACAGCTCTTATCAGCAGCTTTCCACTCTGCACGACACACTCTTGTGTATTAACACAGACTTTGTGGATATTTGTCAGAGATAGTGCCCCCCCCCTCCTCTGAGCTTCAGTTGTTGTGATATTGCAGTGAACAGATAAGTGAAACTTATTTGCATTGACACACTCAATATTTTTGATAGAGGGCCATTTTTCTTTTGTCTTCTCTCTCCAGGAGGATTGAGTTTCAAGGAATTTTTACAAAACACCATTTAAGCGCGCCTGATAAGGCCTCCCTCGGCCAGAGATAAGAGCCTATCCGCACACGTTATTGATCTTCCTCTGACCTGTTTGTGGAAGGAAAGCAGGAAGGGGTAAAGCACTTGTCAAACAGAGAGCTGCACCCAAGAGAAGAGAGGGAGAGATTAAGTGTGCATGAAAATGAAGACGGGAGAATAGAGAGAAAGGAGAGAAGGAAAAACCTCAGAGACGGAAGCTATTTATATCAAATAAGTTGTCTCCTGTGAAACACTTTGCAATGCTTTAGGTGATAATTCCCCTTTTTCTTTTTCATTATCTCTGCAGGAGTGTGTAGCTGCCATTCTCTCTGCCAGTCTGTCACAATGGAACCATTTTTTCCTTGAGGGTGTAAAGAAAAAGAAGTAAAAAGCCAAAATGATTGCATGAAAGCCGTCTATTCTCATACTTTTACAACTATTTAGAAGAAAACATAGCAAATTTGTAAAAAAAATAATAATTCAGTGTTACCTTAGAAATTCACAGGAGAAAATTACAAGTGGAATCGATTTTTAAATGTTAAACGTAACTCTATCCAACAATATAAAGATAGATCAATCCGAGTGGATTAGCAGACACTCTCAACACTCTTAAGAGGAAAATTATGATTTCGATAATGATGAAGCCCAGAATGAGGCCATTTCAACAATATGACCAGCGGTTTTCTCGAAAGACTCATTTGTTCGGTGGCCAGGCTTTCTTGTCCCTCTCCGAGCCAAAGTGAGGGGGGGATCAGATGCTGTCACCATGGCAACGTCAACTACAATTGGAGACTGTGAGCTAATTAGTCTATTTTGAGACACGAGACAGACACACATGCTGAAGGGACTGACGGGGAATGTTAGTTTTGCCGGTAGCATGTTCAATGATAATGATTACTTAATTTACATGGTGCACTGGAGGTGCAGCAAATCCACCGAGGACCTGGGACTGTTCCGAGCGGGTTCCGTCCGCGGACGCCAGCTTCTTTCACAGAGTCGAATCTTGTTGCTGCTGCAAAATCAATGCTTTAAGGTGGAATTTCTCGGGGGTTGTTGCATTTACATCAATAATTTTGCTTAATTCTGAAAGCGAAATTTAAATTAAACAATTTAAGGAGCCTATTCTTCAACAGCGCTGCTCACAATCCAGGATTAAAAAGTGAGACAGTGTGACCGGCACCCCGAAATCTTATAATTTGTAAATGTGCTTACCACCATTTAGGGGTTTTCATTACCATAAACATTTGTTTGATCCTTGCAGCTTGCAAAGTGACTTCAGAAAGTTTTCCTCCTTAAGCCACACACTCAGTGTTGCTTTCATTCCATAAGCCCAAAAATATAATAATGCAGCATCTGTTGGGCAAGTTAAGCTAAATTGCCTGCATCCTGAGCTCATCCTCAGCGCGCCTCAAGCTTTCTGCACAAAACAATGAATTTGACCCAAGGCGATCGCCGAAGCTGGAAAGAAGCGCCGGCGTGTCACGGCATACCAACGGTGCACCCTTGCTGTGTTTGAGATGGCAGATGCACACTGGGGGCCGATGCACACGACCTTCTGCTATCAGAGCAGACATGCTCATTTATCACCCACAACCTTGAATCATTGTTTTACTCAGTGTGAGCCCATGTGCTTCTGCTCACACAGGAAAATGGAATATAGGTGCTTCTTGGTTTGAGGCAAGAGCAAGAGTCCAGGAACAAAACTCTAAAAGAGCTCCGCATGGCGCTCCCTCAGCTTCCCATCTTTGTAGCTGAAATCCTGTCAATACAACATCCATGAAATGAGCTGTGATTTATTCCCCCCCCAACATCTTTTTTAACAAGGCTTTTTTTTAAATGCAGCCTGAAAAAACGAGTTCCTTCTCTTATTGTTTTGAAGAGATTGGATTATTTATGATGTAGCTGGGTGGAAACGTAATGAGGATTCTTGGGTTGTGTGTGTGTGTGCGCGCGCGCGCGAGTGCGAGAGAGAGACAGGGAGCGAGAAATCAGCTACAGTAGCAGCAGGAAGAAAACAGTGCTGGTGGGTCTTTTTAGACTTATTTATTCACGTATGTTTAGTATGCTTACGTAAGAGACACACCATTATGTATTATTTCCTGTTTTATAATTACCTGAGCCTAAGAGGTTTTGTTTTTGCCTGCATTTGTCTGTCAGCAAGATAACTCAAAAGGTTATAGACAGATTTGGAACGTTACCAGAAAAAGGTGATAACATTTTGGTGATGATTCAGAAGAGATCCTGGATTCTGGAATATCAAGATAATGTGTTCCACAGTATCTTGATATTGTTTATTGACTGAAATTCGGCACAATCGTGTCGGGTGGGGATCTCTATCTTCCCACCGAATCTCATCCGGAACGGATCTGGTTTGCGGATATTATCGAGATTTATTTTTGTAAAGATTGGGGGACACTTGTGTTTCGGCCGACATGTGCATTTCATATTAGAGATAGAGATTTATAACAAGCGTCATCTTATAGCTGAGTTGATTCCACATCGGAGCAGGTCAGCGGGTTTGTTTTATCTTTAATAGCGGAAGAAACAGATCCAGTTGAAATCGGGGTAAATTTTCACAACAAAATCATTTTGTTTTCGGACACTTTCAATTATATAGCTCTCATTACCTCCACAAAGGAAGTTCTGTTTCTGCTGGCCTTTACCAAGAGACTATGGATCTAGATCCAGAAGAAACCGCCGTTACTGAAAGTCTGCTTTTAGTGAATAACTAAAAAGCAATTAATATTATCTGCATGAACCTGCAGCTGACGCCATCCTTTGACCTCACTGGAAAACAGAAAATAATTCCCCCCCCCACTATTCCCAGTCAAAATCAAACAGACTACAATCAACAGCAACGCGCTTTGCTTCACGGCCTGTGAGCAGACTGCAGCAAAGCTTAACAGCTCAGTGACAAACTGCGTCATCTGAAAAGAGGCATTTCAGTGTAAAATCATTGCATCCCGTACCCAGTGTTCCGGAGTGACGGACAAACAGCCCGTTTCAACCAATCAAACCCGCTTCCTATGAAATTGTGAATTTGTGCACATTATTCACTCGCATGAATATGCAGGAATGATAGTCACGACTACAGTTGGGCATGTAAAATGCAAAGGTTTAATGCCCGGTGGGACAGGAAGGGAGCACAGGGGGGGGGGGACGGAAAGAGAGCGAAAGGAAGAGAGTGAGAGAGGTGATGGATAGTCCAACTTCCTGCAGGAGAAAGGTTTGATTAATGGCCGTCCACTCGGCAAAACACACCAGCTGTGAGGGGAGATAAGCACCGATACAAAGAGCAAATTACTGTCTCTACTGTAATCATTAACCTCAGAGACCGGCGCATTGGAAGTGCAGATTCCCTCTGAAAGAGCTTCACTTCCTCCGGTTTACAAGAGCTCCAAAAACAAAACAGAATAAAATAAATAAAACTGAACTCCTGTCGGGCAGAGTTCCTGTTCCAGCGCCAGGATTTATGGCTGGGTGAGCTGTACCCAAAGATGTACAAGCAAATTACTGGCTGGAGTTACGTGAGACGAGGGAGTGGGAATGGCACCGGTGCCAAGCTGGCTCCCGAGTGCAGAGCGAGCATCCAGACAGCGTTCAGCGAGATGCATGGCGTAGATAGAATAACGGCGCGCTTCACAGCAGGTCGGGCCGGATACAAATACACCTTTAAGTTTTTATGGTTTGGACTTGCAGTTGTGGTTGGCTGAGGTGTCGGTGGGAGTTCCGATCCGGCCGGAGGGACGCTATAAAGTGAGACGTGTAGGCGAGGGGAGGATGAAAACCTGCCCTGAAAGGCTTCCCTTTGCGGGGCGATGCTCAAACTAGAATATTTGATCAGCCCGAAGGAAACACGAGCAGGTTTTTGAGCATGAAAGCCAAGAGCATTCCACCTGCCTGAAACACTCAGCAAGAATGTACAGAATTACTCTTCATGACTCCAGTTCCCTGTGGTTTTACCCCCCCCCCCCCCCCCCCAAGTCTCACAACTAAAACGTTAGCCTTTCAATAGAGTTAATGATGAGACCGAGGAATTCTTCAAACATAATATTATTGGAAACTAGCTGATTGGAAACATGTGCTTCTGTGTCGGAGCGATGAATGGCTCTCCCACTGACGGCTTTCTTCCTCGCTTCCTCTCCCGCCGACAGACACTCCGGCCGGTCGAGAGCAAAGTTGCTTTCTGCCTGCTTAGTTGTTTTGGTGGGGGGGGGGGGGGTGAAGAGAGTGTGTGTTTCCACTTGCATGCAAATGTGGGACTTGTGTACGAGCGAATGCTAATAGCGGGATGTTAATTGGGGTTAAACTGATTTATTATTCTGTAAACTTGCAATTAAACCATCAACAACCTCCCTTTGGAGGGCCTGCTAAAATGATTAAAAGAACTAATAAGCTAGCCTGCACTATTAATCAAACCCTGTTAATTCCTTCCTTAAGCAGCAGGTACAATTGCGTTTACTGGAGATGTAGTAAATCACGGAACACACAATTACTTCATTCAAGTTACATTTTGCACTTTCTTAAAGGTTTTGTGAGATTTTTTTAGTTAATTAAAAAAAAACAACAGTCCAGTAAAATAAATAAAAGGGAATTAGCGTTGGCTTCACAGGGTGGCCATAAAACAAATGGCCGTCAATCAAATGTTCTCAGATCAAACCACCATTTAGAGATTAGAGCACTATCGTGTCAAAGTTTTGCCAGCATTAGGATTAGACTGCTTTTCAATAATCTGCAACGATTTCAAATGGTGGACTGGCTGAAGTCCGGAGCAACCAGGGAATGAGAAGGAGAAAAAAAAAAGAGCCTCATCTTGTGGGAAGGCGGCGGCAGGAAGGCAGGAGTTATGTAGCCGAGTCTGATGAGGGAGAACGAGGCTCAGGTGCAGCTCCAGTCAGATCGCAGCTGAAACACAGGGAGGGGAAAACACAGAACTAAAAGATATAGAATGGGGGTTTCTTTTCATGATAAAATTGTTTAGCGATAAGACATCGCTGTTACGAGGTGGCCTATATACGTATTCAAATACAAACACAGTTTTTGACCAACCAACGGGGGTTTCTTTCCATGATATAATCGTTTAGAGATAGAACCGTAAGGAACGCAGCGCCGTCGTTGACGACCGGCTGTACTTTCAATGGCAGGAAGGTGGCGGTAACAAAGGCCGATACGCAACGTTTGGAGCTAGCTGTCAACAGCAAGCATGAAAGCAATGATTGTATTGTGTGTATTTAGAGGCTATCCGGTGGCAGCATACGGCGGCGGAACCACAGGGACAGGTGGATGTAAAACACGGCCGTGTGCATACTGGAGAGCCTGACCTTTAATGGAGGCCACCAGCCGCTCAACACGCTCTCAGCTTTCTCCTTGTTTATAATCACCTCGCAAACATGGCCGTCTCCACACAAGGGCTGTTTGAGATCCCACCACACGATAAATAAGTGGCCTCATTTCACATTTACTGCACCACAAAGAGACTAAAATGATACGAGGGCCTTTTCTTCCCTTTCATTCCGGACTACTGTGGTTTCTATCGCCTCAAGCAGGGCAGCGGGTGTTATTGTGTTATCAAGGCGGCGCTGCTCTGCATGCTGGGTTTCTTAAAATTCTCCCATTACTAATGAGTGCCTCTAAATTTCTGCCTCATTCAGAGGGGAATAGAGTTCGACGATGCCTCAGCAAGTCGCACCGGCGCTCTATTAAGAAAGGGACAGGAAGTGCATTTAACAAAAAAATCTGCGCTTTATCGGTGCGTGGAACACGCCGACGACGCAAAAATACAATAAAAACCAAATCACTGCTGAGCAATTAAACCGATGGAGTTATTTCAGAGGGGCTGGCAAAAGTCGGAGGCTATGACGGCACACCGGCGGCTCGGTGCCGAGACGTCCCTGTGTTTGTTTAAAGGGCAGGAGAATCGATGGCCCTTTTTTTGTTGAGGCATGGCTCTGACCTCTCGCAGTGGCACCTGTATCAATCACGGGCCAGCTTCCCGCTACGCCTCACCGCTCGTCACATTTGTCTCCCGCCCTCGCGAGCGCGGACAGAGGCTGTCTATCTACACTCAAATGTCAGTTTACACCTCACGCCGGCCGTCAGCCGACATCAGGTAATACACGAAGCGCTTTAAAATGCGATGAAAACAACTCTGCAGGAGAAATCTACTGAAGGGAGAAATTGATTTTGGAGATTTTGCTCCAAGGCTTGAAGGCCAGAGCAGGAAGGATGTGGAGCAGAGTGTCACTTCACTGAATGAAATGTTGAGTAATTCAACGATATTCTGACATCTTAACAGCTCCTGCAGCTGAAATTACCTCAAACGTATAAATGTATTCAGGCGTCTTGTTTGGTGTTATTTCTGTTTGGTGCTGGAATTAATTCACACAGAATAAAAAGTCATTTTCGGCCGTCACTTTTTTTAGTTATTTATTGATCTGCATGTTAAGTAAGGAATAGAAGATCAATTTATTACACTCACAGATTTTTATGGAAATTTTCCAATCTGCACACCTCAAAGTTAAATATGTATTTTTCCCTTAAGCATATTGCATTACAGCCACACTAATTCAACCTGATTTCCTTTTTGCATGTCATTCAACATTTTAATGCAGCTGAACCAAAACCCGCGTTTCTTTTGGATAGGACGGCAGATCGACTACAACCTGCTGCAGCTGCGAATGAACACGTCAAGCTGTAAAGGCTCCCGGAAACATTTTCATTTCATTTTTAGGTTGCAGACAATTTAAAGCCCGTTGAATATGTATCACCATATGTCTCTGTTTGTTCCACAGACCCCCCCCCCCCAAGAAAACTAAGTCAGACCAGACCAAATTGCCCACAGGGCCATTTTTATGGAACTGCATGCAAACTCACACCGGGCTGAACCGGTTCTGTGCTGATTGATCAGGCTGTGGTTAATCTGTATGTATGACCGGTCCTTTTGAGGCCACATTGTAATCACCCGGCTTGCTCTCAGCAATCCAGGACTCCTGTGTTCAGTTGAAAGAGAGGGATGATTCCCATTATGGGGTAATTAGTCTTGTTGTCACCACCGGATCTTGACAGCGCAGCGACTTGCCGGGGCTCTGAAGGGATTTGGCTGTTTGCTGAATCATAAGGAGGATTGCCGTTTCTTGCCAAGGACGACAACTTCGGATTTAACTTGTAAACAGCAGCACAGACTTGGCTGCTGCCAGCTAGGAATACTTGGAGCCAGCGTTTCTGCAATTGTTTTCGTCTTGACGTTCTTTGCACTGAAGGATTCCAGTGTTGGAACTGCGAATTGTTGAAGATCTTATTTATCAGTGATTAATGTCGGTGTTAAATTCAGCATTTATTGCTCTCCTTGAAGTTTTAAAGTAAGGTGTGTGATAACATTGGAGGGTTTACACCCTGTACTGGTTGCTATTTTATTTCAGGGCAACAGGAAAGATGCACAACCAATGACACTCACATTCATTCCTATGGGATATTTATCATTTTAATGTATCACTAAAGAGCTCCGCGTCTCAAGTCCCTGTCTAGAAGAAACCGGAATGTAACATCCTGCTTGTGTTCTGCTCTTCCCACTCAAAATCATGCAGCAGTTTCTTTATTTTTTTTATTTTTTTTAAGAATCACAGTCAACCCCCCCCCCCCCCCCCAGCTCTTAAATTCCTAATCTGCTGGGATCTTTGTCACCCGCCTACTCAAAACTTTGATCCTCTAATTGTCTGCTGGAATGTGTCACATGCCCACACCACCTGCAACTAATCCCAAACTGCATGAGGAGGGGAGGAGAGAGGAATGTCATGCATAGTAAGGATCAGTGAGGAATAATAACTACCACTAACCACTAACTAAGTCTAAACACTAGTTATACTGATATGTCAGAATGGACGACTCCGCAGCGCTTTCTAAGCTATTTCTTTGATTTGTCTGAGAGGAACCAAATAACACAAAGCGCAGTGGGATCAGTATTCCTGCACAGCAACCAGCAACATTATTGATTGATTGCTGCTGAAGACTCTTTGACAAGTGCTGTGGGGTTACTGCCAGTCCAAAGCGCACACCGGAAATGAGTCAAATCTGTCTTTGGTGTGGGGCAGCAGTGGGTAGCGCTGTCGCCTCACAGCAAGAAGGTCCTTGGTTCGATCCTACCCGGGGACTTTCTGTGCAACGTTTACATGGTCTCGCCGTGTCTTGGGATTCTGTCTCGGTTCTCCGGCTTCCTTACACCACCAAAAACATCAATATGAGTATAAGTCACTCTCAATTGACCGTATGATTGTGAGAGTGAATGGGTGTTTGTCCATGTGTCGCCCTGGCAACATATCCAGGGTGTACCCTGCCTTCTCCCCATTGTCAGCTGGGATAGGCTACCGCTTAAACTCGTGACCTGGATCCAGATAAATGGCTGAAGATGAGATGATTACTGCTTGCATCTGAAAATCAGTGAATGAAAGTAACACAAATCTTGGTGGAATATTTTTCTGACTCTTGACTGCTGCCGGCTTTGCATGGAAATAGCCTAAGATCTCTGATTTTTCTACTCATGGTGGTTTGTTTTTTGCTAATTGGAGAGCAGTGTCAAGAATTTCCTTGTAAAATTACAGGGATTTTTGAAAGCATTACTTTCTCTAGTTTATAAAGTTCAAATAGCTGAAACTTTTGTAAAACCCATTAAAAACATCCCACCACATGGGAGACATCTTGACAGTTCTGAGAACCAATGTGGCATCCCTGGTCTGATCCTCACTTGGCTGAAGTCCTAACTATCTGAACAAACACACCATGTTCCCTATAGATCTAATAATAAGCCATCATTATGAATCCTGAAACCTGAAATGCGTAGTACCTCAGGGCTTTGCTGTTGACCCCTTTGAGTTTCTTTTGAGTTATTTCACACCTATACTGATCTTCAGTTCTATTTGCAGGTAGACTATAATTCTCTAGTGTGAAAAACTGATTTCTCTGGAATCTCTTCCATTTAAATTACATTTTTTGGTTCATTCATTGGCCTATGAGCGCAAACACACACACTCACACACACACACATTGACAAACTGAGCTAAGTGTAAGAAACACACAGAACTTGTGAGAGACAAAGGCGAAACCACTAATGGGAAAGAACGCAGATTAAATAGTCTCGGAAGAGGGGCAATGAGACACAGGTCTAACCAATCAGGGTGGGGCAGACACACAACAGCTGGGAAGCACACAGGAAGCAGGAAGTCTCGAATCAAGAAACAGGTGAGTGAGGGAAAAAAAAAACATGGCATTGAGAATAATTAAACTGAAAACATGTCCTTGGATGCTTGATGCTGTAGTGAATCACTGATCACAACATCTAATAACGACAACATTTCTGTCCCCTGCTGAGAGATGCTTCTGAGAATCCAGGATATAAAAAGGGAGAGGCTCGAACTGTATCTGAAATTCCCCGGTGAGACTCCGGCTTGATGTGAACGCTGCTGTCTTCACGCCAGCCCGACAATAACGATCACTTTGTGCGCCGATGAAAGATAAATGTTGAAGAGAGACGTCGACAGTGGAAACATGATTCCTCTGAAGTGTGTGAACATGACATCTTTCATAAAGCTTCGTTTAACACAAGTGGAAGAACATTTCTGACCTTTTCTTTTGGGTTGCTCTGAATCAAGGCTGTTTGCTGCAGCAATTATCACTGAAAACAGAAAAAAGCCTCCTCCGAGCTGCTGTATTGTGTTTCAACATTGTCGCAGTCATTCTTTCTGCTGAAGTTGCATATATTATGTTATATGATGGCCTTGAGGTAACACAAAGTGCTGAATGACTAACAGCAGAAAAGAGTCCGGCGTTCCTTTTTTGGCCACATCAGGTCTCAAGCTCAGATGAACGGATCTCCTCATGATTCTTAATATCTCAGACAGAGAAAATAGATTTGAAATAGCAAAACAATAAAAGTTGCCGGATGCCGAGAATCAATAGAGTTTGTTAAACAAGTTGAAAACATTGTGTGGGGGGTCATTGATTCTCAATAGACGTATGACTCACTGCAGCAGCACCTGCACACAGCCTTGGTTTCTCTCTAATTGTCTCTCTAGATGCTGTTTGATAAAACTTATCCATCTGTCTTTGTAAATGAGTTCAGAAGTGGGTGCGGAAAAACACAACAGAAACATAACTGTGTAATGCCAGAGGCCAGTTGCATCAACACGTCCATCAATGGTCCATTGCCGAATTGTAACATCACCAACTGCATCAGTGTGTCGCAGCTGACGAGGACTGACGGCGGCTTCACACGTCCAATAGTTGTTTATCGCCCTTCAGCTCAAGTCAGTTGAATTAAGAGAACGAGAAAGTATTCTGCGATCTAATGCTGAGATGTTTGCTTTCTTAGGTCAGTCCTGGTGAAACAATATGGATGTAAAAAATAGTGTCCAAAAATAAAATGTCAAAATTAACCTGCAATGAACACTATAGAATGAGACAAGGTGTGATCAGATGGGGAGAACAGGCGAAGACAATGCAAACAGTCTAAAGGGAGGGACAACAAAAACATGGAGAGAAAATAAGTACAAAATAAAAGGGAGTAATGACTTGGATGTGTTTAAGGATTAAACGGACTGTGTTAATGCGACACCTCCCATGAAGACGACATCTGCATGACAAAGTCTGACACAACTAATGCATGCATGATGTTTCATGACCTGCAGTCGTAAACACTCGTTATGCAACATGTGGACTGTGTCCGCAGTCAATCCTATAAACATGGATTATTGGTGTATTGCTGTTGATTAATTATACATGAAGGTAGACTGATTACGTTTATGCACATAAATGCTAACTACACTTACTGATACAAGCCTCATCGCTCCACTGCGGTAAGGATTCTAACCAATGCATGTGGCGTCACTTAAAGAGAAACATGTGTTGAGGCGAGCGTAATGTTTTGCTGCATCTTTAAGTTTAATGGTTAAGTGCTTCGATTTTCAAGCTTTTAATCAATGCTGCATAATAAATGGTTTTATGGAAGTCACTAAAATGCACAGAGGTATATGAAATATGCTTTGTGTAGTAAATACAGAATTCAATTAAAATAGCAGCAGTGGCATGCCAGGATTAACTAGATTATTTTCTTTTCCACTCCACCATTTCTCCAGTCTCGTGCCTTTTGTTTTCTTCTCCTACTTCACAGCTGTTTCTTTCCATCATTAATGGCATTGCTCGTGTCTTCCCAACTTCTTTCTATTCATCTCACTGTTTGTGCATGTTGTGTTTGTCTAATGCGTCCTTCAATTATTGATGGCCCCTCTAGATTTTCATCTTTCACATATTAAAAGTCAATTTGCGGGGGAACATGAATGCATTAAAGGCCCACAACTATTAATTTCCCAGGTACAAAAAGAAAAGCACAGAACAAATGCGAGGCTCTTTCACAGGACTGCAGTGCACGCACAAAAGCAAGGCTATTACTTGACGATTAGAAAATATTACAAAAGAATCCGGGTGATTTTTGTTTTCAGATGTGCTGCTCTGTACAGCATTTATATATATAAAAAAATACAGGAAACAGCCTGTTGGCTTTTTAGCAACAAAACAAAATTCAACTGATTCCAGATATCCCATCTTTACGAGGAGAAGAGAAATGTGTGACTCTGCCACGACAGAAGATAAAAGACAAAGAAGAAAAATAGGCCTGATCACAGCAGGAGGCACAAGACAGCGTCGTAGGGTGTGTTCGTGGAAAATTGATGTTTCTCAAAGGGTTACAACAAAGGACAGATTGTATTTGAAGAATCTGCAGCATTTGTCCACTTTGCTCCTTGTAAAACACGGAGCGCCTCAATCTGCAGCCACTTTATAGATGCTTGTACTGCACACTGGTTCCATTGAAATTACTGCTTTTCTAAGGAAATTGCTGGATGGAAAGGAAACAGAGAACAATGAGGGCAAAAAATAATTCTGGAGAAACATACACCATCGACGGCATCATCAAATGTACTTTTCGAGCCTGCCCTTCTGTGACTGTCAGGTTTGCATATTGTACTTTTTCTTGTATATTCCCCGACTCCTCTAAGTCTGCATATTTCCAGAGCATATTTCAGTGAAGTTGTTTGAACAATCAAATTAGGTGTTATTTGTCACTCTTTAAATTTATGAAATGGTTAAAGAACACAACATTTCAGAGTGATGTGTAGAGGACTAGAGGTTATATTACCACTGTCAAGGTCAATGCTTTGAAAGGCCAACAGAGTGAATTATGAACTCCTCTATCCGGCCTCCCAAGAGATCTGTGAAAATAAAATTGTCCAACATCTCAGACTGTAGCATCCATCAAAAAGAAAAAAAAAAATCACACGTGTGCAGGCATTATTTTAAGTATTTACTCTCAGAGACTATTACCGAAAGGTCAAAACCGGCATGGATGTGTTTCAGTGTCTCTTATCCCTCAGTGATGATGAAATCACAAACCTCACGAGAGCCCCGTGATAGAGGGCAAAATAGAGCTCAATTTTTCAGCTAAACCGTTCGGACGGCCGTGGCTGTGCAGGGGTTGAGCTTATCATTCATGCAGTTGTTCCAGATAAAGGAGTAAATCTCACCGTAGTAGAGAGGCAACAAAACGAAATGGGAAGGTCAGAGGAAAAGCCTTTTAATGTTTAATGCGCCGCTGACATTCCCTTTCTCCAGCGGGTTTTTCAACACTCTTTTAAAGACGAGACTCACAACTACAAAGTTCCCCCCCTTTCAAAAATCCATATTTAAGGCTTCATATGTATTTTTCAGTTCAAGGTTGCTTCGGCTTCATGACACAGGGATGATGGGAGAATTGTAAATTCACCATCAGGAGAAGGATGCCCTCGCTCATACTGATTTCTATTATCTCTTGGAGATGTTTTGGTTTTTGCATAAATTAGGAAAACAAAGCAGGTCAGTGCTTGTCTGACTTGTGGCGACTGTCAGCAGCGGCGTTATATCTTCACTTATTCAGGTTAGCATTTTTAAAACTAGCTAAATTCAATGATGACTATTTTCTATTTGCCATTGGGAGGAAATATTCCCACTGGATTCAGTTTTCCTCAGAACATTAGCAGTCTTTAGGCTTTTTCACTGCCACAACATTTTCCCATCAATAATAACTGGAAGTGTCAGTTCCATGCAAGTCAGAGCTGGGTGTAGATAATGAAAACTATTTGCCTGAAGACTGGGAATTATTACTGTCATTACAACATGGCAACCAGAGTTGGGACATCCACCACCCCTGACCTCCACTATTTAGTTCTCTTAATGTTGCTCTACTTCATGCATTGCCACTAAAATGTCTTCGAAGTTTCAATTTTACTAGCCAGAATAGCTCCAGACAAAAAGGCACAAAATGCAGCTCAAACACAGACTTAAAGTTAAAAAAGATTGCACTAATGGGCTTTTTGATAAAAGTCATGACAAGGTATGGCCGGTGTTATCATTGTTTGTGCTACATTTTGGTTTTATGCAATGGCATCTGCCCATTATTTGCTGCAAAAACACAAGCAAATGAAGAAAGACACTTTCATTGTACGAAATTCAGAACATAATTTGTTTTCCAAAATATAAAAGAAGCATAAAGGGCTCAGTTTCAAAAAAAACTATTTTTTTATTATTATTCGGCTATCGAAGTCAGGATGGCTAAATTAAAAAACCCACAGGCTTTATATTTTACAAGATTAGGCCGTTCGTCGCCTCTAAAGTAGTTTTACTCTGGGCTTTTTTATTTCTGAAGCGCTGAATTAGGCCTCGCTTTAACAGGGGGATATTATTCCAATTGCTGCTAGCACAAACCTGGAAAGTAATAACACAGCTGAAACTCACAAACCCTCCTTTTCTGCCTTTTCATCTCCTAACTCTCCGACTGATAGCTTTTCAATGACTACTTCCTGCAATAATAGCAGAACGAGGCATTTAATTATCTCAAGTTGAATGATCAGAGTATCTAAATTGTTGTAATTGTAAGATTGTATTTATTTATTTATTTATTTGTAAATGTCATTTCCCAAAGGTCCAAATGCCATTTTCCAGGAGGCGTATCAGAAATGGCTTTCTCTTTATTTTTTGCTGTTCATTGTGCTGTTGCAGGTACTGAATGAGATCTCCCCAAAGGCAAAGATTCATCCATTTTACGGGTTGAATAGATGCAAAGCTGATAGGCATATAAATACCTGCAGAAGCCTGACACAAATGTTCACCTTTGTCACACAAAGTGAGGGATAAAGGGAGGAGGTGACAGAACGTCATCCATCCCCCCAACTGCTTGCTTCAAAGGCTAGACTTGAGAGACTGTTGTGATTTGTCTCAGACTAGCTTTATGCATACTTGCATGCTCTCTTTGTTGATGTTTATAACAGATTTAGATTAAAGGTGCTGGCCAATTTGAATTCTTCAATTTAAGGAAGTTAAAAAAATAATAATTATAGTGTTGTAAAAACTGGGATATCAGCAGAAGGAATATGGCTGTATCATGTGACCAAATATTACAATAATTACATTAGCTTTTAAATGTATTGTCATTGTTATTTGTTTTCATAAAATAGACAATCACTGCTTTTACAATCTGTTTAAATCCATAGATTGGATTGTTAATTGTTTTTGGTCTCGTCTCCCATTCCTGCCTGGAATTTAAATTGCCTTTGTGATTGGAAATGTTTGCCAACTTCTCCAGGAACACAAACTGAGTTCATTGGGCGCCTCTGTAAACAGATACCAGTGTTAGTTATTTGAGATGGAGTTGCTTTTATATCATATTTGTGATTGCTCACTACCTGTAATTTCAAGTTTCCTTAATAAAATACTAACAATATTCTATGTACTGTAATAATGATTGTTTATGAGGCTTGCCAACAAATTTCAGAAATCTGGAACAACATTCTGGCCTTTGGTTGTCCCTGGCAACCACATTTTAATATATGAAAATTAGGGATCCTTAAAGGACGAGGAAAGCAAAGCTGTGAATCTCTGAACAAAACAACACGGGCGCATCGGGGCGTTAATATTTTCTAACCAATCAACATCATGAACGAATGCAAAAAAACAAACAAACAGATTGAACTGATAAAGAAGGAGATGAACCAGAATGAAGACCAAAAATAAACGCGTGATTCTGTCTTGGAAGGCATTGTGGCCTGGATACTGCCAAAAGGGAGATTAGAAAAAGAGACGAGGCATGCGGCTAGGCCAAGCCTGTATGTCAGATGCTAACCCTCTTGTTGTTTGTTTTGATGACATTGTGTTGTTGTTTGGATGTCAGCTGAGCAACTTAAATTAATCTCATGGCCCCATCATATACTATAGAGACAGCAACGCCCTGAAACAAATGGCTAATTCAATCTTTCTGTTAAATTAAGCTGAAATAAAGCGCTGCAGAGATCCACATTTAATTAGCTGTATTTTAGTGCTCCATCAAAAGCAGTGAAAGTTTAAGTCATATTTCTCAGTGAGGCTACTTCACATGACAGAAACGACAGAAATCCAAGCGGAAAGTGAAGAATATATATATAACTAACCGCCTGACAGCACTGCCAAACTCAATTCCTTGCCATTAAACATTCATCTTCTTATCCCATTTAGGGCAGAAAATGAGAAGGGAAAATGTTTTTGGACGGAATTGTTCGTGTGCAGAACAAACAAAAAAAAAAAAAAAGAAGCAAATAGTTTGAAGGAAATTACTTTCTACTTACTTAGGTTTAAAGCACTACAAACTTATTTTAGACGACTTACCCTCATTATGTTTTTATAATATATGCAGGAGAGGAATAAAAATAATTGTGAAGGACGGTGGGAAACCGAGTCATTAAATCTGGGAGGAGTGGATTAGATGTAATGGGGCTGGAAATTCTGCTAAGAATAACCTGGAATGGAACGTTGTTTAAAAAAAATCTGCCAGTTACATCAGTGTTATTTGTGATGAGGCAGGGACCCTGTAACAAAGCAATGATGGTGCACCTTGTGCTGAAAGGCAGATACACATCTTAATTGGCATTGTGCTCCAATGTGATTCTGCATGGGACCATTAAATAGATGGAGGAAGGAGGATGCAAGACTCTGTCAGTGTAGCTGTGAAACTTTAGCAATTACAGACACCGCCAATTAATGAAATCGTAATTGGAAGCTCACCATCTTAAAGAAATGCATTCATATTGGACAACTTCACCGCAAGCAATTTGCATTCGGTGGCAGTGTTCATTAAATAAGAGGGAAGTCTGGCCTTGATGTGAGAAGCAACACAATGAAGGATGCGACTTCTAAAGACTGTTATTTCCCCCTGCTGTCTTTAACTTTGCATAACAGCTCAGTTCGTTTAGGAAAGTTTGACTTGTGGTGAACACACAAAGTTTGCCCTCCTGCTGAGGGATTGATGCCTCTCTAAGGCTGTTACAAAACAGCGAGAAATGAACCCAGCTCGGCACAAAGACCGGAAGGACAATTAGTCCAGATGTGATCAAAGGTCGAGGCCTGCCCATCCAGGAATTTGACCCACGATCCCGGATGTGCTTTTCCATCGCCTCCATTGTTTTCAGCATCAATCTATTTTCATCTTCGTCTCATCTCTCTCTGATAGTCGAGAGCAGAGCTCATTTACAGGAACGCTGTCTACATGCTCTTTGTAGCAGGCAGTGCTTTGGATCTCTGTGTGGTTGGCTGCTAATTAAAGTCTGCACTTCATCATGGATGTTATAGAGAAAAGAAAATGAGCAAAAAAGCGGAGATGTTCAAAAATAAAAGAACTCTGATCACTATATCCAATCTGTCTTGGTTCCTGTACACCAAACATGCCTTTGTTTGTCATTCCCCCCAAAAGAAGGACTACCTTAACTCATGATTACTCACAGCATATTCTTGGGAAAGTCATAATAATAAAAAAAAAATCTAATTCCAACAGGCTTTCTGGTTGCCTGCATAAAAGTCAGGCATGTAACACTAATTCACAGCGTCCAACTCCGCACCTTCAGCAGCCATCTGTGTTCCTGAATCACTGAATCATGAAGTGAAGAAGGAAAACAAGAAGAGAGTGAAAACCAAAGTCCAAATTTACTGCAAGGGTATACAGCTTGTTTGCAAATTCTAACTTTTTGTTTATATTGACCTTTAAAATGTGATTATAGAGCATCAAACTGGAACCTGATGTCTAATATGAGTAGAACATACCAAGAGGAAAACAGAATATGTGGCGTAGATGGATAAGTGGCATAAACAATTTAATGAGGGAGCTTATCACGAATACAAAAAACCACAGGTCACATTTGTCAAATTGGACAACCCGCAATGCATGAGACCTCTCATTTAAGGTGGATGGAAGCGATGGCAAGGAGGGCATTTCCTCAAATTAGCATGTTAATGGCGGTGCCATTGAGAAGCCCGTATTAATTCTGTAACCATCTTGAATCAGCAGCGTCACTAGTAACACAATATGGCTCAACACGAAGATCAATTCGTTTTTATGTGTTTTTTTTAGCACATTCTCTGGCGTTTGGCTGGAAAATAAATAACTCCTTCAAAAGAGGAGACAAAAACAATACTCTCAGCATGAGGAAACAGCATGCTGACTGTATGCAGAGCAGGTTTAGTGCAGGAACACACTCTACTTGATTCTCACAAGCGACATTGGCAATCAACCCCTAACAGCGGAAACAACTCTGCAATATCAATCTTGATTTGCACAAGATGTGTCCTCTGCCTTCTAAAGGGTGCCCTGCCTGGACCCCTTTGATGGAATGCATATTGTGTGAGCAGCAACTTGGGCTGGCGAATTTGTTTTTCCCCTCCTCCACTTAATGGCGGATTCAATTCCTGGTTGAGTACATCACCGCTACGAGATTTATTGGACGAGACATGCTCATGTGAAGGTTTGCCAGTGAATTCATGTTAAACAGGAGAGGCCTCATTGAGATTGGCAAAACATATTCAGCAAAAGGAAAGAACTTTGTCTCATGTCATCTTCCTGGAGCAATTCGCCCATCATGAGATTCTCCTTGTTGGGTTTCTGCTTAAACAAAAAGCAAATGCTGTTTGACATAAATGTCTGTCTGTCTGTCTGTTTCCTTTCTGTGTTGTAGTCAGACACTCAGAGAAACAGTATCAGCCTGTGCAAGAAAACCAACTGGTAATTTTATTTGATGTACATTTGATGGCTGGAGTTGCCCAACAGCATGCAGCTGCAGATACTGCAGCTGTCATATGGCTGATGGGGGAAGCAATCCACTGGACCAAATCGAAACCTCCCAGGCACTAAAATATAAAAAACAACAAAAACAAAAACATGGGGCCCAGTTTTAACTATGAAAGTTACGTCTAAATTTGGTCAAAGAAACCCATTAGGAGATTCACAACTTTACAAAGCAGTGACACATTTCCTTTGATTACATCCAGTCCTTCCTGCCGTAACCCGGCACGCCATCTTTAGTGGGTATAAAATGCTGTTGTTTTTGAAACAAGAGCAGAAAGTTAAAGTTAAACTGTGAAACATTTGATCGACAGCTGAATATATTGCAAAGGATAAAAGTTTGTTGTGTCATTAAAGAGATAAAGTGCATGAAGTAAAGTAAATCACAATATTGCCATTTAATTTAATTGCCCTGATTCTCTGACAGCTGGTTCAAGAGCTAATTACCATTGAATTTGTTCGGCTCTGTTTCCACTAACAGATGAGTAATCTGTTAAACACAATATGTGATGGGTTTCTGCCAGGCCTTGAATCACAATCTAATTTGCATAAATATTGCTGACTATATTGCAGTCACTGCTGATCAGATGATGTCATTGACCAGCATGTTTATGAGGGAATGTGGACTATTGTCCAGTTCTTATTAGGGATGGGAACTTTAAGTAATTTAAATATATTAGTAATCATATCACATTAATATAGAGAAATTCAAATGCTAATGCAATCACAGATGAAAATGCAGGTAGGGGTTAAACTGCACATGCTAACATTGCTAATGAGGTGATGAGAGATTGCCTGTTATCCATCTGTGCTGCGCAATGTGCACATGATGAATCATCAAACAAGTTGTTCCAGGTAATGAAAGTAGAACATATCATAGCTGCACACTGCATTAATGTAGTTGCTTTCTCGAATACTTCCAAACATCAGTCGTAGACCTGCTGTTCTCCCTTCAGCAGGCTGACTGACGTCTGAATTAAAACGCTGAACATTATCGAGCGCACGTCTGTCTGTCATTGCTTCTAATGGATCTGCGCAGTTACATACCCAGCAGTTACATCATTCTGTCCTACCGAAAGTTAAAGTTTTGACAAAGGACAGGATCATTATAAGTGATTTATTGCATTAGAAATGCCTGCGCTCTCTATGCTGGGTGAGTATTGACATTTCAAAGTACTCATGCTGTCTTCAGAATAACATGCAGTGGTGGGGAAGGATGGGGAAAAGTGAAGTCAAGCTATGATGCTGTTTGCTACAGTTATTGGTAATGGGCAATGAGAGCCATTTAAAATCCCTTTGCTGCCTTCCCTCCATGCAAATCAGCAGAGTAAGAGAGAACTGACAGCAGCAACGGAAATGTGCGCCGCTGTGATTAACAATGCTCCTGATTCAAGGTGATATCTATGCCGCTGTGTTGAACTCTCGGCTGCCGCGTCTCATTATCCCCCCCCCCCCCCTGCTAATGGAAGGAGGAGACAAATGATTCATCTGCCCTGACGGTGACACGGACTACAACAGGTCTCCTCGTGGGAGAATGAAACGCCTTGTCACAGAATGGAGGATGAGAAATCAGATGCTGGAGGTGAAAGTACAACACAGAATTAGCTTGACGTGCCAGTAGGCAGCTTGCCTTATTTAAAGTCAGACGAATGCTCGATTCTCGTTGCAGTCTGTGCCACAAAAAAAAAATCTGTTTTATATCAGATTTGATTCAAAAAATTACTCTCATGTCAGATTTATGAGGTCTGAAGTCGCCATATGAAAAATCCATATTAATGAGTCACTGGAAGGGGAGCACAAAATTGTCTCTAAATTAAAACTAAAGAGTTATTACACAGGACCAGAGTCTGAGCGTTTTCTATTGGGTGTTCGCGAGTTGACGGATGGTTGCTAATTAAAGTTACACCATGTCACCAAGCATTTAGATTACTGTAGTTGAACCATTTCTTCTTCATTCGTGACTACTCTGTTTTGCTCTAAGCGATACAGACACACATGGAATCTGTGCCACAGATTCTGTGGCAACTTTCCTCAGCTGGCACACTGGTACCAGTATACATCAACCAGCAGAGACTGGCTTGCCAGCACTGAAGTGGAAAATAATCTCACTATGGCTCCTTTCTGACCTTGGCAGAGCTGGTCAAGCACTGAGTGAAGGGTGTCAGTTTCAGAAATGATAGTGGTGTTAGCATCTCTGGCTGATTGCTGTGATGATCAACGGAATAGACGTCTCCTTCTGGGAGCCTGGTGGGTGGGCGGGAGATCAGGGTGACTCCGCTCACCTGGCCTTGTATCAAAGCTAAATCAACAGGTGGGAGTCCGTCCATCTTCAGCTCCTCCGCCTTCTGCACTTGTTCTTATATTTAGTCTGTCTTTACCTAAAGTGATCTTTTAGCTATTAAATTTTTTATTACAACTCTTGAGTGTTTCTCTTTCGACTGTAAAGTGATGTCAGGCTTTGAGGGGAAAATTGCAGCATTTAATAATTAGACCTTTATCGGCTTGTGTTCTTGTCTCTGCTAAAAGCTTCCTGTGTCATTTATGTTGATCCTGTGTCAACATCCACTCACCTTGGTCATACAAAGAACGTAACAAGCTTTCGACATTCTTTGCACACAGTTAATTTAAGGTATTTAGCATTTGCATTTGGAGGCTAGGGTCAGAGACATATGCCAGTTATACGACAGAAGTGAAGTGTGCAGTAGGATTGACGGGGCGATTGCACCAGGGATCAGCTCTGAGCCCCTTTTTAATTTAACCTTTATTTAACCAGGAAAGTTCATTGAGAATTAATTATCTTTTACAATAAAGATCTGGACCTACGTTGCATGTTTTTAGTGGTGGGAGGAAGCCAGAAAGAGAGCTGCTTTAGAAAAGAGAGGAATGAAGGTGAGCAGGAGTAAAACAGAGTATATGTGTGAAAATGAGAAGGTCCCAGGGGGAACAGTGAGGTTATAAGGAATAGATGTAAAGAAGGTGGAGGACTTCAGGTACCTCGGGTCAACAGTGCAGGGTGATGGAGAGAATGTGGAAAGGAAGTGAAGAACCGTGTGCAGGCGGGCTGGAACGGGTGGAGGAAAGTATCAGGTGTGCTCTGTGATAGGAGAGTGTCAGCGAGGATGAAGGGAAAGGTCTACAAGACAGTGGTGAGGACAGCCATGATGGACGGCTTAGAGACAGTGTCTCTGAGGAAAAGACAGGAGGCGGAGCTAGAAGTGGAGGAGATGAAGATACTGACGTTCTCCTTGGGAGTGACTAGGTTGAGTAGAAATGAGGCAATAAGAGGGACAATGAAGGTCGGATGTTTTGGAGACAAGGTCAGAGAGACCAGACTTCGATGGTTTGGACAAGGAATAGTAGCAGCGCTTTAAATATGTCTCCAGTCACAAAAGACATAAAGCCCTCTTGACTTACTCGTACCTTTTTAAGCAAGAGGTGTCTTGGTTAGCTACATGAGCAGAGCTCTAACTGGGTCACAGCATGAGGTATTTTAAGTCTTACTACATCTCTACTTCAGGGGGTCATCAATACAAGCTATTGCACCAAAAAAAAAAAAAAAAAATCAAAGCAGGAGTTTGCTCATTTGGTTATCAGACCATGGGAGGATTAAGAGATGAGGTTTGTCATGTCCTGCCTGTGGAGATGCCGCATGCGCTCCCAGCATTTGCGCCGATTAAACCTCATGTAATAAGGATGATAATGGCCGACAAGGGATGAAACTACTTTATCCCTCCCCGGGGTCCAGGAGAAAATATTAATGAGAGCTTAGGTCTGGTTTGCCTTTTCAAATACACATCTGCTAAATGGGTGCTAAATGCAGGAAGCCAAAAGATAACAGAGAAAATGATTGTGATTATGTTGCTCATGAACTTTAAAGCTGCGGATGATGAGTTGTTTGAAAAAAAAAATGCTGTTTTTTTTTATATATATATATATTTGTATAAAAGGTTATCTTTAAAACAGCAGCGAGTCAAGTCAGACACGGTACAGAGTATATGTTTTGAGCCCATCTGTTCATTCTGGATGAAAATTTGGTTTCCCCGCCACGTAACGCCTCCTCGCTTTGCCCTGCCGTGACCTCAGCGTGCTTGACCATAGTCTTCCTCAAGGCCTGGCGTATATGCAGCAAAAATGAAGAGAAACATTTGCAGGATGTGAAAACATTTTTTTACATCAGTTTTATCGTGTACTTTCACGTTGATTTGAGTTGACTTCACCTCAAAATTGATTTTGTACAAATTCAATCCCCCCCCCCCCCCCCCCCCCTCCAGGTTTGACTTTCTGACAAGCCTGCAGTGTACCACAAGGAAAAATCATTTGAATCGTTTCCTGGACATAGTCACAGCTTTCTGAGAATATAGCGGCTCCTGTCCAGGGCAGTGACACAGTAAATTATGTGTTGGATTTACAAGAATTATAAATCCACTTTGATAATCCTGCCATTTAAAGTCCTCAAGTCAGCTCGAATTAAACTCCGTTCATCCGCCAGCAGCTCAGCGATGAAAATGTGTGTTATGAGCTGGATAACAACCACGAGCCACATCTGTGTGCCGACTTCTGGATACAAACATGGGAATATGATTTTTTAACGCATGGCCGGAACAGTTCCACCTGTGTCCTCTAATGCAGGCTGCGTGTTAACCTTCAGCCTCTGCGTGATCCCACGGAAATAATGACCACAGCCTCCTGTTGGATATGCAAGCCTCCTGCTTGAAACTCAGGGTTGTCGTTTTCAATAAATTAATAATAATAATGGAATGGGTTTATACAGTATAGCGCTTTTCTTAGGGCTGCTCTGGGGCAGAGCAATTTGACCACCATCAAACATACATTCACATTCATGCACCGGCGTGAGACACTGGAGACAGCGTTAGTTGGACATTGAATAGTCCTCTGCTGCTTGATAGTCTCTCGATTCCTGTGTCTTTATTTCCTCTACTTTCCTGTGAACTATATGTTTTCCCCACTGACCTGAATGATTGCCCGCAACACAACAATAAGAGTTCTTAGGATCATAGAGGATGCAGAAGACATGACTGTTTTACAAATTGTATGATGTAATATATTTTTTTAATAGTTGCCATGCAACTATTGCACATATGCAACAATAGAGCTTGTGGGTGCAGCAATATACTGAACCAGCATCGAAGATAACAAATAGCAAATTTCTCCTTTCAGTGTCCGATCTTGCTCTGCAGCCATGAAATGCCTCCATCTGAATCCAACCTGCAACCTGATGCAGGTTGTAAAACTGCTGGAGGCCCATTCACTGAACTGTATTCATTGATTATTCTGGGACCACTGCTGGCCTGAGGTGGGCAATTGCATGACGTACCTCTGTGCCTGCAGAGGCAGACAGCGGCCATGCGCAAAATGTTCACATAGTGGCGTTAATGAACACCGGCAGGATGCCTCACAACTTTTGGTGGCAGGGAGGGGTGCAGCGGTGACCTGCCGGCTTTGATAAGGGATTTAAAAAGTCTATCCTGCATGTTTATTAAGTAAATAAAGTAAGCGGGGGTTTATCTTTCAGTATGCCGTCAGACATTAAACTTGGATCACTGCCTTCTGGAAGAAGAAATCAGATTTTTTTTTTTGCAATCAGGCGAGGACTGTGTTGCTTGAGGCTGGCTGTATATACTAAACGTAATTGAATTTGGCATCTTCTCAAAGGGCTGTCAAATTGCTGACAAGCGAACTGAACTCTGAGGATATAAGAGCGTCCTCGCTGCAACTTCAGCTTGTTTGGTGATGCCAAAATTGAGGAAAAAAGGCGTAGAACAGTTTGCAGTAAGCTTGCCTTTTTGTGATCATTTCTCATTCTGTACTTTTATGTTTATAAATGTGTGACTTTACTTTGTCCTTCTTCCAAGGTGTTTAAAAAAGCTGCCGCCGGGCCCTCCTGTCCTCGCTCATGCTCGGTGGATGACTGCCTGCAGGTTGATGTAATTGGCATGCAGCGCGACCCCCAGAGCTAAAAACACGACAAGTAATTAGATCATATTAATTACAAAATCCAGGCAATAATATACAGTAATGGACGGCAGCAAACGTTAAACATTGTGAAAAAGTCAAATTGGTCACAGTAGCCATATTTATTCATACAAATATACCACGAAACAGCTGGTCCTCAGAGGAAACAGGTGTCATCTCCCAGGAAACTGAACTGCTCAACATTTCCCTCATAACCTGCAGACCAGCTTTTCCCACAGAGTGATTTTTCTTTCATGTAATCTGCTTTGAAGGAGAAAAGGGCTGAGGTGAAATTGCTCCCGCTGCATTGTCTCTTTAGATATGAGGGTCTTGTGGCCTTTGTCTTGTGAAAATGCTGAGGTGAGTTGATGGGAAAATGTCTTCCTGGAGGCCAAGGTGGCCGGTCCGGTCCCAAGGACCGGCCGCTTTAAGAGGTAGTCATCTATCAAGACCTTGAAGTGGAGTTTCAGTTTGGTGAGAGCATCTTTGAGCAGAACCAAAATGATGATCGTATTTTCTTTGAACATAGATTAACATTGCTGAACTTAACTTATAGTTTATTTAGTTATATTTTCAGCCTGAAAAAGAACAAACAGAATCAGGAAGATGTCCCGGCTTTTGTTAATTATTAGTTATGTTGGAAACATCCATGCTCGTACGTACAAAATGCCAACTTGCCAGCCATGAACATACAACATAATGAAATGATTATTTGCTTCTGTGGGTAAAGAGATTAAATAAAAGCGATCTCCAAATATAAAAAACTCTTGTTAACAATTGTAATCACTATAATCCCTCAAAGGCCAAAATGAAAAAAAGCCATCAAAAACTCTTGTTTGTGCTCCACAACAACAATTTAGTGTTGACCCCTGCAGTGCCCGGGCCCTGATGTCAGCCAGCCAGACAGATGGACTCTGAGAGTGGGGGTTGTTCTAGTGAAGTAAACTAACCTGTGATTTGGGATTTAATGGTTGAAAGGCTTGTTGGCTTGAATCAGTCAGGAGCCAAGCTAACAGAGGCATGAAGTGCAGGAGTAATAAGCCGGAAGACTGGGAGCAGCTGGGTTGCCCTGCGCTCAGCAGAAACCTCCAAAAGATTCCTTATTTATCCCTTATTCCGCCAGGAAGGTTCAACGGAGGGGCAAGCGCTCTTTTCCAACGGAGTCTCGGATCACGGTGTGGTTTTAAAGCAGAAAATAAGTCATCCAATTTAACGTCATAAGACAAGTACAGTGTAGATGAATTAATAAAGGAAAGAATAATAGAGAATGCATGTAATGATTTATACATTATGCATGAATAATTTATAAATTCTTACACCCTTGATGTGTTTCTATTTTCAGATGGTGCTCTGTTCTGTCCCGATTGGTTCTAACCCAGCATGACTACATTTGCATCTGTATTATCATGTTCGTGTTATTATATTTTGTGTATGCAAAAAAGATGTTTAGTTTAATTTCACTTTGCTACTTTTCCAGCTAAACCATAAAGGGCTCAATTCAGTTTTTTTAAAATCCTTTATTAAAAGTGAGTTCAGTTGGCTGAACTTGCAAAATGAATACTGGCCCTGTAATGACCTTTTATTTTACATTTTCCTGGGTTCATCTTCATTAAAAATGTAATTTGTCTAGATTTGGAGCTTTAAACAACAACAACATTTCTCATGATAAATAGGATTTATGACAAACAGCATGCCATTTACAGTATTACATTTGTGTGGATGAAATATTTCATTATGATATTTGTGATTATTGCATTTATAAAAAAAACCCACTGTCAATAAGAGGAAGGAAATTCTGACAGGGTTCGAATGCTATTCTCATTTCTTCAGAAACTCCTCTTGAAATAACAGGAGAAATCCTCTAAAGGTCAGAAGGGTGATGATAAATTAAGCATCATAAAGGACGAGGAAAAGTTAAATAGGCTGGAAAATGTAGCAGACATTACTTATGGAGCGTTCTACAGTGTCAGTAGCATGTAATGAACAATGTCACGCAGCTCAGATGGAGTCATTGAAATAGGGGTTAATATCTGAGGGAAAGGGAGAAGCCAATGTGCCGTACAACTTATCCCAAAAGGTTTCTGGGCTGTGTGCTAAAATCTTTCGGAAAAGCAAATGAGGCGGCGTAAACAACCGTGTTGAGATGAGCTTGATGGTGGATCCAACGAATCTATTATGTGTGGTTAACTGGTTCTGATAGAGTCCCTCTCGCTGCAGAACGTATCTGAGCAGGCGTGCAACACGTGCACAATCGACACAGACACGGTGAGTCACGGCTATGGGAAGCAAAATCAGGTTATTATTCCAAACCACAAGATTACATCAGACAGGACAAGTTAGGACATTTCAGACCCTGGTGTGATACTGTGCGCGTGTGTGTGTGTGTTTGTGTGTGGGGGACAAGCTGTGATTACCGTAATTCCCGGTGTACAAGCCGCTACTTTTTTCCAATATTTTGAACCTTGCGGTTTATGCAACGACGCGGCAAATTTACGTATATTTTCCCACTTTCGTTACGAGCCGTGTTTCGTTGAAGCCTATTTATTTTCGTTACAAAATTAACGCCCGCCCGCCCGGAGGGAAAGCCCCGCTTGCGCGTAGCTGGGGAGATCCGCGAGAAGCGCCCGGCGCTCGTCCAGAGTCGCCGCCGCCGGACCGCCGTACCCGGTCCCCGCCGCCTGTCCGCCATCCGCTACGCGGCGTCGGACGCGCCGCGTAGCGGGGAAGGAACCCACCCCCTCGACCTCCCGGGCGTCCCCACCCCTGCCGCACCACGCTCCCGCGGACGGAGGATGAGGGGCACGGGGGCAAGGGGGACGGGGACACCCCGCCAGGCGGGCGCGCGCACCGCGCAGCCTCCGACGGGCGGAGAGGGGAGGGCGACGGGGCGACTGCTCCCCCAGCCGCGGCTCGAGCCCAGCCCCGCTTCGCACCCCAGCCCGACCGACCCAGCCCTTAGAGCCAATCCTTATCCCGAAGTTACGGATCTGATTGCACTTGTGGCTTACGAATATGTGCGGCTTATTTTAGTACAAAATATATATATTTTTTAATTCAGTGGGTGCGGCTTTTTCACAGGTGCGCATAATAGTTCAGCAATTACGGTACACAACTTTAGAAAAAATGCATTTTTATTGCTTACATTGTTTTTTCAGCCTTTTTAATGATTATTTAATCATAAGTGATTAAATCAAACACATGCCAACCCCTGTGCTAAGCAATAAGCTAATTGTGAGGCTTCCAGGTCATGAGATCATGATTCTCCTGCGCTGACACAGGTCCAAGGCCCTCATGATGAAAGATTGGACATACCAATCTCATTGGCGATGGAACTGCTCTCATGTGTCCTCTATCCTTGACACTGGATTTATGGATATTCTGTGATGGGACAGTCTTTTGAAGGACTTCATAAATTACACCCAACATTTGTGAAAGACACATTGTGAGGCCTCTTTACAGGATGACACGACGTACTCCGTCAGGCTGAAGCTACAATGCAGACGTCTTTGGTAAAAAGGATACCAGTCCCTTTAAAAACAGAATGATTTAAAATAATGAAATGTGTCTTCATTATTTCAGGCTTCATGCTGAGCATGCAGCAAATCAATAGGGTCTCCTTCATGGTTATCCACTTTACCATCTCAGCAAGCCGGAGCTTTCTGCGTCAAACAGTTCACTCCTGCAGTCAAAGTTAATTATCGCCACAAGGATGGAATATTTCAGCTCATTGCACATCCAGCGTTTGTTCTCGCCCTTCATCTCTGTCCAAGAGAGTGGATCCCTCCTCCTTACTAAGCAGCTCGATGTGATCAGCACCCAGGTGAAAACGGTAAAGTCGCCCGCCGCTCCAAACGTACCGACGTTGGTTGTTTGAAAGCAATCGCATGAGAATTAATTGGAACGTTTATTGGAGTTTATAATTTCCATTAAATAAAAGCATCCTTGATTAAGTTGCTCTTCTTGTGGACTTTATGGCCCAAGACACCCAAAAGTTGTGTTTTCTGCTGATGGCTGTAGTTTTAAGTAAATTATCTTTCAATGATCTTCTGGTAATAGGAAGCAGAGAACTAAGGCGGGAGAAAACCGAAATGAGTCCCCTCAAGTAATTCTAACAACAACAACAACATTAAAAAAACTCTCAGAGCTTTTGAATCGCTAATCGGCACGGGGAGAGGGACTAGCTCAAAGAGGGAAACAAAGATGGAAGCCAAGATAAAGTATAAGTTTCCGTACATTTTTTATTAATGGTTGTGCCGGCGACTGCTTCATATAGCTAGCGCATAGAAACGTACAGGGTTTTCTACCTTTATCACCTGCCTGTGTGCAGTGACCTATTGTCTGTGGCTGCTACACTTAAAATATGTTATGTTAAAAATGTAAAAATATTACATCCAAATGAGGAAGTTGTACATGTGAAAGTACATATTATATTTTTGATTTTATTTTATCCCGCCAATGAGTTCTTAAAGACTATTGATTACCTACATCATCAGCTGTGATGCACAATTATTTTACTTACTTTACTTTTCACTCCTGAAATAAATTCGAGGGCTGGATTTTCCTGGTCAAGGAGTCAAATTATAAGGGTCAAAATATTAATGGTTTCCGATTTGACAGCTGTTTATCCATTGCAATTTTATTTCAAAGATTAGAAACAAGTTTAATTTTAATTACTTTGCACGATAAAATACTATTTACCTCATAGGAAGGGGGAAAAAAGAGGATTCTGTTCAGTGTATATATTAATCTGGTCATTTTTACACGCGACTTGATTGCAGCACTTATGCGAAACCCCAGGGGCAAAACTCCAACATGACTGACTTGCAGCACACCTGCATGATTGGACATTAATTGTTTCGAGCGAGAGTTTTATGTTCCCTCTCCTCCCACCCAGTTGTTGCATCATGACTTCCAAACTGTCACAACAGTACAAGCAAAGGTAATAAGTAGGAAAGAACTTCTTCCTACAAGCTCGACTTCATTTACACAAGATGCCATCTGGTAAATTGGCACTTCCTAGCTGCCACTTGGCCGGTGAACTGATCACGACCCTCATCCCGGAATCCCATCTGAATTCCGCGTGCACCTGTATTTCATATATGCGGGGTGCGCTGCTCTGAATGGACGGAATGAGGAGACATCTCCACCTCATTACATGATCTATTTAAAACCTGAGAGCAAAGGCAAGAGTTTGGTACACAAAAGAGGGCTTATATCCTCAGTAAATGAGCCTTGCTTGTCACACTTGAGCCCATGCACATTTGATTCAGTGCAGCAGCACCTGACTCACGCTTACACAGGGTGGCAATCGCATGTACTGAGAGGCGCTTCAAAGTGCTTGTCTCTCTGAGTCTGAAGCACGGATGCATTCATTGGGGGAGAAAAGCAAGATCACAGGAGCAGCAGCGCAGATTTCAAACAGGCAAATGTGACGCGCTAATGGCTGAACCGCCTGTGGTCAATTTGAGATGACGAGGCCAATTTATTAGCGGCTCAGTGGTGTTGCCAATTATGTTAATCTTTGAATTTAAATGGTCAATTACAATTATCTGTGATGGTGATATCGGTTCCAATTTTTGTGCCTCTTTTTTTTTAATACGATATCCAACAGATACTGTAAATAAGCATATACAATGTATTGTATTTTTGGAAAGTCTTCGAATTCCACAATGGATTTAACAGGAACAGTGTTAACAACACAACAAGAAATAACATCATTTGACTTAAATATGAAATTAAATAAAAATAAAAATGTAAAACAGAATTAAAATACTTAATTGCAGTCATTTTTTATTTTTATTTTTCCAAAGCTATCAAATAGATTTTTTCCTGGCCGGACAGACGGTATCAAATGTTTAACATGAATACACTGAGTGAGCTTCACTCCAAAGAGACATTAATAATGGAGCTACACGCAGGGAATGAAAGATCTGAGACACCAAGCGATGTAGGCGTCACTTCACAGTCGGCGACAGTCTGCTAAAGTGATTAAAAAGCTGTTCCGACTGTGCATCTCCCAAGCAACATAAGTTTCGCCATGTCCTCATTATTGATTGCATTATGTGACATCAAAGCAGATGCTTCTCAGAGGAAATGATTCCCATTTCGGAAACTGGTTTTCATGGATAGACTGCCAACACTTCAGAGCAACTTTTCTGAACATGAGGAAAAAAACGGAGAGTGACAATCTCAATTAATCAAACTCTGGCTTGCTCACCACAGGCTTTGTACCGGAATACTCATTATAGCCATCTTCTTGATGTATGAAAAAGAAATGGCACACCATATGTTTTGGATTTTGTGTAAAGCTCATCTATGTTTCGCTATTTGTCACGTTAATTGACTGTCACCACTTTGTTGTGCTGATTTGGTCATTTTAAAACCCACTTTTCAAGTCAAACTAAATCCCTTTAATAACATTTTGACTTGCAGTTTTACATCTCCGGGAAACGTTAGGAAAAAGCTGAGTAAGGGAAAATGGAGTCTTTTGAGAAAAACACAAAAGAAATATGACCAGCGTTTCCTAACCTCGTATCATATCAACACATGAGTTCATTCTCATGGTTATATAACAAAGAGAGCAGTTTTCAACCTGTTATTGGGACAATTCAGATATGTATGGAAGGTCCATGTTCTTCCTTTTGCGTGCTGAGAGCTCCATGTTAAACTCGGTGGAGACGGGCTTTCAACCGTGAACGTGCATCTGCTGTTTCTGCAGCTGCTCTCCCCAACAAACACCACCAACACACTGCATTAGTGTCGTTTGCCTCAGTGAATAATTTGCATTTGCTCCATTTTATTTACCTTTCAAATCTCCGTCCTTCCTCAGCTACACGTCGCTCCGAGCCGCTCCACACCCCTCCACACCCCTCGGAGCTGGTTTTCAAATTCATCTGTTTGATTGATCGGTTCTCATCTTAAACCATGGACTAAGATCTTTGTGCAAGTGCATCATTTTTCAATGAAAGAAAAGTTGAGATAATTGATTCAAAGCACATTACGTTTCCATAGATGGTATGGCACAATGTCCAAAGCATAAGCACACGTTGAGGTGGAGATAATCGGGCTGAGGTGATAAACCACAGCTACCCCTCCATGCATATAGCCCTGGAGATCCCTGTCAGATTGGATTTGTGTGAGACCATCAGGCTGTAACATGAGGAGGTGAGCATCTCTTATGTGCCTCACGGCCACAGTAAGACGCTGATCCACCTTGTAGAAGCCACGCCGGCGGTACGTATCTCTTGCTCTGCTCCTAAATAATTAAAAGCACTTAGTGTGTCGGCATCACCTGGGACTCCGTCCGTGTGCTTGACCTGCCTGATGGGGTCGAGTGAAGACAATCCAAGACTCTCTAGGAATCTCTGGGAGAGCTTTGCGAGCCCTGTCTTCCAGTGCTGTGACAGAAATGTTTTTTCAAGCTACTTGGGTGGGAGGATATGAACATATGTGCCAGCAGCATTGTTTCTTTGTTCATTTCAGCCTTCATAAATCATTTTTAGTGTCTTTGAATCTACATTATCTCAGCTACTTATTTATTGGTGGTACCGCACCGTCGCTACCCGTACTATGACCCGATACAGAAAAGATCTGGATCCAGATTAGGAACCGGATCCGGAGTTAAATGCGAACCGTAGCGGAACTTCAGAGTTTGTTCATGTATGTCTTCTGATTACTTTTCATGATGCTTGTAATCCAATGAAGATGAGAACCCAAACACACGGCGTTAAATAAAAGCAAACGCTCATCTATAATCTGCAAAATTGACTCAACTCTTTTCAAGATATCTTTCTGACGAGAAAGGGAGACCACATGGTGGAGGAGAGGAAAAGATGATTAAAAGAGGGGATACAAGATGTATGGCACAGTATGAATCAAATTATATCATGTCTTGCTGGAGTTTCTCTTTTTTCTGGCACAATTGGTGAAACATACTCTATATGTTTTGTGTATTTATGGCCTTGATGTCGGGTGCAGTAGTATTATTGTGCATGTATTATTTACTTGCTTAAATGCTAATGAGTAAAGGATTGTGGCGAGTGGAAATCTCTCAAACCAATGCCTGTTTTCTTTGTGTAGTCTTCAGAAATGTCCAGAACGGATCAATAATTTTGACAGTATTTCTGACATGGCTCACTCGGCATCCCAGTTGAAAGCAGAGTCGGCTGTGAGGACAGTGATGGGCAAATCAAGGTCAGTCATCGGAGGATGAATGGAGGTCTCAGCAGCTGTTACTGTACGCCTCACATTCGATGCCGCAGAGCACAAACAAAAACATCTGAGAATAAACGAGTAAAATCCGTGTTTAGCATTACATTGATAAGCACGATGCAGTGCCTACACTCATTTAAGTGATTCACGCCTTTTAAAATTGTAATAATTCAGATTAATGAAAGATAATTCATTATTGAATGGCTCCTTATTGACTTATGGACATTGATGACCTTGCACACCCAGGGAGATTGCATATCTGGTAAGAGGACACGTCTGACAGGTTGTAATTGTCTCACTGTGCATTTCGCCGTAACGCCTGGTATCGCTTGCAATGATGAGAGAATCTTTCTGCTCCTCCATCACACTAAATTTGGTGCCTGCATGCTTACTCAGCAGATTGCAGCACTGAAGTGTAGATTTGCAGGAAGCGCTCCGACCTGTTCCACCTGCTGTAATTCTGCTGCCGTATCGATTCGTTTAGCCGGTTGCAGACAGATTCCGTGCAACTGGCGCTGCAGCACCACCTCCACAGCTCCGTTCCTTGAGATAAGAGGCTTCTTTGTTTTGCTGATGGGGCTGAAGATTATCTCTCCCTACCAGAGTACAGACCAGACACTGATCTGTGTCTTTTGACAGGTGAATTACATAAACTGCTGTGGGTTTATCTTGTTTCGTTCCTTATTGCTGACAAAATGAAATAAGCCCATCGTCATCCAGCAGAATACTTTGATCTCAGTTCAGTTTCCAGTCTTGTGAGCACTTGATTAAAGACGTCTGAGAACATGTGGAGTCACTCAGCCCTACATAAGGCTTCATTTTCTGCAGCGGCACGCAACATGGCTCTCTCTCTCTGACATGCAGGCGGTGTTCTCTTTGATGTCCTCTGAAGGATTCAGAGCAAGTGTGAACAAAAAGGACAAGCGACTGTGAGAGAAAGTGACATCAGCGAAACGGTGGCGTTTTAGGGACAACACATCAAACAGGATGCATCAACGCCATCGAGCTGTAGTCGAAGTGACTCCTCTTCAGGGTAAGATGTATGAACTCTGTGACATAGATCTAAGACTTTCTCTTGTTTTTATTTATGCCGCTGAACAGATGAGCCAAATTGCATTTTAACTAGGATTTACTGTCTGCGTGGAAACATGGCGCACTCAGGTCCAAAGTCCCAGCATCCCTCATGTGTTCACTTCCTGTGGGCAGATTCACGCGTGTCTGGCAGAGACTTTGTGAGCAGCACAATGAAAATGTATCACTGCAGTGTGCTTGAAACAGAAGTACCTGCCTGTGGTTTAATTCACTGGCGAGTGCTTTCACAGCTCTTAACGTTGAGCTGTTTCACTTCTAGTTCGGAATGAAGAAGTGACCAGATTGAATTAGATGCTGACAAAAAATTGCCTCAAATACGCTCAGCGACAACCTCGAGGTGCAACGCAAAGCTCTGGCGAAATGAGAAGGAGTAAAATAAACCCGAAAACCAAGCATCTGCAGTACTTTTTAAATGGAGCCCAATCTTTGGAGTTGAAGGCAGTTTTCCAACAGTTTTATTTGTAGTTTAAGAAGTCAGTTTAGCAAATGCAGACAATTACGAAAACATTAGATAATATGGAACATATGTAGAGAGTGATTTAAATACAATTGATGTACCGGTAAATGTGAAAGGCAGGATGCGCTATAGTAATACGAATTATTATGCTCTATGTTGATTTCTTTGTGATGTTTTATGTTTTATAATGTTTTCATTGTGACCTAACAAGGGAATGCAGATGCAAATTAGCTTTAAGATAACTCTGGTACAATGCATCAACTAGAGACATTTATGGATTTTATTGTACATCGTCCCTTTACAAATACACATTAAAAAGAAAGGAAGTTATATCTAGATATGAAATAGATTCACCAGATTACACAAACTATCGAAGATTAAAAACAAGATGCCAGGAACAGGTTTACAGGGTAAAATGATTGTGTGGCTACTTGATTTGGTTTGAGTTAGATTCAGGCAAAGCATCATCATCCCAGTGACATCTCCGCGAGCCATGATTGAAATGCTTATCGGCCGAGGCATGCGGTGTCTGGATGCTGAACAAATTCCCGGTTTTCTCTTACTGGGCTTATGAAAGTCCCGTGGATGAAAGATTTGCACGTTCAAGTTCAAATATTCCTGTTTAAAGGGGTTAACGTTCAGAAAGGCTACAAACCACTGCTTTGGAAGACTCTTGTGAATTAATGCTAGTTGATTTGACATGCAGGCTCCTTTTCTGCTCCTGTTTCTTCTTGATGCTGCCTTTCCCAATGTTTCAACCGCATGGATGTGCAGTCTAAGTGTGGCAGGCTCACAACTGCACATGCATCTGCTGCTGTTGAACAGGCTCACGATGAGATGCTACGTTCCACTACACACACCTACAAACATGCTGTATTCGTGTCATCTGGCAGAGGAAATGGCTGATTCTTCACTGCCTCCATCAATAATATATACGTGCTGCACTTTTATTTTTAAAATGCAATGCTGCCTCTGCTAAATCTCAGACCCCCCTGCCCCAGACATCTCTATAAGTAGCTTTGAAAAGTATAGCCCGCCTCCATAAAACAGTGGAAAGAAAAACATCTGTTTTGCTTGGATGTTTGACCTTCATAGTTTGACATCGGCAGGATGTTTTAAATTCTGTTGGAGGGGGGGGAAAGTTTGTCTCTCTTCACCTTAGATCTTATTCAACAGAACCTTTTGTGTACGGATTCCGTGTAATTGCAGTTTCAGAAACTTTTCATGTCCCACAATAATTGCTTGTGAGAAGAGGTTTCTGTCTTTCACAGGCTGGTTGATGGGCTAAAGGTCACCTTTGAGTACAGCCCAGAGTTTTAATGTTTTTGTCAGAATATTTTGTGAACTATATGTTCTGACAGAGAATGTTTTGCAGCAAACAAACGGGCAGCTGTGAAAGAAGTTGGAGTCTAATAATGAATGACATATTTTAGGCTGAAAACATCCTATTTTATGTAACAAAGAGGTTTTAAAATACGTTTTATTGCCTGTTTAACAGCCGTTCAGTATGCAAATGCAATTTCAAACTGTGTTCATGTCTCCATTAGACGTTTTCTAGGACTTTCAAAATTCCATATTTGACATTTGGATTTGGAATCAAAGCTCTTCCCAAAGATCAAAATAATTTCTCATTTATGTTAACAAGAATATTGCACAATTGGTGGAGGGGGGGGGGGGGGAATACATCCAGATGTTTCCATTGTTTGTTTTTCCATTGTGTGGAAAAGCTTTGGAGATGACACATGAAAGCAATCAAACATTGCTTTTTGTAACAAAACATTCAAGCTGTCGTCAGTGGGAATTATCCAGGAGCAGAGGACGCATTTGGTTTTTATTTCTATTTTTGTTTAATCTTTTTAGAACTTTTCAATTTCAAGTAAACAGTGGACGGATTTTCTTTTCTCGGTTGTTTTGGTCTGCTTTTGACCGGAGGTCATGCAGTGGAAATAAACTCTGCACAGACTGCGTCTTCACTCAGAACTGCTACAGACAGAGCCAAAACAGTGAATGTCAATCACGCTCAAAGTCCCAGCATCCCTCATGTTTATCGGATTCATTCAAACCCAACAGCATTGCTTTAAGCTCAAAACGTCAAATGTGTCACTACAGTATGTTCTCAGTAAGCTGTGTGTGCCTCTTCTCTAATTCAGACAAGCACAGCCTATGTGTGTTAATACTTAGTCCTGAATTCCAACCATTGATACCCAACAAAGATGCACTCCGTATGTTAATGCATCTACATTTACAGAGTGCGCTGCAGATGGATGCAAACTGATCAAAGCTGGAGCTGCATCCTCACATTGACACAAAAGGCTTGTACACCTCCCTTTTTTTTGCCGCATAAAGAAGCTTTTCTTTACAGTATCATCAATCATCGTCTCACAACACGGTGCCACAGATGTTCCAAATTGTAAAGGAGGATGTGCCCCGACCACTCAGCAACACAAGCTGACTTCCCTTGAGCCTCTCGACAGGTGCGGCTCATCAACGATCTGATTAAACAGCATCATTACTGTGCAGGTGTGCCCTGGGCCGCCTGCAATAAAAGCCTTCTTAACAATGTGTAGTTTAAAAAGGAAAATGTAGCGAGCATTGCAATACCAATCTCACACCTCTAGGGCAGATATGCTTATTGCATTTTTATTTGAAGACCCCTCTGTTCCTGGTTCGACCACCGTTTGCTTGTCTCAGTGCTCAATAGTGGAGATCCTTGCAACAACGGGGCTGTCATTTTAACATTCTGCAACATGAATCGATGGAGGTTGTCGACAGGTGCATCAGCAAAATGCAGCTGTGTTCTCTGCCTGCCCGTGACAACCCCATCGCCACCACGGGCCCATGGAACGCTGTCTGCCATCTGTTGGATGCAGTGTAGACATCTGTGGAGATAACTCTTCTCCAAAGGGCCAGACACACTGACGATGAGCATTCCTCTCCTAAAGTGGGTTATGACAACAAAGTGCAGTCGCTTTAAGACCCCGGCGAGTGTAATAGACATGCAGGTGAATTTCCACGAGAGGGTTCCTGACAGTTTGAGCTGAGATCGTTTGGTTATGCAAACCAACTGTTGCCTCAGCAGTCTGGCCTCTGACAATCTTGCAAGTGGAAACGCCGGATGTCGCTGTTCTGGGCTGGCGTGGTTAAACGACTTGCGGTTTTTAAGCCGGCCAGATGTGCTGCCAAATTCTTGGCAAGGATGCCGTGGACGACTCATGGAAGGAAAATGAGCATTCAGTTTCTGTGATGAACGTTCCTGCAGCCAGCACACCAATTGCATGTTCCCTCCAACCTAGTGAAGTCCAGGACATGGTGCTGGGACGTAAAACTGCTCATATCGGAGTGAGCTCCGTAATTGTGTTTGTATTATATTTAATATACTAACCATGAGTAAGAAGGGCTGAGGCATTTCATTATTATTGCAGTAGGACAGTAATCTCTCTGAGGCATCCAATGGCTTATCTGTGACCCTTAAACCTGATGGAATGATTTCAGCGGCATTTTTAAAGCGGCTGAGTCCTCCAACATATTTCAGTTTTGTGTGTCAAGCAACCCTTTGAAAGGTGGCACATACCAATGAAAAAACTCAATGCATTCAATCCAAGGTGACTAATAGTTTGAAAGTAATTTAAAATGCTGAAATAAGAAAATGTGACACATCTCACCTTTGGGAAAAGCAGAAGTTTGACATGTATCACCTCAGAGGATGTGGTTGGTTCTTTTCTTTGCCCTGGAGGTATGATGAGTGCAGTACAGAATCTCGGCCCTCAAAGCTTCTGTTCTTGATCACAGAAAGCTACATCGTCATAATTCACAGCAAACATTTGAAATGTGATATATCTTTGTAATGGAATAACAGCCGCTTATTAAATTTACTTTCCACCAAATCCGTTATTACCAGCCTCAGGTGGAATTCTTGTCTGCTCTGGTATAAAATGCAATTTTTTAAATATTATCCAATACCAGCTCATCGTCACGCTGTAGAAGCCGTTGAAGTCCACTGGGTATGGAAAATAAATTTTCTCTGCGACACCATGGATCAGACACAGTCTGGCTTGTAAAACATCATCATGGAGCTGAAGACATAATATATTAAAGCTTCCTGGGGGGCGGTGGAGTTTGAATATTTGGGTTTCCTCAGGTTCCTTCAAATCCTCGCACATCCGCGGGAAGCATGAATAAGAGACTCTAAACTTCTCAAGGGTGCGAATGGTGTCTGTGTTCGTCATCCGTATGACCAACTAGTACCAATGATCTCAGTGTCAGTTGGGATCTGATCCACGCCTTCCTGATCAACAGCAGATGAGCGATTAAAGGAAATGGCGCGGATGGATGAAGCAGGGAACAGCAGTTTGAACTGAACTTCTGTCAGTCCACCAATCAGCTGTGTCTCCACCGAGCTGCAGCATAGTGCTTTTCTACCCTTTAAATGGATGCTCACTTCTTAATGACTGCCAAAATTCTGCATGCTAAGTAGTATAGAAACGAATATTTTAGGCAGTTACATTGAGCTTCTATGTCTTGTTGAATCTGATTGTGAGTATGGATAAACCCGGCTTACATACAGCGTTCTGCAAAATGCACATCCGCTTCAAATCCTCAACATAAACTAAAGCAGAATTTTATCGAACGGTAACTTGTTTTAGATTTGACAAGCGAAACTACGTGTTATTCATTAGGACGTAATAAATTAGGTTGTTTTAATAGGCGAATGTAAGAGCTCATGCAAAATTCTGCTAAATCTTCAATCAACTGCAAAAACTTTTCATACTCAATGTCACTGTATGCATGTATATATATTGACCTGGCAAGGAATCCCATCTATTATGCCAAGAAAGTTCAAACTAACACTAAGAATAATTGGAAAAAAACAGTTTGACCTCCCGTCTGGTAAATAGCGTGTGAAGTAGATAAGACGAGACGGAGACCGCTGAAACAACACTATCGGAAGCCATTTGTGAGGGAAATCATTGACGGCCCACCCGATCGAATCGTCAGGCATTACAGCTCTGTCTCTGCGAGGAATTGCTTCCCATTGTCTGCCGCCCATTTGGAGCTCTCCTGCCTGTGATGAATAACAAAACCCATCCGACAGGAAAACAGTCACAAAAGCAAGCTTCAGATTGTTGGCTTTCATAAAGGAAATGTAATTCCCGCACGTGCGACCTCGTCGGCGCGACCCCAGGCTGGCTGGCGGAAGGATATTTTTCTCTTGGTCTGTGCATCGCCCTGTTTGTCTATTTAACCCCTGCAGCAATGCATAGACTGCTTGGAGAATGACTTGCTATTAGCCGTAGGCGTGAGAAAGCCACTTCATTTAAAACTTGCCTCTAAAGCCACTGCAAAGTAAACATCGGTTGAGGTCATTAAGGAACACCTTGAAAACCTCCTCTTCCGTCTCTGCTTCTGCTCTTAGTGCTCAGATTATAATGAAACTGGGACGGTGTTATCTAATGCTTACAGCCTTCCACCGGTGTGATACAAGATACAGTAATGCGCCAGAGATGTTTCCATTAGTCAAGACGCTGCGGTGAAAAGCTTGATACGCCGAGCCCATTTTAGTTTGAGAGCCAAGACGGCCTCCTCTCTGCTGTACCTTGACCCTGCAAGTAAACACGCTGTGGGAGATATAATGCAATCACTCAAATAGATCTGAAAAAATA
This sequence comes from Brachionichthys hirsutus, assembly GCF_040956055.1. Classification (NCBI taxonomy): domain Eukaryota; kingdom Metazoa; phylum Chordata; class Actinopteri; order Lophiiformes; family Brachionichthyidae; genus Brachionichthys; species Brachionichthys hirsutus. The sequence goes on from NC_090902.1 coordinate 3,764,474, forward strand.
GCGAAATCCATCAGTTGAGTCCACGGATTTCTAAAGCCCAGCCTGAGTGCAATAATTCAGCTTCTCTTATTCACGGAGGCTTGCCGGAGGAACAACTTAGCAACTTTCTTTTTAAAGAAGCATTTCAAAGTCGTTGCTTTAATGACAGGTTGAATCAGGATGCCGCCGCACAGATGCTTTATCCTAGTGGCTCCCTTTGAGTGGAACGAGGTTGTGCCTGACTTAAACAAGAAGAAAAGGAACAAAAAAATGAAAATGTTTTACCGGCAGTAAATGAGAGGAAGCAATGTTATGCACAGGATAGGTGTTCACTTCTTTAACATCCTCTGATGGAGCCAAGCAAGGGGGAAATAACACTTTAGAGAACCAATCAGAGAAGTTCAGCCGCAAAGAGGTTGAAATGGGGAGCAGAATAATTTGCTGCCAGACAGGAAGCATGAAAGATGTTTTCAACATTTGTTGCTTGTTATGGATCGCTATTTGAAAGGACAAATGGCTAACATAAGTTTAGTGTTATTTGTCTTGACTGCTAAAATATTTTATTTCTGCTTCATAATTTGCAGAATATTAAAAATGAATGAAATGAAGCACAAGCCGCAGATGATGAAAGTCCCGATGACATCTATTCCATCTCATTATGTCTTTTATGCGCTGCCCAAAATATACTTAATTGACCCGGAGCAGCTTCTTTTAAAGCATGTTAAAGACATACGTACTTGAACATGAGGGTTTCTTTTATAAAGAAGGTGTAACATTCTGGCATTTTATTCAAGATCAAACACAACCCTTTGAAATGAGATGAATTATCACAGCAAGATGGGAAGAGAATCTCAGGAATCTTTGAAATGTCTGAAATAGAGGGGCCTTTTCTTGTCTGTGTGATCTCTCTTCAAATCATTAGTGGGTGGAGAACAGCTCTGATGAAAAGTGTTTCTGAGGCAGAAAAAAGAAAGGGGAAAAAAAGTCACAGCTCCAGAAATGGATTTCCTTTTAATTAAAAGCTATTAGTTATTCTGATAAAACAAGTATCAAACAATCAATAGCAAACAATCAATTAATGGCATCAGAAATGTCTTCCATACTGAGGGTGTGACTTTCGTCCACTGAAGCCATCAGCTACTGCAAGTCTGCATGTTATCTTTGCTGACAGAGAAGAATCCGGCAGCCTTTGTTTATGCAGCGTTACCATTGTGACCCGTGCTCGCCACAGTTTGGAGGAAAAACGCTGATAATGAAGGCAGGGGAAACGTAAATTATTCATTCATTCATCTTCCGAACCGCTTTGTCCGTTACCGGGTCGCGGGGCGTGCTGGAGCCTGTAGTTTGTGCTAAATTATTTATTTATTCATTTATTATTATTATTATTATTATTAAAATGTAAATTACTTTGTAACTTCCCTATCTGGGGAGAGGGATGTCTGGGAATCCCTGCTGAGACTGTTGCCTCAGCGACCCGGCCCCGGATAAGCGGTGGAAGATGGATGGATGGACGGATAAATTAGTACCAATATGTCCACCAAAGATTAGTAATACACTGATGCCCGACTGATGGTTATAAATAATCCGCTGAGTGGTTGTCTGTCTCCGTGTGGCCCGACAGTGGGTTGGCGACACGTCCGAGGGGTCCTCCACCTCTCACCCATAGCAAGCTGGGATAGGCTCCAGCAACCTTCCTGTGACCCGTAAAGTGGAAAAGGCAGAAGAAAATGAATGGAAGGTTTGGCTCGACTCGTCTCTTTGCATGCTGCTGTCGTCAAGGCGGAAAATGTATTTATTTTCTAATTTGATTTGTATTTTCTCAACAACCAGTCATCAGCAGCTGACCCCCCCCCCCCCCCCCCCCCCACCAGTCGACACGAGGAGGTGTCTTCCAAGGTCTATTGTTATAAATCCACAGACACTCTAACCTGATTATTACCGTTCCTCTCCTTAATGCTTTTTTTTAAAGGACATGCTTCTCGTTTCTTGTACACAAGCAGAATTTCCAGCACTTTACTTTATTTGACATTATAACGGGAACATAAAACCACACTGAATATGTCAAGGCTGACAAGATAAACACAAAGAAATATCGTGGGGATACAAACCAGAGGTCTGGTTGTCATTTTGGCCAGGATGTAAATTCTGATTTTCAATTCCTGTTATTAACTGCAATTTAAGTTTAGACGTTTGAAATGACATGCCCAGTATGCTTTTTGTTTTTTTGTGTCTCGACCAATGACACACGGTAACTGTGGCTGGGATTGTGTTTCCCTCGCTAATTTTGCATTTATGATCGCATGCAAAGAAGCGATGAACAGAGCTACCCTGTTACGTCTAAACCACCATCTGCACACATGCACGATGCAGAGACAAGGGAGTGCGTTTTCTGTAACTGCTCATCTCACGTCAGGTCATGGGGAGTTGGAACCTATCTCAGCTGACTTTGGTCGTGAGACGAGGTTCATCAAAGGGCCACAGACAAAAGACTCACAACCATTCATGTCTACATTGAATTTAGAGTCAGCGTGTTTTGCATGTTTTCAGAGGAAGCTGGAGAGTCCAGGGGGAACCCTTGCAAACATGGGAAGATCAGACAACCTCCACACAGTCCCAGGTGGATTTGAACCCAGGACCTTCTTGCTGTGAGACAGCAGCACTACCTCCTTTATCGCCACGCAGACTTGAATCTCTGCATATCATGAAATGTAATAAGCAATCTTTGATGTCTTTTGAAATTAACAATGCATCATTAACTCTTCACATTTAAGTCATTTTTACGTGCTGTAAGATTCGTCTAATTTGCGACAAACAAACAAATCTTTGAGCCATGACGCAATTCATCGTAAGTCCCCCCCCGGTCCAGTTTGTGCTTTAGATCCCTTTGGAGAGATGCCGTATTTCTATAAACAGCCAGTAATTATTCCTGCGCAGTAAAAGTTTATAGTCTAACACATCTTTAATCTCAGAGACAAGCGGTGCAGCTTGTAAAAACACAACCTGACCTTGTGTGCTCCAAAAGAGCCGCTCTCTAGCATCACACGCAGTAAGCAGATCAATTATCTGTCAAATGACTTAAAGTCCCTGCTATTCATCTCCGTCATGAGCCAATGGAAGAATGTGATGAAGACTTGCTCCTCACTTGGTTAGCGCCGCTCTCTCTTTAGCCAATGTGGAGAAAATGAGTCTCTTCTGCTTACACAGCCGCATGACGACATCTCTCTAAACACCGCCATAACAAACGATCCATCATTCCTCTACAGTTGAACGTTTGCCTGTTCCCGGTCAGTGGGTGCCGTTGGGCTGCAGACGTCAAGCGTAACTCAGCAACCAGCACACGGATTGTTATGATCGTGTGTTTTCACAATTACAAACGTTAGTTATAATGCCATTACGGCTGTTTTATGATTTGCCTCGGCCTATGGGCACAACAGTCACACATTTAATTTATTAAGTACCCTCACTAACTTACCTGTGATGAAGTGTTTGCTGCACACATACATAGCCCGATCCCACAGTCTGAAAATATATTCCAGTCTGCAGATGTCCCGAGGCTACAAATCTCTTCTTTTATTATCCTTCCCTCCATAATGGTAGAAATGCATTGACTTTTATTTATTTTATTTTATTTTATTTTTTTGGCAGCATTATTTATTTGGTGGCAGTATTTTTACACCACTTGGGGAGGCTTTTCAAACCACTGAACAAGAGCAAGGGGATAAAAATATATATTTAACTCCGAATACTGGTTCCTATACGGTATGTGATTAAAATGCAAGCAATGCTCATTTATTCCATAACGACAGTATCCAGGTAACAAGCGGTTACTCTGCAGCAGCAACAGTCAATATGTGGATCCATAATGGGCATCTCTGATGGAAGAACGGCTCCTGCATGCTATATAACAGTCCCCACTGTGCAATTTCAGCTTTGGATGAGCCTCCATCTTAAATGAGCAAATAAATGTCTTGCAGAGAGCTTTGTTGCAAATGAACTGAAGAACACGCGAGGCCAAATTAGATACCTACTTTGTTACTGCTTGCCTATTGCACACAGAGTGGAGCAATAAGTAAGAGCATGTGTCATTTCATCAACACGGGAAAATTATTTCATCTCTCATTTTTGTAACCGCAGGTAAACAGCTTAGACAGGCGCAACATGCGTTGTACGTGGAGTCTTCAGAGTGTTTGCTCAGACATGCTTAGACTCTAATTTGCACATAACCTTCTATTTTGTTGTTTTGCTCAACAACGTCTTCTTTGGATAGTTGTCATCAAGATCGAGTTTGTAATGCCGTGGAAATGACCATGATTTGATTTGCGGGAGATTTCTTTTTGAAAGACAGTACAAATTTAACGGTCAAAATAAGACTGATGAGAGGAGATGAGGGAGGGGGGGGGGGGGGGTGAAGGTTGGTGCATGAGAATGAAAGCAACTGTTGACAGCTCAGAGTGAGTCATAAGCAACATTGAGCAAAGTTGATTTGATGCCAATGAACAAACCCTAGAGAGAGAAAAAAGTGGGCTCAGGAAAATACAACAAAGAGTTTGAGGATGAGCTAAAAAAAAAAGAAAAGGGGACAAATGCATAAAATGGCGAATAAACTGAGCAGCACACCACTGTGAAAATCACCGCTTGGCCACAGTCCTCCTTTTTGATCCCATTCCACACGTATCCGTCTATAAAACAACACTCGCCAGGCAGCCGCCCTCCTTTCCTCCCTCCCTTTAGAAAACTATTTCCAAATCCTTGGATCCTGGGGTGAGGGTTTGCACACCCACCTCTGCCTGAGCTGTATATTTGGCTGGCGTTCTGCCACATCAAACTTCAACCAGCTAAAGATTCCCCAGAGGAGAGAGCGAGAAAGAGAGAGAGAGAGAGAGATTTGCTCTGCCACTCACCTGTGCAGGGCAAAGATTGGAGCAAAGCAAATGGCGCCCCACTGGATGCTGCAATCTGTTCATGAACATGTCTTCAAATACACCATCACAGGGATGTGGTTTTTTTTGCTTTGTAACCTGCAGTGACTCGAACTCAAACTGAGAAAATCCCCAACATCCATACTGCTCCTGCACCCTGCTGTAATCTCCCAGATGAGGTGGCCGGGCTCGCCTCATGGGGGGGACATGTGGTCCGTTTGAAGAAGGGCAGTTGTCACGCTCTGTGTCTGTCAGGGCTGATGACTTCTGAACTGGTTCTGGAGGATTGCAAGATCAGGAATTTTCACAGAATCCGCTTAGGACTGTGATGTTTGCTCTCAGGTTTACCTGCTATCTCGCATGTCGGTACACTTTAATACGCTTTAAGTCTCCTCACTCCCAGGAATAACTTTAAACTGTGAGGGAATTTGTAAAACTGATCTTTTCCCAATGTAGGTTTGGACTCCATAAAGTTAGGAGCCTGATTATTTCTGAGAATTCAATAGTCAGTAGAGATTAAACCATTCTCAGTTTGTTTGACTTGAGAAAGAGGATTTTAACTTTTCATTATTGACATTCTACTTGTCTGATATTTCATTCCAAAATAATAATAAAAAAAGCCACTTACCAAGTCAATACACAGCATAATAATTAAGTTCACCTGACCTATGCTTGATTTTCGAACCAAATCATACCCTTCAATATTAGCTGATGAATGAGCTCTCCAAATTAGCATGGACGCTATTATCCATCCTGCTGATTATGTGCTGCTTCATTTTTTATTTTATTTTTGCTACTTTTTAATCATGAACAAAAAGTAGAATCCTGCTCGAGTCTTACCTGAAACCCGCTGGCATGGGAAAAGCTTGCTTTGAACTGTCATGTTTGAAAGTCGCACGTATAATGAGCTCTCTCTGAGGGGTGGTAAATAATTGCCCAACGAAAGCTTCTACCCCAAGGCAACAGCGAGGTAAGGTTGACATTCATGTTTCTTGGTGAGACGTTTATGTATGTATAGCGTCTTGTCAAATCAGAGAAGCGGTAGGATTGCTGTGTGCCAGGCTGTGTGAAATATGTTGGTGGGGGGGGGGGGCTGCAAAAATGCCGATGGATACATCAGCGACATGTCGAGAGAAGTCGGTAAACATTGAATCAGCCAAGGATCACAAGCAGCCGTCTCATCCCCTGCATGCCATTCCTGTTTTCCAAGGCAATTCACTCTAAGGTATTAATCTGTGTTTAACCTCACCTGGTGATCGAACACTTCTCATTCAGAGCCCTTATACTGACCTTCTGCTGGCGAGGGCAGATCAATACCAGGAGCATTTAATCTAATCAAGCACTGATTACTTTCTCAACGTTGATTGCAATTGGCTTGGGTGTTTAGTTTTGTCAAGCAGGTTTGGTTTTCCACAGATTTAAATGATCAATCAACTGAAACTGACCTGTATTTTCTGGAAGCTGATTAGTTTTATGGAGACAAATCACTTGTCACAATGTCAAAGCCTACAGGTGTTCGCCCACTCGAAATGCACATGACCGGTGAAGCGCTTTTTGACGGTTGCTCTGTACATGCGCCCGCGTGAGCAACAGCATCTTAATCCTGATTTCATTTCATGTTGAAGCACTGAACTTTCACGCTTAATGCAAAACTTCCTTTGGGGGATCTGCAGATTTCCGCAGCGAGACAGGAACGTCGGCTGTGATGCAAGCTTTTCTGTCAAACAAGCACGTAGCTGTTGTCACCCTATTTGCATGGCAACATACTTCTGTAGGCTTGCTTTCTTTTAATTTACTGGCTGTGGACAAGGAGAGGCTGAGGAGATGCCAGCACATTCCACTGAGGTAAAGCAATCTCAGCCTCTTGGCACTGTAGAAACAAATGTGACGTTATCTGATATATTAACATCATAAATTTTCAGTCTTTCCAACTATGTTCAACATTCTGGAAACAGAGCAACAACTTTGAGGGGGTCACAGAGGGCTCACTAACGCATGGAAACAGTGTCGTACGAAGCCAAGTCCATCAAGGTGGACGATTATTACCTCCACCGAGGAGGTTATGGGTTCACCGGTCATGTAGGTTGGTGGGGGGGGGGCTATATCTCATCACCGAATTTCATCTGGATCTGATCCAGAATGAGGGCAGGAAAAAGAGCGTCACATTTTAACATTCAAAACTCAATTTCTGCTTTCAAAAATACATTAAAAATACAATCAATTCTGATTCACTTTTACTTTTCATGGTTGGTGACACCAAGAACAATTTAGACCCTTGTGATGATGATCCAGATCACCATGTGGACGGTGTAAATCCAATTAAGATCCAATTGGCTCCAGCTTGGCCCGCGACCCGATAGCGGAATAAGCGGTTAGAAAATGAAATGAAATGTTTCATTTTCAATGCCATACATTAGGACAAGGTCAAAGGTGTGATTAAAACAGAGTGAGCTTGCACACCAATATTAACCACTATTAGATGGATCTTTGTCTCACTGAATGTGAAAACATAATCCGTTAACATATTTGCAGATTTCACTGTCTATAAATGTGACAATGCATCTCACACATTAGCAAGAATACCTGAAAATCTTTAATGAATTTGAAATTTTCACACAAATTGCTACTACTACTACTATTGCTAGAATGTATGTGCTCATTTCTTTTCAGGTTATGTTGCTTTTCAAAAATGTGCTTGCAAATATGTTGCTTTTTTTTAATATTCAAGTATTTGGGAAATACTGGCATAGAAAAGTAAACAACTTGTTTTCTTTTAACCTTGAGAAAATTCAATAAAGCCAACATTGCCAGAAAACCTGCATTAACTTGAATATTTTGCTTTAAGCTTTTAAATTGATTGCTCTCTTTTCTCCCCTCGCCTGCGTGTCGACCTTTCACTATAACCTTTTCATCACTTTCCTACAAATATGTTCTTTTTAACTAATCGCTGAGATGTACTCCCGGTGCCGTGTTGTGAAACTGGGTGTGTTGGCAGTAGAAAGATAATCTTTGCTCTGCCTCAGACCGAGCAGAATTAAAGGAAACAACTGTTTCCTGGCATGCTCAGACCCCAACAGGGCAGAAGGGGCAAACGATTTATTGCCAGCGCCCAGTTCACGGAAGGAAAAATCATGTTTGAATATTTGATAAATATTCAGTTTATCAAATATATATTTGTTGTTTTTTACTACAGCTTATATAAACATGTCTGTAGAGCAGCATGTGTTTTCTTTACAACTACTACTACTACTGTACTTTCGGCTTGTCCCATCAGAGGTCGCCACAGCAAACCAACGCTCTCCACTTCACCCTGTCTTTTGCATCGCCCCCCCCAAAACCAGCCACTCTCATGTCCTCCCTCATTACGTCCATGTATCTTCTCCTGGGTTGACCTCTAGCCCTGTTCCCTGGCAGCTCCATCCTCAGCATCCTTCTACCGACATAGTCACTATCCCAACACACAACAACACAGTTCCCAACACACAACAACAAAAAGATTCCTCATCAGCCGATTGTTCAAACCCAACAAATTACAGAAGCGTTGGTGTGTTCAGCCTTCGGGTATGGATCGGGTGGGCAGAGAATGAAATCACCAGGCCAGCATTCCTTAATTGAAACCACCAACTCCTCAAGCTATCCTATTACTCCAGGCAGGCTGGGGTTGCCAGGTCAAAGTCTAAGAGAAGCTCCCATGCGTAATTTATGTTGCGCTAACCTCAGATAATCCATACATATAAGGTGTGGGGTTATGACACTTCAGACCCCCTACCCATCTGCAGCCAATTTGGCCCTTGCGCAATGATCCTTAAATCACACAAAGCTCCCAGACCTGGCTGACTTGACTACAGAGAAGCCAGAGGAGCCGGTTTTCATTTGAATTCCCTCCACATGCCCCTCCTGGTAGATTTAAGGGGAATAAAATAGACCCTGGGCATTAACTACCTGAACTGGTGATCCTGCTCAGAAGCCAGCAATCTTTGCTTTTTCCTCCCACCACAATAAATTGCAAAGGAATGTGGCCCTCGCACCAGATCAATAAAACTTCTTTGAAATTTAACAAGAGCAGATGTTAGAAAATATACTAAATATACCCTGCTACATTTAAAGTGGCTTAACCAAGAATGTTTTTTATGCATGGGTGCAGACAGCTAAAGAAAGCGGGCTTCTTCTTAAACCCTTGCTATCTCAGACATCAAACATATGGTCGCTTTCATCACTGTGAAGATTAACCTTATCACAAATCACATTTCTTCAATTATGAGGACAAACTCTGCTGGGGAGTGGGAGTGCGGGTGGAGCTGCGCTAAAGATAGAAATTGATTGGCGCACGTGATTAAAGATGTCTGCTGGCTATTTTCCAACTGTGTTTACATCTTTATCAAAATATCATCTTTGTGAGGGATGCTGCCCCGCCTGGCGACTGGAGAAGTTTAATTTCTTGTTTCTGGTGCTGATTTGTCACCTGTTTCTGTATTACTAGGCCACAGCATGCAAATTATATCACAAAATGTCATAGAGATGGGATTTGGTGTCACTGGTGGTCTTTACGCACGGCACTTCTTGATTTATCTTTTCATCTGTAGGCAAAAAAAGTCCAATTTGAGTCAAATATTCACAGAAATTAGAATTGTCACATTATTATTATGGCGTATTTAGCATGTGGGTATTTTTAACTGATTAGTTTACTTGTATCATAATCGATCTCTGTGAGTTAGTATATATGCACTATGTCAATAAAACTGTACTGATATCTTACAGGTGTAACATTAAATCAGGCTGACAATCCAACTATTTAAATTCATAAGTAAGTGACTGACAATGTGCATATTTGTAATCAATAAGCTGATAAATATCTGACGCTACGCTTCACACTTATATATAGTTTACTGCATGTGTTCCTCTCTCTCACACTCGCTTTCATTTAGCTTATTTTTTCATTTCCAGGTTCAAATTAATTTCATTAGTTTGCTCAAATTCAAGGTTTAACAGTCAACACATTTAATGCTAATTAAATACCAAAAAAAATGGTTACACTTCAGAACAACAGGAATTAATGTTCACTGAAAGGCTTAAACTGTTGCAGCTAATCTTCCATTTTCTGATTTAAATAAAATAAAACTAAATTACCTGCATCTGTAAAATGCCACCAAAGTTGAAATGTATTGCAAAGCTGCTTCTCTTTGTAGAAGCTTATGTTGTAACATGACCTCGAGGCCTTTTGAGGGGGGGTTCCACAGAGTAGAGCAGTAACTGAATTAGATCCATTCCAACATCCTTCACGGGAACTGTTGGACGTCTTCCATCCATTCTTCTACAATTTTATTAAATGCAGTTGTTGCAAATTAGGTTTTCAAATGTTTCCTCTGTGGATTCAAACAAATGAACACAGGGAATGCTTAAAGTTTCTGCAGAGGGTCAGCAGCCATCTTTTCACCAATTACCTGACTGAGGGCAGGTGTGTTTGTCGGACTGGATCAGGATTGACCACAGGACATATTTTAAATTTAGTGGGTAAACACTATCAGCTGAGGCGAAGGAGAGAAATGGGCTCACTAAACCTTGTCTGACAGCATTATCCTGGCCATTGGTAAGAGTGGAGGGCACGATGTAAACAGCTTTCTTCCACATGCCAATAAATCCGGAGCCATTACTGGCAGCGACGTGTCGGCTTGCATTCTAACAACTTTCCATAGTGAGGCTCATGCATACGCAAACACTCTCACGCATGCTTGCACGTGCACATGATACAAAGAGACACACACGAGCATAAACCAAGTACATTGTAAACCAAGAATAAACAAAGTAGGAATGTCTGCTTCTGTTGCTAGGATACGGGTTCTTCTGGCTCCTAAGTAAATCAGGGTGACTGGTGGCCCTGACTGCTGTGAAGAATTAGCACAAGCTAGTGTGACAAAGTAAAGGTAACTTCCAACTTAATACACAAAGAGAGATCACACATATATTCTCAACTGGTTTTGGTAAGAATCGTGTGATTCCATAGGTTCGAATGTTTGCTGTAAAACTCATAGTCCTTCTGCTGACATTGGCCATAAAGAGATCAGTTCAGCTGAAGGTTAATCTGCATTAGCAGCCCAACAGACAGTTAATGAGTTATTCCCTGCTTCCATTAACACTCCTTCAATTCAGATTAACAGCATCCAGTTCAATAAAAAAGGAACTTTAAAAAGGATATATTGTTGCAGCAAGTAAAACCTGATTCACAAAGTCTGGTGGAAAAAGTGTAAACCAATATTATAATGGAAAAGAGGTGGCGGTATTGTGAATGCAAACACACACACTGAGTGAATTCATGTCTCTCTCTCTGCCTGCTGTGACCCATGCCCCCTCTATCATTGGGCCGTTATTGACCAATCACGGCTATTGATTTTCTCCTCAGCACACCTCTGTATGACAGCTGGCCTTTGTAAGGGGCCTCACCGTACTCATAACTGCTTCCCACCGGCCACAATATTTGCAGGAAGAAGTTGCCAATTTAACCCCGTTCCAGCCCTGACACCAGAGGACACAAGGTCAAACCGATGGACGGAAGCATGGCTTCACGTCCAGTCAGAGTTTTTATACACCATTCACACTGAACTGGGTTCCTATATTTGTCCATTTGCACTTAATCTCCGACTAATTTTAGACTTATTGTAAATTCAGAAATCTATCACCTCCAAAGATCACACATGACAGGGGATCGATTATTCACCCCCAAGCTACTGAATTCAGCCCGGGACTTGTCCAGCATCGTTAGAGAGCCTGAGTCTAATGAAAGTGGATTACAGCCTCACGGCTTCTCCAGGTAATGTATTTCTGACATCTGGAACGTCTCCTGTGTTTATTTATGCTGTATGACTCACCTAATGCAACTTTTCTGTAAACTAATTCCATTGTTGTAGCAGAACAGGAGCAGTCTATTAAAATACCCTCAGCTCATGGACATAATGTTGAATCAAGCTCCAGCTGTTTAATGAAAAAGCAAGAAAATTCTCAGTCATCCATGTCATTCATCAGTTCATTTTGTGATTGAGCATTTACAGCTGGATTTCTTTCAAATTGATATTATTAATTCCAAGAACTGTGAATCATCTTGACAAAATGGAGTTATAACAACGCAAGTAGGCCAAAATACTATTTCCGTCCCTGTGTGCACGTGTAAATTGCCTCCATGATAAATATTATTGCAACCACATTGTAGTAACGTCGGCAAAAATGAACTGCTAACAATAAATAAAGAGTGGAAATTACCTCGATGGATGGGAGTAAAAATTCCTTTCAGAGGAAAAAGTGAGCCGGACAACTAATCTAAACAGAAATTCAACTAACACGAAGTTCCAGTTGACGGCGTGCCAGGTATGCAGCGGATCCTGAGAATCCAGGGAGGAAATCTTTTCTGTGAAAATGTTTTGTATCTTTGATAGGTATTAAATGACCATGCCTGGAAATGTGTTCAGGTGTAAAATGCACTGGACAGGAGCTCAGCAATTCAGATGTAATTTTGCTATGATGAACAGGGAACAAGCTGCAACACGAACACGTTACCCTGAGTAGAAATATTTCTACAATGCTTGGCTGAATGTGAAGCATGTGGAAAAAACAAAACAAAATGTGACCGTTTACCACAGTCTAGCCTTGGAATTCTAAGCCAATTCAAGACAGTAAAGCTGAGATAACAATACAAATGTTGATAACTGCGGTTACGATGGTACACGGTTGTGGCTAACAGCTGCTAACGGAGGATAGTTTAGCAGGGGAAATTGATAAAAGGATAGCTCATATGCTACTGCACTTTAATGATACCAGTCTAGAAAAGAAGACAGTGTAAATTCATTGTTGAGTAGATAAAGAACAGCTTTCTGTAAGTGACATACGTCAAACGTCAATAGTCTCTGGATGTATGGCTGCACTGCAGGAGAAATATAATAAAAATCACATTAGTAAAAAAGCACTCTGAGAGCACAAACCTCGGCAAATATTGTGAATGTTAATCAGGATATTTCGAATCATATTTATATATCATTTTGTGGCATCAGGTATAATATAAAGCTTCATATTTAGCAGAGTCTTTTTTATTTATTTTTAACACAGGAGAACGTGAAACCAAAATGCTGTCACTGCTGACCTGGAATTCAAATTTCTAAACATTTTTCACACCAAAATATCTTTAATCCCTCCTTTTGTTATCCTTGGAAACTTCATTTTATATAGGAAAAAGCTGATCTCACAGAGAACCTTGGCCCTGACTTTGAGAACAGGGAGAAGCATAAGTACAGGCAAACAATGAGGAGAGATGAAAAACACTTTTTGAAAAGGCAGAGACACACAAACCCATCCAAGCTTTCCTTTTTGTTGAGTATAGAGGTAGGCTGCAGCGCAGTAAAATATTTCAACTACAGCTGTGTCAGAAGTTTTTCCGCTAATCTCCCGAGTTGAGGATCTTTGAGTGGGAAACTAAATATCTGTGTCTGAGGCCTGTCACACTGTGCTACATCACAGGATAATCAAAAACCCCCTTTGGCAAGCTTTCACATTGTGTGAGAGAAGGGCCTCTTTTGAGAAACGAGGGATGGGGAGAGACGGGGCTGGCAGGCAGTGGCTGTGGAAGGAGGGCTTGGAGGAAGAGGAGTAAGTAGGGTTAATCCCACACTGTCATTATCCTCACTTCTTAGCCACACTCTGCAAGCTTCCCCATAATGAAGGCCATTTCCAAGGATTTGAACCTGGCATAGACACCAAATTGTGCAATAATTACCGATACAGGGCGATCGCATCCACCTTTACCCTTTATGTTAGGTTACAAATAATAATCCGTCATCATTAGACATGTGTAAACCTGCAGAAAATGCAGCTGCTGATTTGCAAGAATGTTTACTGTTACACAACAAACCACTCCCCCCTCTGCTTTCACACATAAATGTCGAGAGCGATTTGTTTCCACCGTGATCTGTTTGTTTAATTGGTACTGATTTGCTTGAGGAGCTGAAATCATAACGCCAACCCAATCCTCTAAGATGTTGACATGAAAGCCTTTATGTCAACCAACTTTATTAAAAAACAACCGCAGTGACAAGTGGAGGGAAGAGAGAGAGAGAGAGAAAGCTAGGCTTGTGTTCATTTCAAATGCTTGTCAAGAAGAACAAATAAAGTGACGTTTAATAGAAATTATTTATAGTCTATGTAAAGGAATTTGGGACCGGCAGAATTCGATATTGTGGATATGAAAGTGCAAATGACTCAGTGCTTCACACTCCTTTTTCCCATGTGACACGACACCTGCTTTTCAATGACTTAACATCCCAGTTCAAGCCCACACATGCACTCGACCCTCTGAACGCTTCGCCTGTTGTCTTCTCATCTTATCAAAGCCAGGGTTTTATGATTGTCATAGACTGACGCATACAGCACTGGTAAAACCTCCCGTCATCGCCGCTTAATCTTCTCTTTTATGGGATACTTGTCAATTTTAACCGATTAATATTACGTTTTCTCTTCAATGTACTTATGACTAATTTCCTACCCAGCCTTTGTATAATCATATGTAAATATCAAAAGGATATTATCACACAAAAAACTCAGTGCTCAGAAGATCAAAGTACATAAAGCTCCGGAAATGAATCAGCCATGAATCAAATCTATGAATGATGACATGACTCATCATATTCTCAGAAATCCTGCATGTCACAACAAGCAGGTAAAATTGACAACTGGGCAGAGTGGAAGAAGTGTTCATATATTCAAAGGTAGTCTGATATTATATTCATTCTCATATTGAATTAAAACCATAAATGTACCAATAAGACATTTAATTAGCATCGTCTTTGCTACGTAAAGCATTCGGTATATGAAGGCTCAGATAAACAGGTTTACCGCATTTTGTAAGCCAGGTATTTGACCTTGAGTATATATTCTGACAAACAATGTTAACTGAAGGTGAACTCCCTGGCCTTTTCAGGAGCTTTCAAAAGCATCACAAGCTTTTTTATCACTCTGTGAACTTTTCCCAGTCGCTGTGAATGAACACCGAACTTAATGCTTTCTGATTTTGAAACATGTTTTTCAAAAATGAATCGGATTTGAATCAATGCCTATTTGCAATGTTCAAACTCCATCTACTTCTTTTTTTTCCAGACACATCTACAGCATCTGCGATGCGAGGCAGTCTTTTCCACTGAAATTAGCTTCCCCTAAAAAACATGACAAACTTTCTTCACATATACTGAGAGCAAATAAAGAAAGTACACATCCGTACGACAGAAAGTCATTTGATTTGCAGATACCCCTCCTGTTTCTACTGTGCATCCCAACCTGACGCTCACACAGAGATGTGTGATTAAGCTTTGTTTTTGTGAGTGTTGCGATGCACCGTTTGCTGAGCCGACTTGAACAAAGTACGGTGTTTAATATAATAGCTGAAGCTGTAGAAGGATTGTGTTGAGGTGCAGAGTGCCACGGGTAGGTGTTTGACAAGTGCATATAATTAAACAGTGAAATTAGGTGATAATATTCAATTGGTGGAAAAAATAACCATTGTTCATACATAGAATATCTTTTTCACAAATTTAGAACAAAAAGCAGTGCAGTTAAAACAAACAAAGAAGAGCAAAAAAGCTCAATGTGAAGAATATTCATTTGGAAAGTAAAAGCATTAGCATTTGTGACCTGAGGGTATAGGCATATTTTGTATGTAAAAATGCAAAATGAGGGGAAAAAATGAAACAATAACATGAACTGGAAAACAACCTAATCTCACACCAGTTACACACCATGCAGAAATAAGACTGCACGGATTAATATGATCAGCTATACACTCTTAGAAATATATGATACGCAACACTCTCCATGCACGCATGTATTTGTTCATGTATAATCATAAATTATGCATGAATAAATTAAGATGAATTCTATGCCAGAGAAAATGGTTCCGCTATATCTTATGCAAAATGCAGGAAAGTAGTGGCACCTATATGTAAAACACACATTTTTTTTGGCTTTATTGTGTTTTCATAAGATCACAGACCACACATCACATATTTCCCCATAAAAATCTGTGCAGCCATTTCAAATCTGTTAAGCCTGCCAGCACCAGATAAAAACCTGGGTTTAAAGCCCCCACACAGTTGGCACACGCGCAAATGAAAATGTTTTCAAGCATGCTGATCATGTAGTGCATTACAAGTGACTCGTTTGGATGAAATGCGTCACTTAATTTCTATGTGATGTCATTAAACCTGTTTTACAGCATTTAATAAAAAAAAAATGGCTTTTGAGCACTTCAGTGATGAAATGTGCAGCAGAGGTGATACCATTAAAGCACGGGGAAGTTGTTGTTTCATCCTGTATAAAGCCGAGGGTGCAGGGGTGTCAGTGAGGTGACGCTGGGGGGTATTTATGATCTGTGCTGTTGTCATGTTAATGTGTTTGTGGGCTTCCGATGATCCTCAAAGTGGGATTATATAGGAGGAGGAGCTTTCAAATTCATACTTTTCCCAGAGACACGGAGGTCGAATCTGAGGATTACTGTCCTGCAACTGGAAGTCGGCTAAATAAGTAAAGCATATACATTTGTAATCACAACAAGAGAATGGTGTATTTGAACTTTTACTGCAGCACCAGATTTGTGCCTGGCCTCACATCACCAACAAACCCCTTAAACGTTGCTCTGTGCTGCATGTCACCTTGGAAAACAGTTTACGTTGCACTGAACACCGATTAGCTGCTAACAGCATAAATAATGATAGCGTATCACTTTGCTAAATCTAAATGCAAACATTTAACATCCTATTTGAATGACACCCCAGCAGCTCAAGTATGACACACTGACAAAGACATTTGGCATTTGCATTGAGCCACTTTGTCATCCGCTTCACGAAGTTGAGAGAATTTACTCACACCGACTGCACAGTCAGAGGTGACGCAAGGTGCTGTGAAAAACCACAGCTCTCTGATTGAACAGTGATAAATCCGCAGCACGGACTGGAGAGATATTTTGCATCCGCTGTTGCTGGCAGATTGATTACATTTCAGAGTGGAAACTACATTTGCAGCTCAGCAGGTGGTGAGACGATGCAATGAGAACAAGATGACTACCCACTGATGCACTGTGGACAAAGCAGAAGAATAATAACTGGTCTCTCTCCCTCACCCTCTCGCTCGCTGATTTCGCTGAAGTGGAAAGTTAAGCGAGGACTCCAATAAATACCCCCCCCAAAAAAAAGAAAAATCCTGATCAACTCCATGTGTTGCAAATTAAATCACAATTCCGACTGCTTGATTTGAATATTTTGGTTAGTCATACTCTTTACTCAGAGTTACGGGGGGGGAGTTCCCCCTTATACAACACACAATGACTTCATGGTGTTGTTTTATCCTTTCTGAATTTGCTACCGACACGCGTTCCCCATGACGCACGGCACCTGCCTGACCTGCTGTGGTGTGGCGTGTCCCCCCCCCCCCCCCCATTCACCTGAAGCGGCCGCGTTATTTCTGTCGAAAACCGAAATATTACAACAACAGCGTGAGTCCGGAGGAGGGGGGGGGCGTTGACGTAGGCTTCCACACAACAGCTGACAGTCAAAAGCCGAGGGGCGCGTTCTCCTCGGGAACAGACGCGGAGCGGCCGCCCCCGATCAGAGGCGGGTTTTGTGCGCTCGGACTCGGAGGCGTCGCGTCGCGGATCTGCGTCGGAACTATTGATCCCGTGAATGCAAGCCAGCGGGATACAACACGAAGCCTCTGTCGAGTGGACGAATACAGTGAGGAGGGTAAGCAGCGTGGCCGTTCGTCGGCAGCGGCGGCGGCAGCGAGGACGACCGATCGGAAAAAGAAGCGCAAAACACGCGCTTCGTTGCGTAGAATTTGGAGTTTCTAGCTGCTCTGCCGTGTTTTTTTTTGTTGTTTTTTTTGCATTAGGCAGCAAATCTGCGCATTTCCTCTCGTCCGTGAACAGGGACGTTTGGATTAGTTTTAGATTCAGCGCTTGATTTGCGTTGATTCATTTGCACGTTTGAAGTCTTCATGACATAAAATCATTTGCGTGAACTCAGCTTCTGCAGATTATTTATTATTATTTATTTATTACGAAACGCTTTTCAAGGAGAAACGCTTTTCTAAAAAGATGCGTTGCACATATTTTACTTTCACGGCACTGAGACTCGACTGTTTCAGGTTTACGGGTTCAAACATTTCTTGGGATTGTGTGGCAGCGAAGAGTTTAGATTTGAACTTTCTGAACTTGAATAGCCTTAAAGAAAATAAACTGTGGCCGCTTTTAACCTGCTGAATGAATATACAGTATATTGAGAGATGCTGCTGCATATTTGCATGATCTTATCCAGATGTGTTTTATTTCCAGATGTTACCCAGTTGTCCTCCTCATAGCTGCTTTCTCCCCTTGCAGTTTCTGTTGGCAGAGAAGAAGACATTTTTTCCTTTTCCGATTGTCCTCCAGAAGATGCTCTTTCAATGTGGGCTGTCGTTTTGGTGATTTCGCCAGGCTGAAGTCCTCCAGGGTCAGGACCTCCCTCATGGCAGCCTTCCTCTTTGGACTGCTGATTTTCGCGATCCAGTCCCCCCCCCTTCTCCTCAACCCCATGGCTAACAAGGGATCACCCTCACCCCCAACTCCATCGCCCCGTGAGAACGGGACCGCCAGTCACCGAAACGGGACCCTCCAGCAGCTTCCTCATATTATCATTATTGGGGTGAGAAAGGGGGGGACGCGAGCGCTGATAGAAATGCTCAGCCTTCACAGTGGAGTGGCAGCAGCTCAGAAGGAGGTGCACTTCTTTGACTGGGAGAATCACTATGAGAGGGGCTTTCCTTGGTACGTCAGCCAAATGCCCTACGCCTTCCCTGACCAGCTGACCGTTGAGAAGACCCCTGCCTACTTCACCTCCAGCCATGTCCCCGAACGCGTCCACCAGATGAACCCCGACATCAAGCTGCTGCTCATCCTCAGAGACCCCACAGAGCGGGTGTTGTCGGACTACACCCAGATATTTTACAACCATCTCCAGAAGCGCAAGCTTTACAAGCCCATTGAGTCTGTTTTGGTGAAGGACGGTGAGATTAATCTGGAATACAAGGCGCTCAATCGCAGCTTGTACTATGCTCATATGCAGAACTGGCTCAAGTACTTCCCACTTGACAGCATTCACATTGTGGATGGGGACGAGTTGATCAGGGACCCCGTACCAGAGATGAAAAAGGTGGAGAGATTCTTCAAGCTCGAACCACAAATAAATTCTTCATTTTTTTACTTTAATAAAACAAAAGGTTTCTACTGTTTGAAAGACCACGGACAAGAACGCTGTTTAAGTGATTCCAAAGGCAGGCCTCACCCTTATGTGGCGCCTGCCATCCTCCAGAAACTCTACCAGTTCTTTCATGAACCCAACAAGAGGTTCTTCTCGCTTGTGGGTCGAGCATTCAACTGGATATGAATGTTGATATGAGCGTTGGCAGCATGATGTAGAGTGTTTCAAGGATTATCGCTGTTTGACTGACAATGTAGATGAAGAAATACGGGAGGTAGAACGAAAGTTTGAGCTGTATCTATTTTTACACGAGAGCATTTGTTACAGGAATATGATGAAGTCAAATATCGCGCCGCTATCCATGCTCTGCGTGTCGCTTGTTTTCGTATTTTCATTGTCAAATGTAATTTTCTTTCACTGCTGTCCAGCTCAACTTATCAAAGCAGAGGTTTCCTGTGACTATAATGATAGCCTTAGACTTTACCATTTAGTGTTTTACATAAAGCTATGAAGTTTAATTTAGTTATAAATTCATGTTTAGCTTCATATGATGTAACGAACGCCTAACTGCATTTAGAGTTTGGATGAATGGACAGACGGACTGAAGGATGGATGCATGGACTCGACCCGCCGCTGTGATTTTCTCAGTCACTTTCAGGCATGAGCCGTGTTAAATATCAATTTGCTGCTCAAATCTTAATCATTCCTATCCATGCTTTGTACACATTGTGTATTTGTGATATAAATACTCTTTTTTAATGTAGAATTAATATCACAATAAAGAGTTATATATTTTTTTAAATCAAGGCTGATGTTTTCCTTGAGGTTTTCCAGTTTCACGCTCACATTACTTGCAATTCTGCTGCGCAGTTTCGGACGAGGATGAGTCGAGTCATGATGATGACTCTTTAAAAGGCAAAAGGAGTACTAGATCACACTGCTCAGAAAACATTCACATAATAATGTGAATTATTTTGACATTTGTAATAATTCCTGCTTGTCTTGTGAACATTCCCTCTTCAATTACCCTCCGATTGCATAAGCAAAGGTAAAAGACGTGGTGATATCTGTAAAAGCATCTTCTCTTATCCTCTTGGGGAGGGTCTGCTTCATATTTATCGCTATAATTCTTATCATACGCCAACCATTAATTCCTCCTTAAATTGTCAGAGTGTGTTAGTATGTAAGTCTATGATCATAGATTTCAGCTGACAACAGAGAAATCAGTAGAGCTTGTTTTTTCCCAAGGGTCCAATCATCTTATTGTTTATCCAGCGAGGCAAGGGATACATGTATTTGTTCAAATTTTATTGCTACTTTGAAAACATGGCCTAGTCTGGTGATGATGAATATGATGAATATATTTATTAGATGGAATGTTAGAGTACAGTACAGTCACACAGTAGCGGGTATCACAGTACAAGTAAAGTCAAACATTCTGTCTAAGAGGAGCATTTCAAAAAAAGCCCTTGCGGTCTTGTTTCCGTTGAAAGTCCTTAGTACATAAATCATCCACAATTAACGATACAAATTTAACAATACAAATAAAAATAAAAACAATATTCAATAACTCAATTGATGCAAAGTAACATTAGAAAAATACAATGATTTTACACCACCGATGCAAACTAACAATCTAAAATAAACTAGAAAGACAATCAGAGATTGCAGACCCTCGCCTCCGATAGACTATTGGATCTTGTGAGACAGTAAACAGGGCTTCCGGATCAGAGGAGCCAAACCTGCTCTAGCTTGCTGCTCCGGAACGTACTACAAGACACCTTCTGGACTCTTTTTCCCATCATGCCATTCGTGTCCCTCCCTCTTAAAGTGGCAGTTTACAGCAGAGGCACAATTTCAGATGTAAAAATAATTCTAGAATCTGGATCCAGATCCGGATCAACGCCATTCTCGGGGAGGGCCAAGCCACGGACAGAACCTTGCTTGTGTAAAATTTTCAAGTTGATTGGGTTCCTAGTTTTTGAGTTATGCGCTCGGACAGACAAGCAAACAGACAAACATACAAACAAACGGACCCAATTACAATACCCCCGCCTCCCCTTCGGCGAGGGTAATTAAACCACAGATACAAAATGACAACGAATGGCAATAGATTACATAAATTACAATAAATTACAAAGACACTTAATATGTGCAACGTAGGTGGACAAAAAGGGGGTGGGGGGGAGGGGTTTATCCGGAGAGAGTCGTGATGACTATCACAGTTTCTGTCCCCTTAAAAGGTGTATTTTTAGGGCTGTTTTGAAGGAGGCCAAAGAGGTGCATGTTTTGAGGGCGGGAGTCAAACAGTTCCACCATTGGGTGGCTGTATTATAAAAAGATGATTTACCCATGTTAGTCCTATAGGAGGGGGTAAACTGGCTGTTGTTTGAGCTCCCCCTAGTGTTGTGGCTGTGGGTGTCACTAAATTTGTGGAGGTGTTCCGTCAGGTATGCAGGGATTGAAGGGACTGAGGGCAGAGCTGCATTGACTATTTTAAATGCCAATCCCATTTTGAGTTGTTTAACCCTGTCTTCTACCCTGAGCCATTTTAGGCAAGCAAAATGTCCAGGAAGAATTAAGGTGGGTCATGGGCCCCAGATTGAGGAGTAGCCGAATCAGTTTGTTTTGGGAAGTTTGGAGCCTGGTTTTCAGGGACACCTTATTGACGCCGCAGACAGGATGCGAACCTCATCGCCCCTTAAATGCAGAGCAAAGTGATATTTCTTCACTTTTTCACCACTGATTATTTCATTCCCCCCCAGGTCAGGTATATTATTCCCTGATTTACTTGTGGTTGTGAAATTAAATCATATACTAGCATCTGAAAAACGGGGTTGGCAGCATGCGCAGTGGACAGTATGTGAAGGTGTGTTGAGGTGAATTCTGATCTCCGCTGTCAGAGTGACGGATGACTGTGTGTGTCATTGTGTGTGCACAGTGACAGGCAAGCTAACTTTTTCTGCTATGAGCATTGCTTTGAACGTCTTAGGATTCTAGCTGGCTCTGCAGTCACATCAGAACAAACTCACCTGAATCCTTTGGTTCTTCTGGGAATGGGGAAGTCGGGAACTAGGCCCAATAACATCGTCATGATAAGCCTATAAGTCTTATAGGCTTATCAGTATAAGATATATTTTCTCATAGCGTAAGCTCTAATTAAATACAGTGGAACCTCAGTTCTCGAACAACTCAGTTTAGGAACAAAAGAAATGGAGTTTAAAATGCCTCGGAAGTCGAACAGATGTTTGGAGTTCGAACAGATGAGCAAAGCCAAAGCGAACCGAACACACGTGAACGAAGGCGGCTCAGTTTGAGTCCCCATCGGAGAAAGACTGTGCAGATTTTTCATGTCAAAAAATGTTGAACATGTTCATCTCTAACGATTTTGTTCAGATTACTCTTGTAATTTTTTTTAACTCAGTTAAAGATCGTCGATGTTTCTAGGTGACTTTTTGCAACTACGACTTGACTGTCTGTGCTTGCTCACCACACCCTGAATGACATTCTGTCCTCAGCTGTAAAAGTGTACCCAACCCTTAGAAAAGAATGCACCTGCCTAACTTGCTTCAGTAAATTCTCTCAGTCGACTGAGACAGCCATATCATTTCTGCCAAATAATTCACGATCACAACACGGAGCAGATGCAGCAGTGAAGTCTCAACTGATCAGAGGTGAGTTTTTCATGAGATATCACAGATCTTCTGACATCTTGAACTATTGCTGCTGGGAACACAAAATCCAAACCAGGAACCAACACAAAACCTTTTCCTTTTTGTTTGACAGTCTTGATTAACACAATCGAACTTTCACACTCCAAAAAATACAAAATTATATTCATACAGTAGCTCGTGACATTTTCAATGAAATAATCAGAAGATAAAATGTTAGCAAAACATTACAATGATTTGATAAAATATATTTAGTTAAATGAAATAGAAATCTAATCAGGGATTTAAATGTACATAAAGCTGTTTTCATTGCATGTATTTTAATGTATTTTTAAATTAACAAATCCATCATGAAGTTTAGAAACAAGTAATGGGAGTGAATCCTGGTGCAGCACTCTGTGACAGGTAGGTCTAACATGATCTTTTATTGCCACAGTTACAGGAGTCAGTAAACACAAGAAGGCAGATGGAGTACAGGTAGGATCAAGTTATACAGGCTTTTGTACACAAAACTTCGATATTCCATATATTTAAGTATTTTTAAATTAACAGTTCCTTCAAGGAGATTAGAAAAAGTGTTGTAATATTAATGTAATGTAATGTAAATATAAATATTAGCATCTGTGTGTGTATAATCATTCACAACTGAAATTCAGGTATTACATAATTATTAAATATAAGTTCACTTTTTTGGTCCAGTGAAATTAACCAAAAATAAAATTCTCTTGTGGACAGTTATGGTCAAAAATGTACAGAGTTATTTTCTTTTTTCTTTTTTTTTTCTACAAATGCAAGGCAGCGATATTGCCATTTCTTTGCAGTATTTACCAAATTTCATTTCCTCGAACTTGTAAATAGGTGGATAATGCGTGAGATTTAGATTCAGTGCTTGACATTTCCTATTTAAATGTTATTGATCTGCATAATTACGGTGTTGGATTCGTTAATTCTACCTTAAAACAAAAACAAAAAATGTAGAAAAATGGGCAACAGGCACGCAGCTGCTGCAAATGCAAATGCTATATATTAAAAAAGACACCATTTTCAAGAAGAAGCACTTATAAATGTTGCATTGTATATATTTTGTTGTAAAAAAAGTGACAATGCGCTGACCGCTGAAACTGGAAATATCTGACACTATGATGAAAGTGGCTCAGTGTGTTGGGACTTGGGCTGGGAAGCGGAGAAATCCACTGGTTCAAGGCCAAGCCCAGATGAAATGAGGAATGCGTGCTGGTGGCTGGAGAGCGGCCAGTTTTACCCTCAGAGCACTGCAGATGTGCCCTTGAGGAAGGTACCGCCCCCAATTGTTCTGGGTGCGCCGATGATGGCGGCGCCGTCACCCTATGCCCTCTATACACATATACATATGTGTGCTTGTTTCAAGGGCCCCTTGTACTCTGGTGTAAATGGAATTTTGTTACGTTTTTGCTGTGTAAAAAGTGTGAAAACATAATGACAATAAAAAACTAATCCTAATCTCTTAAACACATTTACTGCTTAAAGTGGAATCATGCAAATACTGCTGGAAAGAGTTTTTATGTGCAGCGAATGAAGCTTTCAAGAATGTAAGATGCTGCTGCTTTAACATGATGAACAGAAAATCTATATTGATAGAAGATGCAGCATATTTGTTGGATGTGTTTTGTCTCTGCCATTTATTGACCAAGTATCCTCATCATAGCTGCTTTCTCCCCTTGTAGTCACTCCTGCTGGCAGAGAAGAAGCAGATTTTTCCTTTTGGATTGGACGATTGTTCTCCAGGAGCTGCTCTATCAATGGGTTGTAGTTTTGGTGATTTTGCAAGGCTGAAGTCCTCATGGGTCAGGACCTTGCTTTTGGCAGCCTTCCTCTTTGTGCTGATGATGTTTGCTATAAAGTCTTTCCCCCATCTCCTCAACCCCATGGCTTTTAAAAGATCGCCTTCACCTCAACCTTCATTGCCCCGAGCGAACAGCCTCACCCGTTATCAAAATGAGACCCGCCAGCAACTTCCTCATGTTATAATTTTTGGGGTGCCAAAGGCAGGGACATACGCGCTGTTGAGAATGCTCAGCCTTCACAGTGGAGTGGCAGCACCTCTGAGGGAGGTGCACTTCTTTGACTTGGAAAGTAACTATGATATGGGGGATTCTTGGTATGTCAGCCAAATGCCCTACGCCTTCCCTGACCAGCTGACATTAGAGAAGACAGCTAGTTACTTCGCCGCTAGCAATGTCCCTGAACGCATCCATCAGATGAACCCTGACATCAAGCTGCTACTCATCGTCAGAGAGCCCACAGACCGGGTGGTGTCAGGGTACACCCATGCATTGTACAAGGATATCATGAAGCACAGGATTACCAAGACCTTTGAGGAATTTCTGTTGAATGATGGTCAACTCGATCTGGAATACAAGGGTCTCAATCATAGCTTGTACTATGCTCACATGCAGAACTGGCTCAAGTACTTCCCACTTAAAAACTTTCACATTGTGGATGGGGATGAGTTGGTCAAGGACCCCGTACCAGAGATGAAAAAGGTGGAGAGATTCTTACGGCTGGAACCACAAATAAATTCTTCATTTTTTGTCTTCAATGAAGAAAAAGGTTTCTACTGTTTGAAGGAACATGGACAAGAACAATGTTTAAATAAAAAAAAAGGCAGGGCTCACCCTTATGTGGAGCCTGATATCCTCCAGAAGCTCCACCAGTTCTTTCATGAACCCAACAAGAGGTTCTTTAAGCTTGTGGGTCGTACGTTCAACTGGAAATGAATGTCTGTGTGTCAGTAATTTGGTGAAGAGTTGATTGAGGATGATCTCTAAGAACTGGGGGTGGGGGGGTCGTGACCGTGACTGTTTGTGCTTTGCTTTAGCATTTCCTTTTTCTGAATTTGTAATTCTCATTAAATAAAAATCTTTGTGGAATTAAAAATATTCTGAGGTTTATGATTTACTAAAAATATTTTTTTATTGTTACATTTTATGCTTTTCTATACAATTTAACACCACGTTACAACCTTTGGAGTGGACCCAAGCCTCTTATGGGTACCAGTCATTTCTAAATCACTTGGTTGAAAAGTGATTCCTGAGTGACATCAAGTGGTAGGAAAATATATTCTGAAAATATCCCCCAGCACCAGTCATGTCTCTCTCAGTACCTGCCGTGAAGAGAAAGGCTGGCAACGAGCACACACAATTCCAGCAAAAGTGTGTGGCGTTGGGAATATGGGGCCAAACGGTCCGACCTTTGCCTACAACGCCACTTTAGGACTTGCAACCTAAAGATCTATTTTTTTGTTCCTTTGGTCCCCAGCTCATTTTAGCGGGTTTCCCCAACCACAGGTCCGCTCACAGTGACGACCAGCACGGCATTCAACAATTCAAAACATTTATTAACACTCTAAAAACTTCCTTAAAAACACTCCACAAACAAAACAAAAAAATGAAAAGGGGAGACAAGGCAGTGACAGTCCACGGCCAACCTGCCTTCGTTGGGGAAAACACAAAGACAGGGACGAGGGAATGAGGGAAGGGAAGCACCTACATACGCCCCCCCCCCCCCCAATCAGTGGTAGATGGGCCACAGGTGCTCCCTCCCACACCTGCCTGCCTAATTACAAGTCTCTTTTGATATCCAATCTGAAACAGCGTCCATGCACCTTACAGCCCAATAGGATGTGCAGTAAAAGGTATAGACAAGAATCCACAAACAGAATCAAACAGCAAGGCAAATATACAGCAGGACAGATGAGCAGCGGCAGCCAAAACGCACCAGCGTACGCTCCTCAACAATAGAGGTGTAAAACTGCACCAACATCTGGGTCGGCAGCTTGAGTTTCCTCAGCTGCCGCAGGAAGAACATCCTCTGCTGAGCATTCTTGATGAGGGAGTTGATGGTCTGCTCCCTCATCAAGCTGTTTACATTATCGAAGGGAGGAAACACTAGCAAAATGTAAAAGCATTTGCTCACGCAGCATACGATAACTTTGAACAAATGTCGCGTTTTTGAGCAGTTCCGGAGAGAATCTCAACCCAGCAGCAGCATCGGCTGCAGTACCTTTCAGCACATATCCTCTACTGCAGGTAACTAACTAACACTGCTGTAACAGGCTGTTCTGTGTCTATGTACGTAAGAAAGGAGGCGTGTCCCCTCGTGTTGCAGTAGGGCGGAAGTGAGCAGAGGTTTGACCGCGATGATATATGTGTGTGTGGGTTCACTCTCGTTTGGAGAGGAATAAAGGGACCCATCTCATTTATTGTTTCATTATATACACAGTAGTCATGTGTTTCAGTCACGTGACGTTTTTTGTTGTGGGCGCCATCTTGAGGACCTACCAAGGACCTGCGGCTACGCTGTGAGAGATGTTCTCTGTTAAAAATAACTCACCTAACTGCCCTAGAAAAGCAACGGTAGCTACAAAAAATTGACACTTTAGGTTCAGATCCGTATCTACCCTCTAATCAATTGCTGAATCCACTCCGGTCTGCAAAACACCTGCCGGATTTAACTTTTGCGGACAGGTTCCACCTGGTCCACAATCCCTCCCCATCCACTGGCGAAGCCCTCAAAGCATTTACAAGTACAGAAGCTTGCAACTACTTCATGGGCTAAAGATGCTAAACGTCATTATGTGGAGGCTAAAAAAATGTTCGTGATCACAGTGTTAGAATTTTAAGTTATGCATAAACCCATTAAACAGACAGCATCTTACAACTTGGTCCTCAAGATGGCGCTGCGAACGCTGTGTGACGTCACATGAAACCCATGAATAGGTGAACCCTGGATGCTCAGCTACACTGCCTAGCATGTTAGCACTATTTGTCTGATTGGAAAACCTGTGATTACTAACTGTTAACTTTAAATTAATTCCTTGTCATGCATGACATTTAGATGACATTTAGTAACACACCTGCCTCACCTGATTCAGTCACTCTCTGTGAAGCAGCCATATAATTTCTGCCAATGGCCTCAGAACCACAACACCGAGCAGAGAAGTCTCATCTGATCAGAGGTGGAATTACTGCTGCTGTAAACACTGAACCCAAACCAGCAGGATGCAACACAAATCTTTTTGTTATTTTAACAGTCTTTATTAATGCAATCCAACATGACACACTCTCCAAAAAATAAAAAATTGTAATCAAACGGTACCTTGTAAGACTAAGCAAATTTGACATTTTCAATAAAACAATCAGGAGAACATCTGTTGGTATGTGTGGTCCTGTAATGACTTAGTCCAGATTGTACCCCTATGCGGCGATAGGCTCCAGCAGAAACCTGTGACCCATATTTTGGATTAGTGGCTGAAGACGAGAAGACAATGAATGAATGATTGCTAAAAATTGGTGGTGAACTTATGACTTTTTACCTCCTTCACTCTGACCATCTATTCTTGCAACACACTGGCTGACATTCCAGCTGTCAACCACAGCTATGCAAGTTGAAACAAAGAAAATTAGACATCATATGTTGGCACCGCAGAACATTCTATACATGCTGACATTTACTCCACCCCGAGACGGGGCTTAGGATTTAATGCACCTGCCAAACCTGCTTCAGCTCCACCTCTCCACTATCTGAAGCAGCAATGATATTTTTGTTAAATACTTCAGAATCAAAACACGGAGCACACACCACGGAAAAGTCTCAGCTGATCACAGGTGAGTATTTTGTGCTCTGAGACATCACAGATCTGGGTCTTACATCTGGAACTATTGCTGCTGGGAACACAGAACCTGAACTTGTAAGTCACCACACAAAGCTGTTTTTTCTTTTTTCTTGAGAGTCTTTAGCACATTCTGGCATAAGACACTTAAAAAAAGAAGCAAAATCAATCGTTTTCAAAACAGTAGAGGGTGCAATGTTAGTAAAATACTACAATGATTCGATAGAATATATTAAGGTAAAATAAATAGACAGATCTCATCAGGGACCAAGTCATGTAGGCTTTTGTACATCAAGCTGTTCAAGGTTCAAGGTTACTTTATTTGTACCTGAAGGTAGATTTGTTTTGCTGTGAGATAAAGTTAAAACATCCAATATCCATTTAAAACCAGCAAACATACATCTAAAATTTATACAAACCGTTAAAACTGCTCAAATAATATTTCATCAGCGCCAGTAAACCAAGATGTCATAATAACAAAATAAAATAAAAATATTCTTTTTTTAAACATTTTTAATTAACAATTCTTACATGAATAGAAACATGTACTAATGGGAGTGAATCCATCCATCCATCCATCGTCATCCGCTTATCCGGGGCCGGGTCGCGGGGGCAGCAGCCTAAGCAGGGAAACCCAGACTTCCCTCTCCCCGGCCACTTCCTCTAGCTCTTCCGGGGGGATCCCGAGGCGTTCCCAGGCCAGCCGAGAGACAGTCTCTCCAACGTGTCCTGGGTCTTCCCCGTGGTCTCCTCCCGGTGGGACGTGCCCTGAACGCCTCACCAGGGAGGCGTTCAGGAGGCATCCTAAATAGGTGCCCGAGCCACCTCATCTGGCTCCTCTCAACGCGGAGGAGCAGCGGCTCTACTCCGAGCTCCTCCCGGGAGACTGAGCTTCTCACCCCAGCTCTAAGGGGGAGCCCAGCCACCCTAAGGAGGAAGCTCATTTCAGCCGCTTGTACCCGCAATCTTGTTCTTTCGGTCACTACCCAAAGCTCGTGACCATAGGTGAGGGTAGGAACGAAGATTAACCGGTAAATCGAGAGCTTCGCCTTTCGGCTCAGCTCTCTCTTCACCATGACGGATCTGTGCAGGGTCCGCATCACTGCAGACGCTGCACCGATCCGTCTGTCGATCTCCCGCTCCATCCTTCCCTCACTCGTGAACAAGACCCCGAGGTACTTGAACTCCTCCACTTGGGGCAGGATCTCCTCCCCGACCTGGAGGGTGCACTCCACCCTTTTCCGGGTGAGAACCATGGCCTCGGATTTAGAGGTGCTGATTCTCATCCCGGCCGCTTCACATGCGGCTGCGAACCGATCCAGTGAGAGCTGGAGGGCACGGCCTGATGAAGCCAACAAAAGCAAAAAGCAGCGACCCGATCCTGAGGTCACCAAACCGAACCCCGTCAACGCCCTGGCTGCACCTAGAAATTCTGTCCATAAAGGTTATGAACAGAATCAGCCAAACCTGCTCTAGCTTGCTGCTCTGGAACGTACTACAAGACTCCTTCTGGACTCTTTTTCCCATCATGCCATTCATGTCCCTCCCTCTTAAAGTGATACTCCCATGTTACAGCACAGGCACAATTCCTGTTCATGTAAAAATAATTCTAGAATCTGGATCCAGATCCGGATCAACGCCATTCTCGGGGAGGACCGAGCCACGGACAGAACCTTTCTTGTGTAAAAACTTCAAGTCGATTGGGTTACTAGTTTTTCAGTCGACTAAGACAGCCATATCATTTCTGCCAAACAATTCACGATCACAACACGGAGCAGATGCAGCAGTGAAGTCTCAACTGATCAGAGGTGAGTTTTTCATGAGATATCACAGATCTTCTGACATCTTGAACTATTGCTGCTGGGAACACAAAATCCAAACCAGTGGGACCCAACACAAAACCTTTTCCTTTTTGTTTGACTTCTCTTGATTAACACCAAACTTTCACACTCTAAAAAATACGAAATTGTAATCAATTCAATCAATTTCCTTTTGAAATGTTTGTTTATTAATCTGCATGTTTGCTGTGTTGCATTCGTTAATTCTACCTCATAACAAGACATTTAAAGGAACTCAGCTGCTGCAGATATTGATTGCAAAACCACGACCTTTTCAAGAAGAAGCCCTTGTAAAATGGCAATGCTGAAACTGGAAATGACTCAAGTCAACTACTTTCTTTAATTTACTGTCTCTTAAGTCCCACGTCCCTTGAATTCCCAGTTTAACTCTATTATCACCTTTCAGTACACTCCGTGATCAAATCACAGTCACTATCACACTCTTAAAATAGGCAAAATAGGACGACACTACGGAAATAACCTACGCCGCTTACTTAACATCGTCTCCCATCAAAAACAGTGTAAAATTATGACTACAGTATTATCATTAGATGCCCAAAAGGCATTTGATCGAGTGTCCTGGAAATACTTAATTCAAACACTAAAAAGATTTAAATTTGGTCCTAAATTTATAGATTGGATTGAAACAATTTATTCTTCACCCCAGGCAGCTGTTAGAGTTAATGGGTTCCGATCGGAAAGGTTTACATTAGAGCGTGGTTGCAGACAAGGCTGTCCAATGTCACCCTTGCTCTTTGCTCTAAGTATTGAGCCGTTAGCTCAACTTATTAGAAATGAAGATAATATTAAAGGCGTATTAATCGGCAATGAATTGCATAAAATATCCTTATATGCTGATGACGTCCTTTTATATCTGACAGATCTACCCACGACTGTCCCATGTTTACTTGAAAAGTTAACATCGTATGCATATTACTCAGGGTATAAAATCAATGTCGATAAGACTGAGGCCATGGATGTTTTGGGGAACATCCCACCGGATTTAAAACGGCAAAGCGGCTTTCATTGGCCTAAAAAAGGCATAAAGTACTTGGGCATTAATATTCCTCTTTCATTAGACAATCTGTTTGACACAAATTATGGTAGACTAATTAATATAATAAAAAGTGATTTGGATCGCTGGTCTGCGTTACCCCTGTCCCTCTTAGGCCGTATAGAATCAGTCCGCATGAATGTCCTACCCAGGCTCCTATATTTATTTCAAATGCTACCAATCGAAATACCCAAGTCAACATTTGAAGGATTAGATAAAATAATTTCAAAATTCATATGGCAAGGAAAGTGCCCTCGAATAAAATATAAAACTCTCCAAGGATTTAAGGAAGAGGGAGGCCTTAATCTTCCTAGCTTTAAATATTATTTCTGGGCCACACAACTAAAATCACTGATTTCATATATAAAAAATGATGCTGATACAAGATGGTTAAGCATTGAACAGAAGATGTGCACTGACCCACTACAGGCATTGCCATTTGCTGACATTCCATCTAAGGGGTTAGCAGAGTGGACTAAATTCACTCTTGACATTTGGAAGAGAATCAGGATTACTTTTAAGTTACCAACCAACATCTCTATACTGTCTAGCATTGGTTATATTAAATCCTTTACACCAGGCAAGATGGACACAGGCTTCCTAAAATGGGCTGACCATGGTCTTATTTACATACACCAGTTAATTGATAAGGATTGTTTATTGTCATTCGATCAGCTGAGCAGAAAATACCAACTTGACAAAAACGACTTCTTTAGATACCTGCAAATACGATCTTTCTTAGTGTCTCATACAGATTGGAAAAAAGTGCTGGAACCATCGGCCATTGAAAAATTTCTTATACCATTTCAAAAACAAGAAGGAGATCAATAAGTAATTACAAAGCTATATAAAATATTTAAGTCAATGACTCAAAACAAGCCCATTTTGGCGAGGCAGAGATGGGAGGCGGAGGTGTCACAAAATATATCTGACGAATTATGGAAAGAGGCATGTATAGCGGCACACCAGACTACAAATTCAAATACATGGAGAGAATTCAAATGGAAAATACTCAGCAGATATTTTAGGACTCCAGACATTGTAGCTAAAATGACACCGAATATACCAAGTCTATGCTGGAGAAACTGCGGCACGGATGTGCCTAATCATACACACATATTCTGGTCATGTCCTAAAATACAACATTTTTGGGACGAGGTGTATACTGCCATAAACCGGATCCTTCAGTTTGAAATACCGAGGGATGTGACGGTGGCTGTTCTGGGTATTACTCCACCAGGGCTGCTAGGACGATCTGCAACCTACCTTTTATCCATCCTTTTTACAGCAGCCCTGAAATGCATTACAATTTCATGGATGAAGACAGAGCCACCGTCGCTTAACATTTGGAAAGTAAAACTGAAAGAACTTTACGAAATGGAAAAAATAACTTACTCACTACGACTGCAATTACACATCTTCGTAAAACGATGGCGACCAGCAGAAGGCTTCTTAATGTAAAAACTAACCAAAAGGATAAGGGGTCATGTATACCTGGGTGTGCCGCCACTGTAATTAAGATTTCTTTTTTCATTATATAGGAATTTAACCTAAAAATCTTAATGTGGATATGCTGTCTTACTATGTTATATTATGTATCATGTGGATAAGAATACTGATGTTAAATGCTCTGTTGCTGTTAAAAAATTGAAATAAAATCTAAGTGGGAAAAAAAAAAAAATAGGCAAAATAATCAAACTAAGTTAAATGAATTGAGCATTTACTGAACATGTAAACAATCAAACATACCGTATTGACCCGAATATAATACGACCCCCTCTTTTTCAAGACTCAAGTTTGAAAAAATACTTTTTGAACACCAAACTCGATTTTTATACAGAAAATAATTGCAGTACATCTGAAACAAATGATTATAACAACATATTCCAGAGAAAATGTTATTTTGCCTCATTCAAATCATGCAAAAACTGTCTCACATCTGCATTTAAATATGTGAACTAAAGTGCAATCACATTTGTAAATGACTGGCTTCTGGTTTTTAAAATGTAAATAAACCAATCTACTGTGATAAAACAACAAAATTGCAATCACTGCATGAACCATCAAGGTGAAGTCTGTAACAAATTGGTTGGGAGACATCGGGGAGATCGCTGTTCTCCAGCGGCTGGAGGCTGCTTGTCCTCCGGGGTTAACTTCCAGACTTCACGCTGGGGAAGAAGGCTGAAGTGCAGCAATACAAGATGGACACGCCAGACGGACGTGCTGAATCACTGAAGCTGCTTTATTTTACTTGCACTGTTCAACAAAACTCCTTTTCCTCCGCTATCGCTCGCATATCTCTGTCTCCTCGTTCTTTCTGTCGCCGCTCCGTGCTCTCTCTCTCTTTCTCACTCACTAACTCGCTCCCGGGGGGAGGGGCGCACACCCCAGCTGGACGCACACACACATCTCACAACATATGAATAAGGAAAAACATCTCAATAAAATAATGACAGGCGTTCGCTTTGGCCTTGGGAGTTACGTTCAGCATTTGCTGTAAAGACATCTGGCTCCATCGAGCGTTCTGAATGGGTATAATGTCTAGACAGCAAATGTAAGACGACTCCCACTTTTCCAGTCTTATTTCAATGCAAAAACCACCGTCATATATTCGGGCCAATACGGTATATTCCGTATGTTCCGATACGTCACTCCGGAGTAGAAGCATAATGACAATAAAAAACGAATCCAAATCTCTAATCTCTTAAACACATTTACTGCTTAAAGTTTTTTCTTCGAATCATGCAAATACTGCTGGAAAGAGTTTTTATGTGCAGCGAATGAAGTTAAATAGCTTTCAAGAATGTAAGACGCTGCTGCTTTCACATCATGATCAGAAAATCTATATTGATAGAAGATGCTGCATATTTGTTGGATGTGTTTTGTCTCTGCCATTTATTGACCATTGTATCCTCATCAAAGCTGCTTTCTCCCCTTGTAGTCACTTCTGCTGGCAGAGAAGAAGCAGATTTTTCCTTTTGGATTGGACGATTGTCCTCCAGGAGCTGCTCTATCAATGGGTTGTAGTTTTGGTGATTTTTCAAGGCTGAAGTCCTCATGGGTCAGGACTTTGCTTTTGGCAGCCTTCCTCTTTGTGCTGATGATGTTTGCTATAAAGTCTTCCCCCCATCTCCTCAACCCCATGGCTTTTAAAAGATCGCCTTCACCTCAATCTTCATTGCCCCGAGCGAACAGCCTCACCCGTTATCAAAATGAGACCCTCCAGCAACTTCCTCATGTTATAATTATTGGGGTGCCAAAGGCAGGGACATATGCGCTGTTGAGAATGCTCAGCCTTCACAGTGGAGTGGCAACAACTGAGTGGGAGGTGCACTTCTTTGACTTGGAAAGTAACTATGAGATGGGTTATTCTTGGTATGTCAGCAAAATGCCCTACGCCTTCCCTGACCAGCTGACAGTAGAGCAGACAGCTATTTACTTCCCCACTAGCAATGTCCCTGAACGCATCCATCAGATGAACCCTGACATCAAGCTGCTACTCATCGTCAGAGAGCCCACAGACCGGGTGGTGTCAGGGTACACCCATGGATTGTACATGGATATTGCCAACCACAGAATCATCAAGCCCATTGAGGACTTTCTTTTCAAAGATGGTCAACTCGATCTGGAATTCAAGGGTCTCAATTATAGCTTGTACTATGTTCACATGCAGAACTGGCTCAAGTACTTCCCACTTAAAAACTTTCACATTGTGGATGGGGATGAGTTGGTCAAGGACCCCGTACCAGAGATGAAAAAGGTGGAGAGATTCTTAGGGCTGGAACCACAAATAAATTCTTCATTTTTTGTCTTCAATGAAAAAAAAGGTTTCTACTGTTTGAAGGAACATGGACAAGAACAGTGTTTAAGCACGGAAAAAGGCAGGGCTCACCCTTATGTGGAGCCTGACATCCTCCAGAAGCTCCACCAGTTCTTTCATGAACCCAACAAGAGGTTCTTTAAGCTTGTGGGTCATACGTTCAACTGGAAATGAATGTCTGTGTGTCAGTAATTTGGTGAAGAGTTGATTGAGGATAATCTCTAAGAACTGGGGGTGGGGGGGTCGTGACCGTGTTTCTCAAGAACTATATCACACTGCGTGGTCGGCACTTAAATAATAGGAAGTCATTAATTCTTTCATATGTGATGTTTATCTACAGTAAGGCTGCACAAAAAAAAACCTCTTGGGAAGATTCTGTTTAATATAAAAATTGTACCGTAAAATTACGGGGTTAGAGTTAGTCCTGAGCCGCTGCCACAATGGGCCAACGTAACCCAATGTTTCTAAGATGCATGATTTTTTTTCAATGGTGGAGGGAAACCAGATAATCTGGACGAAAATCCCATTCAGACACAGAGAACACGGAAACGCTACACAGAACAGCCATGTTGGGAATTCTGCGATTAGAACCCATGACCATCTTGCTGTGAGGTAACAGCGCTAACCACTATGCCATTGTCCTGTTTAATTGTCAGTATCAAGTTAAGTTCAAAGGACATGATCCAAATGCAGACAAAATGACAAACGTTCTTTTAAACATAAAAACCAAAACCATTAAATCTTCAACAATGTAATAATAAACCTGTTTTCTACTTCCTCATCACTCAAACAAAAAGAACACCACACTTGTAAAACTTGGAAATGTACAGAAGATGCACCAGTGGAACAAGTATTTCTTCTCACTCAGTCTGCTGTAATTATCTGTTTGTGCTTTGCTTTAGCATTTCCATTTTCTGCATTTGTAATTCTTATTAAATAAAAGTCTTTGTGCAATTAAAAATATTCTGTGGTTTATGATCTACTGAAATGCTCACTTTTTTTAATCGTTATATTTTATGCTTTTCTGTACAATTAAACACCACGTTACACATTACATTTCCTCTTGAAATGTTTGTTTATTGATCTGCATGTTTGCTGTGTTGCATTCGTTAATTCTACCTCATAACAAAACATTTAAAGGAACTCAGCTGCTGCAGATATTATTGATTGCAAAAACACGACCTTTTCAAGAAGAGGCCCTTATAAATGTTTTGTTATAAAAAGAAGTGGCAATGCTGAAACTGGAAATGACTCAAGTCAACTACTTTCTTTAATTTAATTCAATTCAATTCAATTCAGTTTTATTTATATAGCGCCAGATCACAACAGAAAGTCATCTCAAGGTACTTTACAGGATTAGCAGGGAAAGACCTGCCGGGAAAGACAGAACCCAACTTGACCCACAAGAGCAAGCACTTTGGCAACAGAGGCAAGGAAAAACAAAAGAGAGACTGAGAAAGCGTGTGGCAAAGTATATCTGACGCTATTCCAATCCGACACTGAGGAGGAAGACTTCCATGGTTTCAGTCCACAGGAGGAAAATGAAGACAGCTCTCAGTGACTTTTACCGGTATGTTTTTTTAACCAGCCCTGTTAGTGCTGTGTTACTTCCGTATTGCTGCTGTGTTACTGCCGCGTTACAGGCACTGTTTGCTATTATTTATTATTAAAACTTTGAAAACTCTTTCTTTGTACCATCTTTCTTTGTAAATATCTCATGTTTCAATGTGGGCACATGCGGCTTATGTACAAAATGGTTTTTCCTTTAAAAATGTACTGGGTGCGGCTTATAATCAGGTGTGCTCTATAGTCTGGAAATTACGGTAAATGCGTCACCCTGTATTTGAACCTCACTGGAGTATTTCCACTTGTAGCTGAAACTGCTGTGCACCCAAACCCAACAACAGTGACAACAATGGTGACAAAGAACAAGAGTGATTTTCTGGGTAGGGAATATTCAAGAATTTCCTGGGATTGTGTGTGAATGCAAATTTATGGGGGGAAAAGACATACTTTTAAACAATAAAAGACTAAATGCCCATTGTTGAGAATGAAAAATGTTGAACATATTCATCTCTAACAAATTTGTTCAGATTACTCTTGTAAATATATGTATTATTAACTCAGTTAAAGATCGTTGATGTTTCTAGGTGACTTTTTGCAACTACGACTTGACTGTCTGTGCTTGCTCACCACACCCTGAATGCCATTCTGTCTCCAGCTGTGTGGTGTACCCAACCCTTAGAAAAGAATGCACCTGCCTAACTTGCTTCAGTAAATTCTCTCAGTCCTCTGAGACAGCCATATCATTTCTGCCAAATACTTCACGATCACAACACAGAGGAGATGCAGCAGTGAAGTCTCAACTGATCAGAGGTGAGTTTTTCATGAGATATCACAGATCTTCTGACATCTTGAACTATTGCTGCTGGGAACACAAAATCCAAACCAGTAGGACCCGACACAAAACCTTTTCCTTTTTGTTTGTCTTCTCTTGATTAACACCAAACTTTCACACTCTAAAAAATACGAAATTGTAATCAATTCAATCAATTTTCTTTTGAAATGTTTGTTTATTAATCTGCATGTTTGCTGTGTTGCATTCGTTAATTCTACCTCATAAAACATTTAAAGGAACTCAGCTGCTGCAGATATTGATTGCAAAAACATGACCTTTTCAAGAAGAAGCCCTTGTAAAATGGCAATGCTGAAACTGGAAATGACTCAAGTCAACTACTTTCTTTAATTTACTGTCTCTTAAGTCCCACGTCCCTTGAATTCCCAGTTTAACTCTATTATCACCTTTCAGTACACTCCGTGATCAAATCACAGTCACTATCACACTCTTAAAATAGGCAAAATAATCAAACTAAGTTAAATGAATTGAGCATTTACTGAACATGTAAACAATCAAACATACCGTATTGACCCGAATATAATACGACCCCCTCTTTTTCAAGACTCAAGTTTGAAAAAAGACTTTTTGAACACCAAATTCAATTTTTATACAGAAAATAATTGCAGTACATCTGAAACAAATGATTATAACAACATATTCCAGAGAAAATGTTATTTTGCCTCATTCAAATCATGCAAAAACTGTCTCACATCTGCATTTAAATATGTGAACTAAAGTGCAATCACATTTGTAAATGACTGGCTTCTGGTTTTTAAAATGTAAATAAACCAATCTACTGTGATAAAACAACAAAATTGCAATCACTGCATGAACCATCAAAGTGAAGTCTGTAACAAATTGATTGGGAGACATCGGGGAGATCGCTGTTCTCCAGCGGCTGGAGGCTGCTCGTCCTCCGGGGTTAACTTCCAGACTTCACGCTGGGGAAGAAGGCTGAAGTGCACCAATACAAGATGGACACGCCAGACGGACGTGCTGAATCACTGAAGCTGCTTTATTTTACTTGCACTGTTCAACAAAACTCCTTTTCCTCCGCTATCGCTCGCATATCTCTGTCTCCTCATTCTTTCTGTCACCGCTCTGTGCTCTCTCTCTCTTTCTCACTCACTAACTCGCTCCCGGGGGGAGGAGCGCACACCCCAGCTGGACGCACACACACATCTCACAACATATGAATAAGGAAAAACATCTCAATAAAATAATGACAGGCGTTCGCTTTGGCCTTGGGAGTTACGTTCAGCATTTGCTGTAAAGACATCTGGCTCCATCTAGCGTTCTGAATGGGTATAATGTCTAGACAGCAAATGTAAGACGACTCCCACTTTTCCAGTCTTATTTCAATGCAAAAACCACCGTCATATATTCGGGCCAATACGGTATATTCCGTATGTTCCGATACGTCACTCCGGAGTAGAAGCATAATGACAATAAAAAACGAATCCAAATCTCTAATCTCTTAAACACATTTACTGCTTAAAGTTTTTTCTTCGAATCATGCAAATACTGCTGGAAAGAGTTTTTATGTGCAGCGAATGAAGTTAAATAGCTTTCAAGAATGTAAGACGCTGCTGCTTTCACATGATGATCAGAAAATCTATATTGATAGAAGATGCTGCATATTTGTTGTATGTGTTTTGTCTCTGCCATTTATTGACCAAGTATCCTCATCAAAGCTGCTTTCTCCCCTTGTAGTCACTCCTGCTGGCAGAGAAGAAGCAGATTTTTCCTTTTGGATTGGCCGATTGTTCTCCAGGAGCTGCTCTATCAATGGGTTGTAGTTTTGGTGATTTTGCAAGGCTGAAGTCCTCATGGGTCAGGACCATGCTTTTGGCAGCCTTTCTCTTTGTGCTGATGATGTTTGCTATAAAGTCTTCCCCCCTTCTGCTCAACCCCATGGCTTTTAAAAGATCGCCTTCACCTCAATCTTCATTGCCCCGAGCGAACGGCCTCACCCGTTATCAAAATGAGACCCGCCAGCAACTTCCTCATGTTATAATTTTTGGGGTGGCAAAGGCAGGGACATATGCGCTGTTGAAAATGCTCAGCCTTCACAGTGGAGTGGCAGCAGCTCCGAGGGAGGTGCACTTCTTTGACTTGGAAAGTAACTATGAGAAGGGTTATTCTTGGTATGTCAGCCAAATGCCCTTCGCCTTCCCTGACCAGCTGACATTAGAGAAGACCCCTGGTTACTTCGGCAAGAGCTTTGTCCCTGAACGCATCCATCAGATGAACCCTGACATCAAGCTGCTACTCGTCGTCAGAGAGCCCACAGACCGGGTGGTGTCAGTGTACACCCATACATTGTACAAGAATATCATGGATCACAAGATTACCAAGACCTTTGAGGAATTTCTGTTGAATGATGGTCAACTCGATCTGGAACACAAGGGTCTCAATCATAGCTTGTACTATGCTCACATGCAGAACTGGCTCAAGTACTTCCCACTTAAAAGCTTTCACATTGTGGATGGGGATGAGTTGGTCAAGGACCCCGTACCAGAGATGAAAAAGGTGGAGAGATTCTTAGGGCTGGAACCACAAATAAATTCTTCATTTTTTGTCTTCAATGAAGAAAAAGGCTTCTACTGTTTGAAGGAACATGGACAAGAACAATGTTTAGGCAAGAACAAAGGCAGGGCTCACCCTTATGTGGAGCCTGACATCCTCCAGAAGCTCCACCAGTTCTTTCATGAACCCAACAAGAGGTTCTTTAAGCTTGTGGGTCGAACGTTCAACTGGAAATGAATGTTTGTGTGTCAATAATTTGGTGAAGAGTTGATTGAGGATAATCTCTAAGAACTGGGGGTGGGGGGGTCGTGACCGTGTTTCTCAAGAACTACATCACACTGCGTGGTCGGCGCTTAAATAATAGGAAGTCATTAATTCGTTCATACGTGATGTTTATCTACAGTAAGGCTGCACAAAAAAAAACCTCTTGGGAAGATCCTGTTTAATATAAAAATTGTACCGTAAAATTATGGGGTTAGAGTTAGTCCTGAGCCGCTGCCACAATGGGCCAACGTAACCCAATGTTTCTAAGATGCATGATTTTTTTTCAATGGTGGAGGGAAACCAGATAATCTGGACGAAAATCCCATTCAGACACAGATAGAACACGGAAACGCTACACAGAACAGCCATGTTGGGAATTCTGCGATTAGAACCCATGACCATCTTGCTGTGAGGTAACAGCGCTAACCACTATGCCATTGTCCTGTTTAATTGTCAGTATCAAGTTAAGTTCAAAGGACATGATCCAAATGCAGACAAAATGACAAACGTTCTTTAATCATAAAAACCAAAACCATTGAATCTTCAACAATGTAATAATAAACCTTTTTCTACTTCCTCATCACTCAAACAAAAGAACACCACACTTGGAAAACTTGGAAATGTACAGAAGATGCACCAGTGGAACAAGTATTTCTTCTCACTCAGTCTGCTGTAATTATCTGTTTGTGCTTTGCTTTAGCATTTCCATTTTCTGCATTTGTAATTCTTATTAAATAAAAGTCTTTGTGCAATTAAAAATATTCTGTGGTTTATGATCTACTGAAATGCTCACTTTTTTTAATCGTTATATTTTATGCTTTTCTGTACAATTAAACACCACGTTACACATTACATTTCTTCTTGAAATGTTTGTTTATTGATCTGCATGTTTGCTGTGTTGCATTCGTTAATTCTACCTCATAACAAAACATTTAAAGGAACTCAGCTGCTGCAGATATTATTGATTGCAAAAACACGACCTTTTCAAGAAGAGGCCCTTATAAATGTTTTGTTATAAAAAGAAGTGGCAATGCTGAAACTGGAAATGACTCAAGTCAACTACTTTCTTTAATTTAATTCAATTCAATTCAATTCAGTTTTATTTATATAGCGCCAGATCACAACAGAAAGTCATCTCAAGGTACTTTACAGGATTAGCAGGGAAAGACCTGCCGGGAAAGACAGAACCCAACTTGACCCACAAGAGCAAGCACTTTGGCAACAGAGGCAAGGAAAAACAAAAGAGAGACTGAGAGAGCGTGTGGCAAAGTATATCTGACGCTATTCCAATCCGACACTGAGGAGGAAGACTTCCATGGTTTCAGTGCACAGGAGGAAAATGAAGACAGCTCTCAGTGACTTTTACCGGTATGTTTTTTTAACCAGCCCTGTTAGTGCTGTGTTACTTCCGTATTGCTGCTGTGTTACTGCCGCGTTACAGGCACTGTCTGCTATTATTTATTATTAAAACTTTGAAAACTCTTTCTTTGTACCGTCTTTCTTTGTAAATATCTCATGTTTCAATGTGGGCACATGCGGCTTATGTACAAAATGGTTTTTCCTTTAAAAATGTACTGGGTGCGGCTTATAATCAGGTGTGCTCTATAGTCTGGAAATTACGGTAAATGCGTCACCCTGTATTTGAACCTCACTGGAGTATTTCCACTTGTAGCTGAAACTGCTGTGCACCCAAACCCAACAACAGTGACAACAATGGTGACAAAGAACAAGAGTGATTTTCTGGGTAGGGAATATTCAAGAATTTCCTGGGATTGTGTGTGAATGCAAATTTATGGGGGGAAAGGACATACTTTTAAACAATAAAAGACTAAATGCCCATTGTTGAGAATGAAAAATGTTGAACATATTCATCTCTAACAAATTTGTTCAGATTACTCTTGTAAATATATGTATTATTAACTCAGTTAAAGATCGTTGATGTTTCTAGGTGACTTTTTGCCATTACGACTTGACTGTCTGTGCTTGCTCACCACACCCTGAATGCCATTCTGTCTCCAGCTGTGTGGTGTACCCAACCCTTAGAAAAGAATGCACCTGCCTAACTTGCTTCAGTAAATTCTCTCAGTCGACTGAGACAGCCATATCATTTCTGCCAAATACTTCACGATTACAACACGGAGCAGATGCAGCAGTGAAGTCTCAACTGATCAGAGGTGAGTTTTTCATGAGATATCACAGATCTTCTGACATCTTGAACTATTGCTGCTGGGAACACAAAATCCAAACCAGGAACCAACACAAAACCTTTTCCTTTTTGTTTGACAGTCTTGATTAACACAATCCGAACATTCACACTCCAAAAAATAAAAAATTCTATTCAAACAGTAGCTCGTTACATTTTCAATGAAACAATCAGAAGATTAAATGTTCGCAAAACTTTGCAATGATTTGATAAAATATATTTAGTTAAATGAAATAGAAATCTAATCAGGGATTTAAATGTACATAAAGCTGTTTTCATTGCATGCATTTTAATGTATTTTAAATTAACAAATCCAAGTTTAGAAACAAGTAATGGGAGTGAATCTTGGAGCCAAAAGCAGCACTCTGTGGCAGGTAGGTCTAAAATGATCTTTTATTGCCACAGTTACAGGAGTCAGTAAACACAAGAAGGCAGATGGAGTCCAGGTAGGGAACAACAAGCTTGTAATTGTGGACAGAAAACAAAAGCCAGGACGGAACATCGGAGACAGGCAGAGTCAAACAGGCAATCATGAAAAGCTGGGAAGTCATGCATATGGGAGACAAGTCTAATCAGGGATCAAGTTATACAGGCTTTTGTACACACAA
Organism: Brachionichthys hirsutus; assembly: GCF_040956055.1. Taxonomy (NCBI): domain Eukaryota; kingdom Metazoa; phylum Chordata; class Actinopteri; order Lophiiformes; family Brachionichthyidae; genus Brachionichthys; species Brachionichthys hirsutus. The sequence continues at coordinate 3,807,665 of NC_090902.1, forward strand.
CTTCAAGATTTCATATATTTAAGGATTTTCAAATTAACATTTCCTTCAAGGAGATTAGAAAAAGTGTTGTAATATTCATGTGATGTAATGTTATATAAATATCAGCATCAGTGTGTATATAATAATTCACAACTGAAATTCAGGTATTACATAATTATTAAATATAAGTTCACTTTTTTGGTCCAGTGAAATTAACCAAAAATAAAATTCTCTTGTGGACAGTTATGGTCAAAAATGTACAGAGTTATTTTCTTTTTTCTTTTTTTTTGCTACAAATGCAAGGCAGCGATATTGCCATTTCTTTGCAGTATTTACCAAATTTCATTTCCTCGAGCTTGTAAATAGGTGGATAATGCGTGAGATTTAGATTCAATGCTTGACATTCCATCTTTAAATGTGTGTTTATTGATCTGCATATTTGCGGTGTTGGATTCGTTAATTCTACCTTAAAACAAAAACAAAAAATGTAGAAAAATGAGCAACAGGAACGCAGCTGCTGCAGATGCTATATATTAAAAAAGACACCATTTTCAAGAAGAGGCACTTATAAATGTTGCATTGTATATATTTTGTTATAAAAAAGTGACAATGCGCTGACTGCTGAAACAGTAAATATCTGACACTATGATGAAAGTGGCTCAGTGGGTTGGGTCTTGGGCTGGGAAGCAGAGAAATCCACCGGTTCAGGGCCCAGCACAGATGAAATGAGGAATGTGTGCTGGTGGCTGGAGAGTGGCCAGTTTTACCCTCAGAGCACTGCCGAGGTGCCCTTGAGCAAGGTAATTAGCATTGTTTTGACAAGCTTGTAAGAGTATATGTTAGAATTAAGCAATGACATGTCATTTATTCAATTAAATTCTCAAAACAATGCTAAACTAAACGTGAATGTTTTACCATTTGTGACTCATATTTCCAGTCACATTAACTCTAAAATGCATTTTGAGTTTAATATACTTTTGGAAAGTTGTGTGAAGGTTCTCAGCATCCTAAAGACAGCACAATATTGTGTTTGTGCTCATTAAGAAAGATGCATCATATTGAACTGTCACTGAATGCAGTTTTAGTCCATGCATAAGGTACGACTAGAAAATTTGTTTATTTTGTAATTTCCAATTAACCTGACACGGACCGGTCAGAGTCAACCAAAGGGCCGTATGTGGCCCTGGGGCCATACAATGCCCAGGTCTGTACTAGGGTGGAGACGGAATTTGGTTGTGTGTTTGCATTGACAATAAAAAACTAATCTTAATCTCGAATCTCTTAAACACATTTACTGCTTAAAGCTTTTCTTGGAATCATGCAAATACTGCTGGGAAGAGTTTTTATGTGCAGCGAATGAAGTTAAATAGCTTTCAAGAATGTAAGACGCTGCTGCTTTCACATCATGATCAGAAAATCTATATTGATAGAAGATGCTGCATATTTGTTGGATGTGTTTTGTCTCTGCCATTTATTGACCATTGTATCCTCATCAAAGCTGCTTTCTCCCCTTGTAGTCACTCCTGCTGGCAGAGAAGAAGCAGATTTTTCCTTTTGGAGTGGACGATTGTCCTCCAGGAGCTGCTCTATCAATGGGTTGTAGTTTTGCTGATTTTGTCAGGCTGAAGTCCTCATGGGTCAGGACCTTGCTTTTGGCAGCCTTCCTCTTTGTGCTGATAATTTTTGCTATAAAGTCTTCCCCCATTCTCCTCAACCCCATGGCTGATAAGAGGCCGCCTTCTTTCCGAACTTCATCGCCCCGTGGAAATGGGGCCACCCGTTACCAAAACGAGACCCTCCAGCAACTTCCTCGTGCTATAATTATTGGGGTAAGAAAGGCGGGGACACGGGCGCTGCTAGAAATGCTTAACCTCCACAGTGGAGTGGCAGCAGCTCTGGAGGAGGTGCACTTCTTTGATAGGAAAACGTCCTACAAGATGGGCTTTCCTTGGTATGCCAGCCAAATGCCCTACTCCTTCCCTGACCAGCTGACATTAGAGAAGACCCCTGCTTACTTCACCACTAAACATGTCCCTGAACGCATCCATCAGATGAATCCTGACATCAAGCTGATACTCATTGTCAGAGAGCCCACAGACCGGGTGGTGTCGGACTACACCGAGTTATACCACATGCATATCGTTACGCAAGAGATCACTGGGACTGTTGAGGATATTCTGTTGAAGGACGGTGAGATCAATATGGAAGAAGATATTATCAGTTGTAGCTTGTACTATGTTCACATGGAGAACTGGCTCAAGTACTTCCCACTTAAAAACTTTCACATTGTGGATGGGGATGAGTTGGTCAAGGACCCCGTATCAGAGATGAAAAAGGTGGAGAGATTCTTAGGGCTGGAACCACAAATAAATTCTTCATTTTTTGTCTTCAATGAAGAAAAAGGTTTCTACTGTTTGAAAAGCAATGAGCAAGAACAATGTTTAGGCAAGAACAAAGGCAGGGCTCACCCTTATGTGGAGCCTGACATCCTCCAGAAGCTCCACCAGTTCTTTCATGAACCCAACAAGAGGTTCTTTAAGCTTGTGGGTCGTACGTTCAACTGGAAATGAATGTCTGTGTGTCAGTAATTTGGTGAAGAGTTGATTGAGGATAATCTCTAAGAACTGGGGGTGGGGGGGTCGTGACCGTGTTTCTCAAGAACGACATCACACTGCATGGTCGGCACTTAAATAATAGGAAGTCATTAATTCTTTCATATGTGATGTTTATCTACAGTAAGGCTGCACAAAAAAAAACCTCTTGAGAAGATTGTGTAATATAAAAATTGTACCGTAAAATTATGGGGTTAGAGTTAGTCCTGAGCCGCTGCCACAATGGGCCAACGTAACCCAATGTTTCTAAGATGCATGATTTTTTTTCAATGGTGGAGGGAAACCAGATAATCTGGACGAAAATTCCATTCAGACACAGAGAACACGGAAACGCTACACAGAACAGCCATGTTGGGAATTCTGCGATTAGAACCCATGACCATCTTGCTGTGAGGTAACAGCGCTAACCACTATGCCATTGTCCTGTTTAATTGTCAGTATCAAGTTAAGTTCAAAGGACATGATCCAAATGCAGACAAAATGACAAACGTTCTTTAATCGTAAAAAACAAAACCCTTAAATCTTCAACAATGTAATAATAAACTTTTTTCTACTTCCTCATCACTCAAACAAAAGAACACCACACTTGGAAAACTTGGAAATGTACAGAAGATGAACCAGTGGAACAAGTATTTCTTCTCACTCAGTCTGCTGTAATTATCTGTTTGTGCTTTGCTTTAGCATTTCCATTTTCTGCATTTGTAATTCTTATTAAATAAAAGTCTTTGTGCAATTAAAAATATTCTGTGGTTTATGATCTACTGAAATGCTCACTTTTTTTAATCGTTATATTTTATGCTTTTCTGTACAATTAAACACCACGTTACACATTACATTTCTTCTTGAAATGTTTGTTTATTGATCTGCATGTTTGCTGTGTTGCATTCGTTAATTCTACCTCATAACAAAACATTTAAAGGAACTCAGCTGCTGCAGATGTTATTTATTAAAAAGCACACCCTTTTCAAGAAGAAGCCCTTATAAATGTTGCATTGTATATATTTTGTTATAAAAAAAGTGACAATGCGCTGACCGCTGAAACTGGAAATATCTGACACTATGATGAAAGTGGCTCAGTGGGTTGGGACTTGGGCTGGGAAGCGGAGAAATCCACCCATTCAAGGCCCAGCCCAGATTAAACTAGAAAGACAATCAGAGATTGCAGACCCTCGCCTCCAATAGACTATTCAATCTTGTGAGACAGTAAACAGGGCTTCCGGATCAGAGGGGCCAAACCTGCTCTAGCTTGCTGCTCTGGAACGTACTACAAGACTCCTTCTGGACCAGAGCATGCGGAGAGGGCATAGGGTGAAGGCGCCGCCATGATCGGCGCACCCAGAACAATTGGGGGGGGGGGGGGTACCTTGCTCAAGGGCACCTCGACAGTGCTCTGAGGGTAAAACTGGCCGCTCTCCAGCCACCAGCACACATTCCTCATTACCCTCGCCGAAGAGGAGGCGAGGGTATTGCAATTGGGTTAGTTTGTCTGTCTGTTTGTTTGTCTGTTTGTTTGCTTGTCTGTCCGCGCGCATAACTCAAAAACGAGTAACCCAATCGACTTGAAATTTTTACACAAGCAAGGTTCTGTCCGTGGCTTGGTCCTCCCCGAGAATGGCGTTGATCCGGATCTGGATCCAGATTCTAGAATTATTTTTACATCTGGAATTGTGCCTGTGCTGTAAACTGCCACTTTAAGAGGGAGGGACACAAATGGCATGATGGGAAAAAGAGTCCAGAAGGTGTCTTGTAGTACGTTCCGGAGAGGCAAGCTAGAGCAGGTTTGGCCCCTCTGATCCAGAAGCCCTGTTTACTGTCTCACAAGATCGAATAGTCTTTTGGAGGCGAGGGTCTGCAATCTCTGATTGTCGTTTTCTAGTCGTTGGATGCGTTTTGTCTCTGCCATTTATTGACCAAGTATCCTCATCAAAGCTGCTTTCTCCCCTTGTAGTCACTCCTGCTGGTGGAGAAGAAGCAGATTTTTCCTTTTGGATTGGCCGATTGTTCTCCAGGAGCTGCTCTATCAATGGGTTGTAGTTTTGGTGATTTTGCAAGGCTGAAGTCCTTATGGGTCATGACCTTGCTTTTGGCAGCCTTCCTCTTTGTGCTGATGATGTTTGCTATACAGTCTTCCCCCCTTCTGCTCAACCCCATGGCTTTTAAAAGATCGCCTTCACCTCAATCTTCATTGCCCCGAGCGAACGGCCTCACCCGTTATCAAAATGAGACCCGCCAGCAACTTCCTCATGTTATAATTTTTGGGGTGGCAAAGGCAGGGACATCTGCGCTGTTGAGAATGCTCAGCCTTCACAGTGGAGTGGCAGCAGCTCCGAGGGAGGTGCACTTCTTTGACTCGGAAAGTAACTATGAGAAGGGTTATTCTTGGTATGTCAGCCAAATGCCCTTCGCCTTCCCTGACCAGCTGACATTAGAGAAGACCCCTGGTTACTTCGGCAAGAGCTTTGTCCCTGAACGCATCCATCAGATGAACCCTGACATCAAGCTGCTACTCGTCGTCAGAGAGCCCACAGAGCGGATGGTGTCAGGGTACACCCATACATTGTACAGTAATATCATGAAGCACAAGATTACCAAGACCTTCGAGGAATTTCTGTTGAATGATGGTCAACTCGATCTGGAATACAAGGGTCTCAATCATAGCTTGTACTATGCTCACATGCAGAACTGGCTCAAGTACTTCCCACTTAAAAACTTTCACATTGTGGATGGGGATGAGTTGGTCAAGGACCCCGTACCAGAGATGAAAAAGGTGGAGAGATTCTTAGGGCTGGAACCACAAATAAATTCTTCATTTTTTGTCTTCAATGAAGAAAAAGGCTTCTACTGTTTGAAGGAACATGGACAAGAACAATGTTTAGGCAAGAACAAAGGCAGGGCTCACCCTTATGTGGAGCCTGATATCCTCCAGAAGCTCCACCAGTTCTTTCATGAACCCAACAAGAGGTTCTTTAAGCTTGTGGGTCGTACGTTCAACTGGAAATGAATGTCTGTGTGTCAGTAATTTGGTGAAGAGTTGATTGAGGATAATCTCTAAGAACTGGGGGTGGGGGGGTTGTGACCGTGTTTCTCAAGAACTACATCACACTGCGTGGTCGGCGCTTAAATAATAGGAAGTCATTAATTCGTTTATATGTGATGTTTATCTGCATCACATATGAAAGTCTGTACAAAAAAAACCTCTTGAGAAGATTCTGTTTAATATAAAAATTGTACAGAAAAATTATGAGGTTAGAGTTAGTCCTGAGCTGCTGCCACAATGGGCGAACATAACCCAATGTCTCTAAGTTTTCTTTCAATGGTGGAGGGAAACCAGAGAAAGAATCCATTCAGACGCAGAGAGAACACGGAAACGCTACACAGAACAGCCATGTTGGGAATTCTGCGATTAGAACCCATGACCATCTTGCTGTGAGGTAACAGCGCTAACCACTATGCCATTGTCCTGTTTAATTGTCAGTATCAAGTTAAGTTCAAAGGACATGATCCAAATGCAGACAAAATGACAAACGTTCTTTAATCGTAAAAACCAAAACCATTAAATCTTCAACAATGTAATAATAAACATTTTTCTACTTCCTCATCATTCAAACAAAAGAACACCACACTTGGAAAACTTGGAAATGTACAGAAGATGCACCACTGGAACAAGTATTTCTTCTCACTCAGTCTGCTGTAATTATCTGTTTGTGCTTTGCTTTAGCATTTCCATTTTCTGCATTTGTAATTCTTATTAAATAAAAGTCTTTGTGCAATTAAAAATATTCTGTGGTTTATGATCTACTGAAATGCTCACTTTTTTTAATCGTTATATTTTATGCTTTTCTGTACAATTAAACACCACGTTACACATTACATTTCCTCTTGAAATGTTTGTTTATTGATCTGCATGTTTGCTGTGTTGCATTCGTTAATTCTACCTCATAACAAAACATTTAAAGGAACTCAGCTGCTGCATATATTATTGATTGCAAAAACACGACCTTTTCAAGAAGAAGCACTTGTAAATGTTTTGTTATAAAAAAAAAAGCGGCAATCCTGAAACTGGAAATGACTCAAGTCAACTACTTTCTTTAATTTAATTCAATTCAATTCAATTCAGTTTTATTTATATAGCACCAGATCACAACAGAAAGTCATTTCAAGGTACTTTACAGGATTAGCAGGGAATGACAGAACCCAACTTGACCCACAAGAGCAAGCACTTTGGTAACGGAGGCAAGGAAAAACTTCCCTTTAACAGGCAGAAATCTTGGACAGAACCTAGGCTCATGGTGGACGGCCATCTGTCTGACCGGCAGGGTTGAGAGAGAGAGAGAGAGAGAATGGCATGTCTCTTAAGTCCTACGTCCCTTGAATTCCCAGTTTAACTCTCTTATCACCTTTCAGTACACTCCGTGATCAAATCAGTCACTCTCATACTCTTAAAATAGGCAAAATCATCAAATTAAGTTAAATGAATTGAGCATTTACTGAACATGTAAACAATCAAACATATATTCCGTATGTTCCGATACGTCACTCCGGAGTATAAGTCGCATTAGTCAATTAATGCCTCATAAAGAAGAAGTAAAACAAAAATAAGTCACACTTCTTTGGGAAATTTATTTTGCACAAGCAAACACACAACACGTTAAAAATGACTGGTGTGTGGCTAAGTGCAGCACACACAACAACTGAAAGGAAAACACACCAACACACCAGACACTCAGTCAGCCTGCCGTGCATGCTACGTGCAGCATCAAGGAAAAGTATTAAAAATGTAATTATACGTACACAGGTTGTATTTAATCCATTTTATTAAATCTCTGGAAAAAACATTTCGCAACTGAGATTGCGGTTTCTTCATGTCATTCAACACACCTCTATAAACGCCGATAGCTGATTCAACGGCCTTTTGCACTTTATGTTATTTTCCATTCGCATCAATTTCAATCAAAATCTTACGGGATATCTGAAACGCGTGATCAGTTTGGTCCATAAGGCGGTGTCGATTGATTCCGGTGTTTTGTGGAACATTTACAGATAGAGAAATTCTTGCAAGATTTCAATTGAAATTCAGGCTGTCCCTCCTCACGAGATCTGAACGCTGAGCGAAATCTTGCGAGGATCCTGGATATTTTCATTGGAGCCCAATGAAAATATCTACACAACAAAAAACACAGCCGAGAAAGAAAAACCAAAAAGCCAGCTCTAATAAAAACCAGTCACAAAAAAAGAAAACGCCACGCAGGACCCGGGCGCACGGATCAGCTGCGGTCGGCGAGGACGAGGCGAGACCGAGGGACGGGAATGGCAGAAAGACGTGCTGCACGCAGAGACGAGAACCGAAGAGTAGTCCGACGGGGAACAGCGGGCGGAGCAGGGCTTATGAGGGCTGGTGGCGATTTGGCTCAATCTGCCTCAGGTGCGCCCGGGGTGACCGCAGCCAATCCCCACGCAGCAGGTCCAGGAGCGAGAGGCAGAAACAGGTGTGCGTAATAAGGCAAATTAACGAGTGCAGCAACATGACCCTCACATAAACATCAGTTAAACTTTAACTGATCAACACACGCACCCACACACATTCAACGCTGCACGCACACTGATGCGCAGAGTTGAATAATTTCATGTCATATAATTTCATTAAATCTTTTGTAAATACGGAGATTATGTGTGGTCTCCCCTTTTTGTCATAAACTGATGAGCCAGGTTTGTGACAGTATGTAAAAAATGCTGGTACAAATTTTTAAACAAAACACGTTAAATGTTGCCAATCAAATGATGAACAAGCTGTAGGTTCATTTATTTGTAAATCTGACTGTGCCTCACCAGACATGAACCCCACCGCACGTCACTGACCCCTGCACATGAGGGCTTTTAAACTGCGCCCGGGATTAAGTAATTATAGTCATCGCACAGTCACTTAACTTCCATTCTCCGGCCCGTCGTGTCCTTCAAACCACTTCAACCTCATGATGAGGGCATAACGCTTTGAGATCTATGGGTTATATGAATGGAGTGGCTGTCGGACAGAGAAATCTGTAGGCAATGAGGATGAAATAGGCTCCACCTGCTTGAGCTAATGGGGATGGATTGTAGATCAACTGGTTAAATGTGCTGACGGCATCAGTGTGTCTCGCCTCAGGCAATTGGCACAGACAAGAGACGAGTACAGTTTACGGCGCCCTCATTATTTGCACTCAATCACACTTTGATCCTCACTTGTATGTTTGAATGTATGTAAATTAATGTAGGACGTTGGTTGGTTGGACGTGCTACGGGCATGTCTGTAGAACCAACGATCTTGTTATGTATGTAGCTAATCAACATTTGAATCCCATCTCTGGTCTGTGCGGGAGTCTTTAAAGGAACAACATGTGGGTGTTTATTCAAACCTACAAGAGTAAACAACTCTACATTAGCATTTCTGGGTTGTATTACTGGCCTGAATCGGCCTCGATGGGCTGCTGGTGATTTGAATGTGCGATCTGAGCACAGTTCCTATAGCGTAAAGACCAACATGGCAGCTCTCAGCTCATTAACGCTCGGCGCTCTCACTCAAGCACACGTCTTCCTGAGAATCCACACCACAGCGGGAGAAATGACTGGGAGAAATAAGGAATAATCAAGGATCCATTCTGGCTGCGAGTCGACCTGAATACGGGGCTCCTCGCTGTCATCGAGGCTCGGCCGACACACTGCTGCCGTTATAATAAATGGGGCAGTGTGTGGACAGGACTGAGGGAAGGGCCTACAGTACAGTCACACTAATGCTTATGGAGAAGGAGCTTGCAAGCCTCTGCATGAACCCAGCCATGCAGAGGCTTGGTTCATGCAGAGGCTTGCTATCGTGCAACTTCTGTATTTTATACCCACAGTCTATATCTGGAGCAGCATCAGCACAAACAATCTGAATTACAGTTTTTATAAATCTATGAATAAGTGAGTAGGCAGTTGTGGTTTGATGCGGAGGATTGTTTTTTTTTTCTTTCTTTAATAACTCAGCCCCATCCCAACATTGGCATTCGCAACATTGTTTCTGTGCATCAAACACAAAGAGAGGAGAGCAAACAGATGAAAGAAAAAAGGTACAATTATGCTGTCAGGGAGAGGCTAGGCAAACCTTTTAATGCGACGCTATAAATTGCAGCACACACAAAGGAATACTTTCACCTCTCAAGGGGTAAGTATGAAGAATAAGTTGAAGGTTTTACAGATAATTAAATGGCAAATGAGTCACTTTGGATATTCTATAAAGTGTCGTGTGACTAAAACACCAACTGTATTCTTCTTGTAACAAATAAAAGATAATGGCCCATGGTTCTTTGTCATGACACAGATGTCTGCAATGATAGTAATAATATTTAATGTACAAGACATTCATTTTCTAGTCACCTCCATCCTTTGTCCATCAATCATCTCGCGGCCGTCAGCGCTGTGTCAGAAGCCCCGGGGCACAGGCAGAGTGACTAATGTTGTCTCAGTCGGCTCATCCCTGCACCAAAGGCCCCTAATATCCATCCAGCACTATCCGACCCTGGTGTCTACAGATTTCTATCATTGCTCCAAGCGTTAATTATTCACGCTGCAGAATCACACTCTCACCAGAGAGTTAGCCCGACTGCCTGCCCTCTCCCTCTCACTGATCTTATCTCGCTGGCTGTATGACACCATCTCATCCCTGCTGTAGATTAGAAAGCACAACAGCCCGGCTTGGTTAAAGTTTGGTTTTGGAAGCTCCCACTGTTCATGCCATTCTTGGAGTTTGCTGCTAACTGTTTTTAGCGGAATCGAGCCAAGGGCCTTCTTGTTGTGGGGCAACAGCGCCACCCACTGCGCCACCATGCTGCCCGACATGCTAACGTCGCTGAAGTTGATTAGTTTCGTAGTCTTTAAATGTACTAATTCATTAAATGACACACAAAACATGATGGTGCTGCATTAAAGTCTGGCTGCCACCACCACCGGCACTACAAGACATGCTTACGCCATCAACCGGCCTGAATGGCAGACTGAAAGACTGACATCCATGCAAGTGAAACATCAAACACACAACTTGTTTCCCGCACAGTTTGAGGCATCAGCTCTCAGTGGATCGGTTGAGTTATAAAATAACGTATCCATCACTCCCTGTAGTTCAACGGCTGGCTCTCCCCATCAGTCGCCAAGCTTAGGTCAGTGTGAAAAAACCTGCCGCACACAGGCAGCATCACTTTGCGGTTATTCTGCATAGACACAGACTGTCTCTGCAGCTGCTCCGTCCTCTTGATGTGGTTTATCATTGAAATCACTTGCGTCCACGCTGTGGAGTTCCGTGACTTTAACTTTAATCCAGAAACTTCCTTCACGGTCATCCTCACATGCATACACCCCACCCACATTCAACCTCTGTGCTCCTCAACCCCCCCCCCCCCCAAGCTGGGACTGTGGATCTTATTTCTCAGTGACAGATCTAGTGCAGGAGGAGAGGATGGCAGATCTTTTTTGGGGGGGGTGTTGGTGGGGGGCAGGATGAGCTGTCAGATTGACAGGCCTGTGGGTCTGTCACTGGGGGCCAAGGTGTAGAGATGTTCAGGGAGTTGGAGTTTGCAGCTCAAAAGATAAGCATCAGTGAGAATACGAGAGGCTAGATGGTAATCTTCTACAGGAAATCAGGCTATACCGTTGCAGAAAAACCACAGGAGAGACGCTGACCTTGTGTGCTTTTGCTCGGCTGCATCACTTCTGAGAAGAGGCCAGACGTCCGACTCACTGCACACAACAACAAGATCCTCTGATGTAGTACAGCGCTGTTTGAAAAAAGGCAAGTCGTGAGTAGAAGCTGTGCTGATCAAGTCAAACAAATCTGTTTCATTAATGGGTGATTTATTTATTTATTTTATGATTAAAGCATAATGGCAGAACGAAGAACACAATTTTTAACATGATGTATTTTGGGAACTGTTATCTCAAATGTCGTAAATCGTAGTTTGGATGAAGCTGTGTTAAATTGCCGAGCCGATTAAATGAAACACACTCCAAAGAGCTGAAGGGAACTGCCGTGTCGGGTGAATTTTCGGAGTGGCTTCACGGCTTGTGAGAGGCGTCTTTCAGCGAGCATAACCATTTGACCCACTGTTAATGCAGAAAGTAACAGCTTTTAGAACCCCATTACAGCAAAATGCAAGAATTTCCATGGACAATTTGAGTTTACCACAACGCTGGCACGATACCACAGTATCGGTTATTTAATTGCTGAGAGATTCGCACATGAAGATGTTGCGGAAAAAGAGCTTGATCGGTCAACAGCTTGAACACAAACTAATTTCGAAGAGAAGCTAAATTATTGCTTCAACCATCTGTTGTTTAAACACCCTTCACAGTTGATTGGCTTTATTCCTTCACATCGACCTACAGTACTTGTCAGTGCTTGAAGCAGAAAAACAGTAAGTGCCAGCATTCCACTTTGCCACACAGTGGTGTGTGTGTATAGACAGCAAATCTAAATCATTATATCTAAATGTCTTCACAGAATACATCATAATTAGGACACTGTCAATGATAAATATGGGGACAGCTGATAATTAGACGTTGAATTCCCACTGGTGAGCAAAAAAATACAATCCGATGTTTCCTTTAGCAAAAGTCCGGTCATCCTTGACTGACGTTATAGTCAAGAATGACCGGACTTTTGTTGCAGTACCTGCGTCACAAGGCTCAATGCTGCTAGGAAATGCGCTAACATTAAATGGCCACCATTCTCAGGCGTGTCATTGCTCGGGCCAGCATCGCCGTAAGGTTCATTTTACTTCAACTTGTCGTGGCCAGCCTGAGGTGAGACTCATGTAGTGCCCCCTGAGTGATACAGTTTATTCAGGACCATTATGAATGTCACGGTGAACCTGATACGGCGTGATCTGAAAAGAATAATCACAGGTTGCGAGCCTCATACAAGAAAAGGCCGGGATGCATTGAAGAATAATGAGCGCCAGCCCACTCCACTGGCAGCTGCCATAGTTGTGCACAGTTCTAGTTCTACCTCCACTTATGGTGATCACAAATTGCCAGTGAATAACAATGGAAACTGGAAAAGCATTCAGAAAGTGCAGACCTCCACCGAGCAGCTGATTGCCCTCGCAATTAGATTTACACTGTCCACACGGAGATCTGGATCATCGTCAAAATGCTCTAAATTGTTCTTGGTATCTTTAAACACCAACCATGAAACGCAAATGTCAATCTGAGTGTATTTTTTAATTTATTTCAATGTTAAAATGACCTCATTCTGGATCAGTTCCAGAAGACATTTTGCATGCATGAAGAAATATGCAATATTTTACAAGATGTGATTTAAAAAACATTTTTTTACAGCCTTCATTATAAGTAAATGAGAAAATCCATCTCATTGTGCCACTGGGACTGGCAACGAGTCACAAGAGTGATAGTTGAGTACTGGTGAGATCAGAGCACTGATGCATTCCCCCCCCCCCCCCAACAAAAAAAATATCTACAGTCAACATTGAAGACAAGTTATAGGAAAGTTATCAACCACACAGGAAATCCTTTCAGGCTCCTCAGCGCTGAAAGCCATTATCAGAGCCCAGGTGTTTCTGTATGTCTAGAGAAAAAAGGCTGACCGTCTATTTCTGCAACCAAACACATGTAATCGGATGAACAGAAACTGCTGGACACCCACTAATGCAGGTGTGTTTTAGTACAGGTCGTCTGATAAGGTAAGAAACCGCTGAACTGTTCAACTTCAACCTGCTGCTGAGAGGGGAGATGAAAATGACAGAAATGCAAATAGCATGAGGAGAACACATTTTAAATTTAGTATTTCCAGCTAGAGTTGAGAATCAGGTTTTGGGTGATGTGAGAATGGCATCTCGTCTTATATGGAATTGTTGGGGCATATTTATTTAGCAAAAATATCTGTCAATTTGCTATAAATTTGGCTCACTCAGGTTTTATGCTTTTTTATGTTCCAGTCGTGAGTTGATTCTCTCCTTTTGCCGTCATATTTGGGTGTTCTTTACCTGTAAAATATTTAGGATTTTAAATGCAAGCCTATTATTTTACTCTGCTCCTGCTAGTTGGTACTGTTTTTTTTTTACCTAACCTTTATTTAACATGAACAAAAGTCTCATTAAGATTGAGAATCTCCTTCACGAGTGCATCCTGGCCGTGACAGGTAGTGACACAAACAAACAAGGTTACAACAAACACATATGCAAATACAATTTAATAGCTAACATAAAGTCGTAATAGCAAGATGGCTACTTTGTATTTGAAGTCGGGGAATCAGAAATGTAATATCTGAACGTGGATAGACTTTGACAATAAAGTCTGATCTAATCCACCTCCCTGAGCCTCAGAGATTAGTCAATCATTCTAATGGCATCAGCTTTATGTCTCTACAGAGATAAAACTCCTTCTCAGTAAAATGGAAACTTAGATATAACACTAGAACTTAAAAAATATCTTCTTGGGTCTCATTTGGTCAAGGAGAAAACATCAGTACTCCCTCCCTCCTCGTGTGTATGTGCATATATATATATATATATATATATATATATATGAGTGCAACACCAAATGCCTTTCATAATCACCTCCCTCTCCTAGCCTTGCTCCCAAATGCCCCCAACACTCTCTCCTTCCTGAGGCTTTCACCAAACCGCCTGCAACGCAGGCATGCTGATTAGCTGTGGTCAAAAGTATCACAAGTCTGCTAATATAATGTGATAAAACGAAATTCTAATAATTTAGCAATATTAAAAATTAATTCCACAGTAAAATCAGCAATAGTTTATTTCTTTTTTTTTTTTTAATTAAAACTGGGGAGCCCAATGAAAACATCTCCGTTCTAAATGCATATACTATCGCCTCATTCCTCTGCAGGTTTAACAGCAGGAAGAAATGTCCAAGGACAAAATTGTGCTGGAAGGCCACATTCTTTAGCAGAAAAGCAAACTAATGATGTTTTTCCTTTTTGTTGCGCTCGCTCGTTAGCTCTGGAGAGCGGGAAACGGCCATGAGTCTGCTGCGATAATGGTGAGTTATGGCGTCCGTATCCCTGATGTTCCGCATGAATGTTCCCAGGAGAAACTGTTGGAGTTCGCAGCCCACTGTGTAAACTACCTTTCAGCACAGAAACCAGGAAGGAGTGAGATTCTGCTTTGTCGCAGCTGACCTGGACTAGTTTCTGTATTTCTGCTATGATTTACAGCTCTTATTTATGTTTGAATGAATGTTCCTTTTTAAAGCGAATTTGTAATATATATATAGTGTAATAATCGCTTACAATCACCAAAGTCAACCAGATTCATAATATTTTAGGTAAAATGTATAAAGTTTTGTTGTCGTTGGTTTATTTTACCCGCACAGTTCTGCCATTATAACAGTAAAGACATCAATAATACGCCCTTAATAGACTTGGTGAGCCACAGTTACAGTGAGATGCTTTTTATTATATACTTCCAAAACATTGTATGTTTGTAATGTTCACAGTGCAATGACAAAATATTTAAGGTCTTTCTTCTATGTTTTATGGCCGTGGTCCTGCAGTAACGCACAGAGTGTATTATATATACTGTATATGTAATTCTTTACATTACTGGGTAGTAAAACTTAAAGAATGATGAAACCTTCAGCTTTTGGTTTATTGGAACACTATTACCCATCTGAAGAAGATATTAGCTTATGTCAATCCTCAACCACCCCTCCTAATATTAAGTCTGTACTTGTGTTGTATTTATGAAGAGGTCGTAAAGAAAGGTGTCAGCAATTTAGAATCTTGATCCTGACTTGACAAGACAATACCTAAATATTATACACAGGTATATTATTTTGGCTTTTTTTGCCAATTAATACCTGATGGTATATTTGTACCTCTTAGACATAAAGACGTATTCACTGTTTGGGAAAAGCCAAACTGGACCCTAATAATTTTTGATGTGGGACAGACAGGCTTTAAATCAAATAGGATCGGACATGATCGATGCTCCCACAAAAGATGAATTCATCCTAATATTTCTCTTGTGGTCTAAAGTGACGATGCACTTTATGTCATTTGCCAACAGAACATCTTCACAAACTTCTAATTACTGTCCTGAACACTGCTACAGACCGCCGCTGCTTCTGTATAGGCCTGGTTTAAATGTGTTGGAGTCTGCGTGACTGTAAAAATGATGAATCTTTAAAAAGGAAATCCCTCTGAGATGAGCCGTGGGGTATAAAGTATGTTGCAACATCTCACAGTCGCTTCCTGTGCTTACCAACCTTGCACACGCATATAGTACACATAACTCAGACTATAATACTACATGAAGAACCTAAAGCAATTGTAGACTTCAGTTATTTAATTGCTTTTAACATAGTTTAGTATAAATATTTGTCTTTCTGACCCTAAATGTTTTCTTTTTTTTTTACTTGCCTTTTATTTTGTAGGAGCTATGTTTTGTAGAAAAGAGATAAGACTTATTTGCCTGTTGAGATGGAGAATGTTGATCATCCTGCATTTTATAAAAGTGGTGCAATGATTTTGTTCGTGTCACAGACATCAGCTCAGGTATACGCAGATTTAACCATGATCCCGGGTTTATGGAGTTTGAAAGCTTATTGTTCTCTCAGCACCTCCAGTTTGAACAAAGCGCATTTTTCTTTCCACAGGATTGCCGCAGGACGGACAGGAAGAGGAATCGTCGGCGTGGTAGCTACAACAGCGTCGTGGAGCCCGAGTACCACGTGGTGGAAGGCATGCCAGAAGTGGCCATACTTCCTGCCAAGCCCATCGATGATGACAGAGATTATGCAGGTCGAGACTATATACATTGATATCCCTCTTAATTTATGTCGTTTTCATCTTTCATATACTTAGTTTATCTTCATTTTTGGGTAGAATTTAGTTTATTCAATAATTAAGAATGCCCAGTTTAACTTTATACGTTTCTTAGCGTGTTGTTTTATTTGCGTTTTGATCTTTTAGAAATGAAGCCACATAAAAAAAATCTAAAAAATCAAAGTCTATATCATTATACCCATCTCCAAATGGGTCGAGGCCCACATCCCATCTGTGCGGGTGTGCCTCTGCTATAAAAATATAAAAATAGTAGTGTACAAAAGAAAACTCTGGATTTAGATAACATATATAAATGTATCCTAAAGTTATCCATACTTCCACATAATTAAACACTGAAAGACAGAAGGAAAAAAAAACTAGCACCACAAGCTGTGGTGAGAATGAAAGCTCCGTGGTGCTGAGAGAACTGGTGCCGAGCGACTGGGTCCCCAGCGCCATCTGTTGGCACGGCTGCACCGCGGGAGATCACAATTATCCCCGATCCAAATGGGGCGAGGGAGAAGCACGTCTACAACTTTATACAGAACACAGCTTGAAACTCTGCTGTGGTCTCCCTGTCATCGACGCAGGCTGGTGGCGCCGTGAGCCACTGGGCCTGGCAACGAGTTGCATGAGTGATGAAACCCAAAAGAGCATTTAAACTAAGGCTGGAGCTGGTGAAACTGTCATTACTGTCCTCGAGAGAACTGTCGCATCACAATGTCTTTCTGCTTTCAAGACAAGGATCTGCGGAGGTCGGCGTGGACTCACAGCCTTTCATCCGCCTCCGCCGTAAGTTTCGGCTTTCTTCAAGTGAATGTAACCGCTGCAAATGTCTGCTTGCACGTCATCTGCTGTGTTCTGCCCTCTGTTCTGTTAGGGTAACTCCAGCATGGGCCCCAGAAACATTCCTCTTACTGCAGGTAGAGTGGCACATTTCTATTGTGGTATTGATTGTGAGGAAAGAGGCAAGAAGAAATAAAATACACTCACAGGATTCGGAAGTCCGACACGAAAAGTCTGAAAACTGCATTTACTGCATTTTCAAATCGGTGACATAGCAGCCGTGATTAGCATAAGTAATAACACAAAGCTGGAAATCCAAGATACTATAATAAATATCTGTGATGAAAATCACCAAAATTAAAAAAGAAGTTTACGTTTATGTTGCATATCTTTGCATTGTGCATATGTTTTCAAAAACAGGACCTGCTATAAATAGAGACCTGAAGCCAGGCAGAAGAAAGACCGGATTAGGTAAAGCAAGTTTACTCACCTTCACACACCTGTCAGCTCATAAAACTGCACATTCTTTCTTACAGAGAAAATAGCCGCACCTCTGCAGCCTGAAGACCTGGTAATAACAGAACGAAGTAACGCTCGGTGTAATTCTGATTTTGTTTGTATTGATTGTGACTCAAAAATAATAATAATTTCTCTCTCTCTCTCTCTAATATTCCAGCGTGCACACAGGTAATTTGCTCAACGACAACAAGTCATTGTCGGGTTTAAAGATGTCAGGCATGGACTTTAATTTAAATTCTGTGTCCTCCAGATGCTCCCCATCCCCTCCACCCCTGACCTCGGAGTTAGCGAGTCACTTGCCTGGGCTGACTCTGCAAGAGCCGTGCATAAAAGAGTGAGTGCTGTTGCCATAGCAACATGCCATGACTTGCCCTCAGTGAGCTCCTGTGGCTGTTCTTGTTTCACTTTATTGCAATTCAACCTGATCAAGCTGTGACTCTTTGGTGGAGTCAGGAAGCCCTCTAGTTGGTGTGGTGGCACCATCTGCTGGGTAGAAACACAATGACAGAATGTGTGACAAAACCTTTTTTTTATTTTTTATTTTATTTCAGTGGACAGAGTACAACGAAAGAAGTGAGTACATAAAATGTTTTAACCATAAAAATAATATGTCAGATTATACAGGAATTATACAGCTTTTATTGTCACTGTCATCACAGTACAACTACAGTGCAACAACGATACAAGTTTGATGACTGAGCATCGGGCTGCAGCAATAACCTATTTCCATTTTTTATAATTTAACAGCCAGAATTTCGCCCACACACCAAAGGTAAGCGCTAAAAAAAACCATGATGTAAAATTAGCACATTTTCCTAGTTGTAATATTGTTAAACATGTTTCTAGGTCTGCTGAGTGCTCAAAGTTGTTCTGCTCCAAACAACAATTTGGATTCAGAGACACATGTGAGAAAAAGGTGTGCCCTTCATTTCTCAGGATATGAAGGATAACTATGGGATGTTGTGTTACTTTTGAGTTACATGTGTTACCTCTCTCATTGTTTAGATCGCAACAAAGTCCCGGTAAGTAATATAGATCAGTATCATTATGCGGTTATAGATCACGAAACGCAATGTCAACATCCACCTGCAGAATGTGTGCCACCCTGCGAGTGGCCTCAAGCTGCAGGCAACTTTGACGGAGAGTCTTTGGTCCCGACGGAAAACCCTCTACAGGTAAACCTTCTGCTCCCGAATGAAGCAGACATACAAGCTGCGCCGCGTTTTGTTCACTGAGTGCTTTCTGGCAGGCCTGCTGCGAAGAAGACTGGTACGTTGGGGCCTGCAGTCGAACAGATGCTGAGCACGCCTTACACTTGGTGAACAAGGTAGCCTGTCGTATCTCTAATAACACCAAATCCATTTAAAAGACGATCTGACGCTAACCGGATCCTCTCTGGTTGCATCAACTGGATGCCAGGACGGGGCATTCCTGGTGAGGGACTGCTCCATCGGCACCGCCAGAGAGCCTTTAGTGTTGGTGGTATACCATGATCGGAAGGTTTACAATGTGAAGATTCGGTTCACCAAACACGCCAACAAGTACACCCTGGGAACAAGACAACGGCCAGACGATGTGAGTGGATCCAAGTCCAGCGACGGAATTCACTCCCACGGTCCTCAGCGCCGTGTTTACTGTAACTCACATCCTATTCCTCCCCAGATGTTTGACTCTGTGGCTGATATTATCAAATTCCACTCCATTTTCCCAATAATACTCGTCAGTGGGCGACATATTCCCGGCACCCGAACCCCAGAAAACTGCGTGCTGACATGTCCAGTGTCGAGAAGGGATGTCGAACAGCTTCTGCAGTAACACAAGCTCTCTATTGTTGTTGAATTTGTTGGTGGGGGGGGGGGGGGGGGGGGTCTGTACAGAAAGCAGGTTATAGAGCCCCATATACATTATCTTCTAACACTAAAATATAGCAGTTATTGATTACTATGCAAAGTTAGGGCACATCCGGAGGTGGAGATGGTGGGATGCTTTTCCTTAACATTTCAGAATGGCACGCAAAAGTAACTAATAAAAAAATATTTCTCCGTTCAACCATAATTTCAAATAATTTAAAAATGACATTGCTAACTCCCTACCTTGATGTTTAAATTCAATAACCATGAAATCGTCTGCTGCTGATTTACTGAAGGTTCCCAGAAGCTGTCAAAAGAAAATCAGGGAACTCAATGTCCATAAGTTAGACTTCAGGCACCGGCAGAATCGAGACATGCAGACAGTGAAAAAGGTCTTTATTAGAGAAAGTTTAAAATCTCAAAACTAGGAAAAAACACTGGTTGGTTTTGTCACTTCCTGGTTACACTTACACAATAAAAGCTTCACAACGCTGCATCGTGTCCTTCACATCTGCGCTATTAACATGTTTACTTTACTTTTTCTTTTCAGTTTCTTTTTTTACTGCTACTAGGTTTTTTTGTATTATTGATAGAAATGTGACAAGGTAAATTAAAGTATTTGTTTTTATATAATTTATGTAATCTATTCTCAACTTTAATTATTACGTGTATTGTGTTTATTCTCATTGCGACTTATCAGCCGTTTTCACACATTTCCACAGCTCTCATATTAAAGGTGTAATACAAAGTTTATTTTCATCCTGTAATACATTTACAGTATATGAATGCTATATAATTTACACATAAATACCAAGAACACTTATGTAATGAAATCCAGCTGACAAAACAGTGGAAATGACATAAATTATCATTTAGTTTTAATAGAAAAAAGAGTTACACAATCATAAAAAAAACATGAAACAGTAATGACCATTGAGTATGAAGAAAACTAAAGGCAGTTTTAACTTCAACATGACACATCGTCACACACGAGAATGAAAAGCAAGGCAAACATTCAGAAGAAACTGCCACATTATATAGCGCCTTTAAAATTATGACACAGACTGCCTGACAGCTTGCTGTGTTAGGAAGATAAAGCACGACGTAACTGCGCCTGTAGAAGAGACTGAAGAATGATAACTCGTCTACGCATCGGCAGCACGTTAACCCCGGTCATGGCATTTTTTATTTTTTATTTATAGGTATGTACACCTTAGAATCTGTGGGCGAATAGAACTTATATACAGAATAAAAATTGTGGGCAACCAAAGCCTACATGATCATAGGTCTAGCACCTCATACAATAAGATTACTTTATTAACAAGAACACACAGCTGCAGTAATGCCTCCGTAAGAGCAGGAAACGGATCTAAAACGTATTTGGGTAGAAGAGTGTGTAGCCGGGTTGTTGTTGTAATCCAACAATTTGAATGTCTTTTCAGGGGCCCGGGGACCCCTTCGGTCACTGAGTATGTACATGAAGGTGAGACGACCTTTTAACGTTCCGATATAGCATTTAACACTGTTCAAAAACAAACATCGAGCCCCCCCCCGTGAGGGACGATCGGGGACACGCCGAATGATTCAGGGTAGAGATTCCACCAGGCAGAAACTGTCAAATGAATCGGTGCATTCAGGAAATCCTCGTCAACCGTCAAGTTACAAAACATTCAAGCTCACCGAGGAGAAGTCCTGTCGAGTGATAAATACTGGCGAGAAAGTGGAGCGTAGTACTCTCGTTCGGTATATTTCCTAAGACACAGTACATGAAAGGCAACTGCTGACCAACCGTCTGCTTCTTTTCTTCGCCGACCCAGCTAGCGCTACGCCCACATCCACACAGTGGCGCGTATGCTAGAGTCGTCTTTTTTTTTTTTTTGCACCCGATCACTCGACAAATTTACAAGCCACAAAGACAACTTGGCAAACAACATTTTCCCCCCACAATATTTCTCAAAAGGTAGCAGAGACGGTCTGAACGCCCCACAACGTGACCCGCCTGATGAAACACGCGAGATCCCTGCACGCACTTTTGCCTCCGGATTAATGTGGAGCTTTTCGTAATGGCACGCAACGCTTTCATTTCCTCGAGCAGAACTGTTGTCCTTAAACGCAACCGTCATCGCAGCAAACATGAGATCCCGCCGGCCCGGAAACGCTCAGCGCTAGTTGAACTTTTCCTTGCCTCGGACTTAAATAAAATTTGGGATTTACCCTTAAATACATTAAAAATACATTTCTGTCTGAACATTAGAAATTATATTTGAACCAAACTTAAAGATCTCACATAAATATTACAAATCTGAACATTTAGGATTGTCCAAACGTGGATTATTTATTTTTATGAATTTAAAAGATAAATCTTGTGGATAATGATAGGAAAACAAATAATTTCTCTTTCTGCAGTTTGAAAAGTGACTCCTAAGGGTTATTTGATGCATGTTTTAGAGTAAGAATATTTAAGAAGCGGCGGGGAAGTGATGGATGATTTAATGTTACGTTGCTAAAATCAGATTTGTGGGAAACGTTTTGCTGCTGCAAACCGCTTCTTTCACCGACTACAGGTATACATTTCTAATTATTTAGAACCGCACGTCTCAAACAAATGTTGTGCATCCCTAGATTTAATCAGTATTCAAAAACCACTGCTATCATCAAACAAAAGTGGGAACAGTGCAGGTTCTGCATATTCACGGTAATGCTTGGATTATGAGCCGGTTAGCACACGAAGATTTAAGTCGGGTCGCATCTCGAAGGGGTCGGAAAAGAAAAGTGAACACTTCCAGATGCAATCGGAAAATAAATACAGGTTTGTCTTTTGAACAGCAGCATGCGTGTCCAGACACACTGAGCTCTCGAGGTTCTGTAACAATACTTGTGTGAATAAAGGGCTGCAGTCTGTATAGAAAACGTAAATGAATGAATACTCAGTGAAAAAATACCCGGCCAAATATGCAGATGCTTTTCCTCATATCCAAATCAACCCGCTGTAATACTAGTCATCTCCTGGTGAGCATCCTCTGCTGTCTGATCGTTTGTTTTCCGTTAAGTTCAAGGAAAGACTCCGACAGTGCAGCCCATCACCTCGTACTTCTGCCCCATCACTTTGCTCAGCCTCATTTTTAAGATTTGGCACTTTGGAACCGCTTGAGGGGCTGCGGTGTCAGGTGAGGTGTCCGTCCTCGTGCCCTGGACGGGCAGCCGGGGCTTTGGGTGGTTGAGCACCACCACCGGCTGGTTGGGGCCCGGTCGCTTCACAGGCTGGTCCTCCTTCAGCGGCATCGGGTAAATGGCGGCGCGCTCGCTGAGACTGCCCACCGACACCTGACTCTTATATTTGGATATTCGAAGCTTGACTCCCTTTTTGTTTTTCTTCCACACACCTACTTGCACTCTCTTCAGAGAGACCGTCAGGAACTTCGAGGAGACGTCGTTCTCACTTCTCTCCGTTGGCTGCGGAGGGTCTTCCGAAGCGGTGGATGCAGCCACGCGGCCGTCGGTTTCAGAAACGGGTTCCTCTTCTTTCGCCGATATCGAGTCCGCGATGCCGCTGCATTCTTTTTCGTCTTTTACCGAGGCGTCGTTTTGTTCCTCTTTGACGTGCGTGCTGCCGTGGGTCGGCGCCGGAGGGAGCTGGGCGCCCGTAAAACAGTCCTCGACTTTGACAGGCTCAGACTTCTGCGCCGTCAACGAAAGGTTTGGTGCGAAGGCTTCATCTTTCGGGGCCAACATGGCACCGTGGCCCGACGTTTGAGTCTCCTTCGTCAGCTCCGCGCTGCTCTTCATCGTGATTTGATCTTGACTTGTGTTAACAGGACTGTTGCTTTTATTATCCATGACGATTCCACGCAGAGCCATCACCAGGGGCTGGATGGGGCCTGGCGCATCCTCCGGCTGTTGACTTAATGAAAACACGGACGAGATGACGGGGAAGCCCTCGGGCTCCGGCGCACGCCCTTCTCCGGCTCCGTCAGCGGATCCGACTTCCTGGTTCCAGACCGACACCTTTGGATTTGTGCGATTTGAAAGCGCGGGCGTTGTGAAAGAAGGTCCGTTTAGAGTCCTGGGAGCTGAATAAGAGTTCTTTGCGACATTATCCTTACAGAGTGGAATCGATGGAGTCCTCACGAGACCCGCTGCAGTAGAGGAAGCAGCGCCGCTCTCGACGAGGATCTCGCCGGGTTCCTGCTTCACAGCCACGCACGCGTCCCGAGGGACGCTTTTCACGCCACTTAAACTCCTCTGGATACGTTTGGGGGGGTCCGCAGTAGAATTCTTTCTCTCGTGCGTCGCTCTCTGAGTAACAACGTTTTCTGGACGCAGGGCGCCGGTGCTCGGTTTGGCGGGAACCCTGACGGCTGCGAGAGAGGCCGAAGCGGCGGGTTCTCTCTGCGGAACCCGGATCCCATTCGTCTTCTCTCTTACCAGATTCAGGACTTTGGGAACCTTGTTCGGCACAAATGTGTGACACTCCAAGTTGATTATTTCTTGCGACGGTCTTTTCAACAAACTTTTGTCTCGGCCGACTTTACGAAGGAGGTTCTTGGAAACGCTGACCGGCGCAGCAGCAGGACGCTCCGCATTCACAGTCCTGGGTTCAGCCTGCGTCCTGTTGACCGTGCACGGCCCCATCGCCGGAGTCTTTGCAGTGCGTGGATTGATTAACGCGGACGATAATTGCTTTCCTGCGGCTACGTTTTGATGGGCCGCGGTCCTCGTATCTTTAACCACGGACCCATTCTCCTGTTGAGAGACGAGCCTCAGCTTTAATTCCTTTGTGCCGTTGACAGTTTTCACCTCGACGAGCTCCACCAAACAGCCGGCGGGAATCGACACTTCGTCCGGGAGAGACACCGTCAAAGCCCGGTTGTGCTGAATCAGTCCATTCAGAGGCGACTGGAGCTCTCCGTTCACTTTGCCGGCATTCGCGTCCGGCGGTTTCGCCCTCTGTTCATCTTTAGCCAGCCTGAACGCCGGCGCGGTCGAGGCGGGCACCGAAACCCGAACGAGCGGTCGAAGCGCCGTCAGGTCGGCAGCGGGGACGCTCGGTGAGGCGCCGGAGACGGGAACGCGGGGGACGTTTGGATCGCCGGCCTTCGCGGGTCCGTAATGAACCCGGTCGATGTGCTTGACCAGGCACAGCCTCCTCATGTAGCCCTGTCCACAGTGAGGACATTTAAACGGATACTTCGCAGTGTGCTGCTTCAGGTGAGCGTTCAGCTCAGCCTCGCTGGACGAGATGTC